>NW_001914857.1:2332081-2333868 GCF_000226545.1 Podospora anserina S mat+
CTTGGGTCTCTCAAACGCCACACAACCCTCGAGAGGTTACCTCACAGTTAACGCTTATTAAAACTCGAATTTCTAACCATTAAAATAGCTCTCCAACCTCAATACTAGCCGCTATAGACTAATTTATTAAGGGAGTAATAAGTATAATGCACGAGGTGGCTCTTCTCCGTGCAGAGGTCTCTTCGCTACGCAAGGCCAATAAGGAGCTTAGTAAAAAACGGAGAGCCAAAAAAACATATATGCGGCTTAGAGGATCACTTACTATATAAGAGGCACAGGATCTACTAGATCAAAAGGCTGTGGGTGAGCAGGTAGCCCAGGAAATACGACAAAGTGGTGGTGGTGCAGGGGGGTCTCGTACGAAGATTCGGTGCTGTGGCGTGTGCGGTAAGCCTGGCCATAATGCACGTACATGCCAGGAGGCTGCAGAATCATCTGATTCATCTATTTCTAGTTCAGTTATCGTTATTTCTTTATGTTGTGGTTGTGTAATTGAGGATAGCTGTGGTAGGGTAGTAGAAAGTGCGGCGCTCGCTTATTATATACGTTATAGATAAATAAGGTAATATAGATTCTTATAAATTATTTAATAATTTAGCTTAGCCAGCGAGTCGAGACGGTGCGGAAATTAACCCACAGCTTTATAACAGATTCTTAGGCATATAGTTAGACTGGAGACTAAATTGGAGAGCATATAAAGGGAAGGTAGTTAAAAAGCTAAGGACTTAAGACTACGCACTATCCAGGATTGCAGCTAAAACCTAAGGCCCAGGCCTCATTAGAGCGCGAGAGGTATATACTAAGTGCATTAGAAGCGCTATAGCTTATGGAGCTGTCAACTACTATATACCCACTCCAACTCGAAGTCAACTACGGGGTCTAGCGAAAAGGCTAGCGAAGGCTTAAATAAGGAACTTCAGGATAGTGGCCGGAGCATATAAGGCTACACTAATTAGAAACTTAGAAACCAAAACCTAGGTGCTATACTAAACCTATACCTTAATAAAAGACTAGTAGACTTTAAAGCCCGGCCATAAAACCTATACTTATATAACGGGCAAGGACTAGATATATTAAAGTACTTACTAGGGCAGCTCGTCCAAGAAGCGTGCAATAGGATATACCGACGCTTCTAAAGATAGAAACTAGGCTAAAGACCTGTCTACCCATAGGAACCCATAGTTATTAAGAGAACTATTATTACTATTAATTAGTAAGTTAGCTAGCACTAAAGCTAAAGCGAGAGCCAGAAAAAGACCCCGGTACCCACGATAAAGGTAGCACTATACTAAGTTTAGGAAAACCGTTAAAGAAAATAAATCGAAGGCCGACCTACTAAAATAGCGGACGAAGGACCACTAAAAATACTTTTTATAAATAAAACCCTAAAAAAATATAAGGATTTAACTAAAACTTAAAACTTTTTATTAATCTAAGTTCGTACCGGAATAATAAATTTACGGGACTTTATAACGAACCTTTATATAAAACTTTTAAAAGGGATACAAATTAAAAGTAATTTTTAATAATTAATTTAATATAATTAAATAATATATAATAAAATATTTTAATATAAATATAAAATATTATAAATATAATTATAAATTATATATTACGGAATTATTTATAAACTATTTAATTTCTCTATATATATTATAGTTAACCTAACGGCAGATCGCGCTATATGTGGGGCGCAGGTCGCGCTATATGTGGGGCGCAGGTCGCCCCTAGCTAATCATTTAGGAAGTCAGGGAACAAGCCGATCAGGGCTAAACAAAAGTGCTATT
>NW_001914857.1:2341667-2414836 GCF_000226545.1 Podospora anserina S mat+
TTTTTTTTCGGAATTTAATTTTTAAATTAATTATAAAAAAAGTTCGGAAAACGTTAGAGTAAATATATTTAACCGGCGGGCCGATTATTATAAAGATATATTTAAAGAATTACTATTATTACTTAAAAAAACGTTAAACGGTACTTTTAAATATTTATTATAATTATAAATAAAGTATTATATAATATATTATAAAAAAATTATTTTTAATAAATATTAAAGGAAATTAAGTAACGATATTACGGAGTAATATTAATAGGAAGAGCTGGAACTATAAAATATTTAAAAGGATAATTAGGGAAAATTATAGTATAAGAATCGAGCGTACGTAATACTAAGTAATAGGACGATATTAATAATAAAAATTTATAGATTGAAGTTCGGAAGATATATAAATATCGTAAAGACTATAAAAAAGATTAAATAATATTTTAATTAACTAAAGATTAAAAATAACGTTAAAGAAACTATTTAATTATACTATACGTACGAAAAAATAAAAATTACGAGGCACAAACCTTATAAATTTTTAAAGCTATTATTAATAATAAAACGATTATAGAGTTTAATTATAATAAACTTTATTATTAAATTATTAAAATTTAAAAATATAGTAACTAGCGTTAAATACGATAGTATATTAATGGTAATCGATAAACTTATTAAATAAATATATTTTTTACTTTATAAAGAAACTTAATCGGTAAAATAATTAATAAATATAATATTATAATATATTATATTAATATATATATAATTAAAAAAGTTTATTACGGACCGTAATATTAAATTTATATCGAAATTTTAAAGAGCGTTAATAATAAAGCTAAAAGTAATAAATAAAGTATTTTCGGTTTACTACTTTTAAACGGACGGTTAAACGGAACGGCTTAATTAAATTATAAAATAATATTTACGGAATTATATTAATTTCGAATAAAATAATTAAATTAAATTATTATTTATAATATAATTAATATATAATATATTATTAATTAAAATAATTAAAGTTATATCGTTTTTCGTAAACTTTAAATATAAAGTAAACCTATAGTAAGGACCTAACGTTAAAGTATTTAAGGTTAGGGTTAAAGTAAATAAATTATATATATTTTATAATAAATTTAAATAAAAACTAAAGTTTATAAGGGAAAAGATATAGAAATATTATAATACTAAAAAGCTCGAAGGACCTTACTTTAAAAAAAGAAATATAATATTCTTTTCTATATATAATTTACGTATTAAAAAACTTAATAAAAAACTAAACTATAGGAAAGTAAGCCTATTTAAAGTTAAAAGGAAGATCTTAAAAACGGTATTTAAATTAAAGTTACTTAATATAATATATTTATAATTATATATTTTTTATATTTTACTTTTAAAACTTATATTACCGGTAAATAAGGTTAATATATAAGTAATAGCGGAAAACGAAAAAAAAAAATATAATATAAAAAAAATATTAAATTTATAATTTAATAAAAATTAATTAAAATATTTAATTAATTAATTAAAATATCCGGTTATAAATAATTTATAAGAATTATAAATATACTTTAATTACTTAAATAAATAAAAAGAATTTTATTAACGATATTTAGACCGACTTAAATTTAAATAAAAAAGACGAGTCTCTAAATTACTATTAAATAGTAATAATATAGAGATTAAAGAACTTTAATAGGAATCGAACCTACGCCTTTAACGTAGTAATCGATATACTATATACTATACTATAAAGTTAAAAAATATAAAAGGAATTAAATATAAATAGTATTACGCGCTTTAATTACTTTAAAAAGTAAAAAGCGTATTAGCGGCGGTATTTTAAAAGGTTAAGAAGGAAGGACCAGCCACGCCCGGGTCTAAAGAAAGGTTAGGCGGCTAGTCGAAATTTAAGGAAGGATTTAAAAAGGAAAGATTAAAAAGAATAACGGAAACGTCTACCGCCGGCGAGCTATATAGGGTAGTAAGCCGCGCGGAAAACTCTTTCTTTTCCTCCTTAAAGAGCCGAGATTCGCGACGGAAGGTAGTAAGGGCTCGAACTTTAAGGGTATATAATTATATTTCAAAATAAAAAAATTTATTTAAAGTAATTTACTTTTCGGTATTTAAACGTTTTTTTTTTTAATTAAAGGATAGACTATAAAGATAATTAGAAAAGGGAAAAAAAGGTTAAAGAAGAAATTTACGATCTACGTTATAAATATTATAATAAGAACGACTCGAATTAATATATAAAAAATACCGGTTATATTAAAGGGAAGTTATATTAAAAGTTATTTTCTTTATAATAAATATATTCGGGTATAATAAAATTAAATTTCTCGAAAAAATATATTTAATTACGGCGACGGTCGATATTCGTATAAATCGATTTCCTTATACGATTAAATATAACGGTTAGGATAATAGAGGAAAGGAACTTATAGTAGAGATACGGAAGAAAGGGGGATCGGTAATTATTTTAGGAATATAATTACCGGAGTATCGACTTAGGAAAAAAAATATTATATTACAATTAACTTAACGGTAAGTCGCGCTATATATAGGGCGTAGGTCGCCCCTAACTAATTATTTAGGAAGTCAGGGAATAAACCGATTAGGGCTAGGCAAAAGTACTATAGCGCTAAGGCTCACGAGCAGTCTGTAGGATGCAAAATACTAGGGATAATTAGAGGTATAGCACGACGAGCATAATGTAGGATGTAATGTGCTAGGAGTGATCGGGCCTATAGTAGGGCGAGTACCTTACGGCCCTAAGGTCTATATATACGGAGGAACTAGCTAGTGTAAATAAATAGTTCCGTAGTATGTAATTTAAGTTTATATTTACGGTAGCTAAGTATTTATATTGAGATATTTTATTATGCACTGTTTAGCTACACCGAACTAATTGTTAGAAGTTACCTTTAACTAGTATTCCTTTTAGAGGTTCTATATAGAGGTTCGTTACAGTATATATAAACCTAATATTAAACTTAAATTATTTTATTTTTCCCCGGATTATAACCGACTTTTAAAAATTATAAATAATTCCTAAAAATCACTTATAATTCTTTTATATCCCGGATAATTTACCTCTTATTAATTTATCCTCCTTTCTCTTAATTAATTACGATACCTCCTTTTCCCTATTAATTATTCTTTATAGGTATCTATATTATATTTATAATAAACTTTTTATTTAAATAATAAATCCTATACCTAACTACCTCCTACTATACTTACGGAGAAAGCTATAAAATAGTCGAGTACTTCGTTATATAATACTTAGTATTACCGAAGCTTAGATCCTAGCTAATAAATAATATCTACACGCACCAAGATTTTAGCCTTATACTATAAGGTATAGGGTCCCGGAACCGAAGGCTATTAAGAAAGGTCTAGGTTAGCTAATAAATTCCGCCGCTTAATAGAATATAGTTTAGCGAGGAAACTGGAATTAGAATAGGAGGATATATTTATAGGAGAGGAAGAGATAGAAGCGGCGGCTGGAGCAAAAGTCGAGGACATCTAGCCCTCAAGGCCTTATTGGGGCCTTTCCTTATTTTGTAACTATCTAGCTTTTTCAATAACTATTTCCTATTTGTTACCGATATATGTTTTTCACCTAGCCTCAGGGCACGGTTTTCCTATGTAAATAGCATCAGCAGGACCGGCACACTCTTTTTAGGGTAGAACGGAGTAGGAATAATAATAATAAATAAACCAGCAAGAATCTCCACGTTTTCTTTATTTTCACCAGATGGAAAATCAAGGA
Organism: Podospora anserina S mat+; assembly: GCF_000226545.1. Taxonomy (NCBI): domain Eukaryota; kingdom Fungi; phylum Ascomycota; class Sordariomycetes; order Sordariales; family Podosporaceae; genus Podospora; species Podospora anserina. The sequence continues at coordinate 2,345,434 of NW_001914857.1, forward strand.
TGTTAACGTCTGTCACAGCTGTTGCATCGTGACCGTCGTTGATCCACTGATGGAGCTTAGCACGTGCAGAGCACGGGCCAATGCGACTAAAAAGGTTTCGCATCTCGCTGCCGCCAGACTTGTTTGTAGCTCTTTGAGCTACGTCTTGACAAAAGAGCCTGCCCGTAACCGACGGAATAGAGCCCAGACTGTAGTTTAGCTGAATACTACTGTCATCAACCTGTCCACCTGTCCTACCCGTGACAGCTAGCACAAAAATACAGAAGGTTACCCACTAATCTTTGCTTTACAGTGCCTATAAAGTTCTGTAGCCCCAGTACCCCAGCAGTGAGCTACAGATATCGAGTGACAACTTCCGCTGCACTAAGTGTACTATAAATACGACCGCTTACAGGGCCCGTAGGCTGGTATGTAGCTCATATCCTTTTAACAGAACTGTAGTAGGATAAGCAGTATGTTGGTTTATATCACGATTCAACTAGGCCTTTACCTTGATTTGCAAATTCGGTATTCGAACTTAAGCTGGTTAATTTGGACATTTCGAAATCAAACACATTTTTTCCAAGCTGAACTTGACAGGGGGGTAGGGTGGAAGAGGCAGCGCTGCTCCTAACTACACACCCCACCCAAGTCCAAAAGCGGCAATACATTTCCCTTGACCGGGAAGAACACGGATGAAACAACTTCATTTTTGTCCCCTTTCACGGCGGCTTCTGTTGGTGGTGGATGTGTAGCATGTTGCTGCACCATTATGGCTGGAACTTCAGGCGCAATATCGTCTCTGGCAGCGCCAGTGCTGCAGACGTCCACTGTCACGGTCGTCGTTGTGGTGGAGATTACATGGACTACAGAGACCTACATATCCCTATCAGCATCTACGGCTTGCCCAACCTGGTCCAGCACAAATCTAAGATGGGACATGGAATATCAGCAGGCATCTCAGAAGTAGGCAAAAACACTGGAAGTCAACTATCCATCTCTGCTTTGATACTCGTGTGTCTATCTCCCTAACCATCTCACCTCACCCGCTTTCCGTTTTCTTGTAAGTACATGCCTTTCTCATCTCCCTTTCCGCCTTAGTCGTTGTAGCAGCCACCGTTAACGTTCCCACCGGGATAAGGGTAGGTGTGGGGGAAGACATTGGTGGCGTGATTGCAGTTTCCATAGCCGAGCCAAATGCTGTATCTTCCGTCCTGGTAAATGTGCCCAGATCTTCCAGCCCTGTAGCCTTGGCAGCAGTTGAGTATGATATGGTTCACCTGTCTCCCGGCAGTGGAGCAAGGGATGGAAACATCCGAGCTGTTCTCCTGCAGAGAGGGTTAGCACAGTGTCACATGGGACGGTGTAGGAGGACTTACACTGCAGATGTAACTGGCGGTGGTGGATTGGCATGTCATGCGGCGGCAGCGCTTGGACGGGGCACCGCAGTTCTGGCCTAGCTTCTTGAGATCATTGGCAGCAGTGATGGACCGCTCGAGGTCGCCGGTAGCCATTGTTCCGCAGGTGAGCACCTCGGCACGCTTCTCCAGGGCCTCGAGGGCATCCTCGGGAGCGATCTCGGCAGCGTTGTACTCGGGGTTGATGGCGAGAATTTGGGCGAGAATTTCCTATAGGGCAACCGCTGGTCAGTCAAGGGATTCGGGAAGTGTTGTTGTCAAGGCAAGATGTGTACCGTAGCCGTGCCGTGAAGCTCGGTGACCTCTGTATCGGTCTTGAAGATACGACCGGTCCATGTCATTCCATCGTCCAAGTCAAGATCGGGAGCACGAGGACTGGCGACAGCAGCGAGCACGCATGGGATGGCGGCAAGGGCGAGGAGGATGCTCTTGGGGAGAACCATGGTTGCTGTTTGGGCTGGTGCTGTTGAGGACGGAGCTGTGGAGTCTGAGGAGTGACGACTGAAGAGTGAAGTGAGAAGAGAGTATCGAAACAGCTGAGGACGTGCCTTCTTATAGAACGACAAGCTGATTCCCCACTGACCTCGGTTTCTCAAAGTCTCAGCTCATCATTGTTCATGGCTGCCTCAAAATCCTTGTCAAAAGGCCCACTTGTCTCACCGATCCTTGGTGTTGACTGGAGACCTTGATGACCGGAAACCACCCTTCTTCACGGAATCTTGATGATCGGAAGGAATTAGCCGATAAGCTGGATGGATCACACTGTGTGTTTTGTGGAGCTGGCCAGCCCACGTGTGGATGAAAGCGAATGATATCTTCTTGGTGGATCGGAAACGAGCCTTTGTTGATATACGCGAATGCAACATGTTAAGATCTCGAGTTGTCATGATATCCACCTTCTACTGCACCCATTCATGCCGTCGGACTTTGACAGCAAAGCTGGGTCTAAGATGATAGTGCCGATTGGTTGCACTCTTCCCGCACTACCTTGGCGGTGGAGCAATTGTAGCGGGTTATGGCTGCCTATAACTGGACTCTGTGCTGGTTATTCTCCTGCCCTATCGCTGACACCGAGACCAACCCTGCAAAAAAAGATCGTCGAGGGCCATTAAAGTGGAAAAGAGGATTGGCTGTCCCATCGCATCCTCATCGCAGGTTCCAGTTCCAGTTTCCAAACCGGCTAGACATCATGGACCACGAAGATCCATCACCGAGACGAAATGCGAACTGCAGGATTCATATGGCTTTTAGCAGGCGAGAGAGTCGCATAGAACCAAAGGACTCAGGACGAGTAATGCACCTTGCCCTTGATGCATCTAGATCGTTCATCGACACGAGTTGTATGGCTACTAATTATAAGCATGGCGGACTTGTGGAAGCTTTCCGTCGACGCCAAGCTGTGTGATGATGAAGTTGCTCTCTTTGAGACCAGCAGTCAGGTTTCTCCTAAACCTTTAGCCCTGGGGCCCCAGCTTGGCCCCAGATTCATAGATATTGGTTTCTTTTCTTTTTGCTTGTAGCTTTTTCCTATACACTACGAATAGTACCATCCTCTTCTACACAAAGGGCGTCCGACAGAAGCTCAGATATTTCCATTGAAATTACTAAAAAGGCTCGAATAATATCTAGGGTGGTCAATAACACGAGATCTTCGTGGCTTTTCTTGTGAGGTGAGGCGGCAAGTTAAAGCCAGGCCCACGATTATTTTACGCAACCGAGTCCAGCCTCCTATCGGTTTGTCCTGTGGTATTGCAATCTGTGGGCCATCTACGGGCCACGGCTTCCCCAGCCAAGCCATCAACTCGTCCAGGCCTTCGTCGCTCATGAGAATTTTCCCCTGCCATCACCATCCAATTGCATACTTAGTCTCGGGAGTGAAGGGCAAATGTTTCATTAATTTATACTGATATTTACCACCACCGCACCCGCTATTGCGTGTCCTTGACTTCCAGTATCTATGTTATTGTCACACGGCAAGAAAACCAACAGACCACATCACAGCCCAACAGCTATCAACCTGCACGTTGTGAGCCAACCGTGAAAGTGAAGCAGTCAATCAGAGGCATGGCGGGTATCAAAGGAATCTCACTGGCCCAGTGGTATATTGGAGGACTTGGCAGAAGCCTGAGGCCAACAAGGGCACGGGCCATGCGATGAAGGATAAAATACGCGCTCAGGATCATCAAGACTGTATTTTCCTCTTCTTCTTCCGGTATCACAGACTTCGAGGCCATTGAAGATTATTAGCCTGAATTGAACCATGAGTTCCAAGCTCTGATATTACAGCCCTTGTCACAGTTATCCACCAGAATGTGGGGCTAGATTGGATGTTTGTGAGGAAAACAAAGTCAGCCCGTTCTTCAAAATCAAGGACACAGGAAGTAGTGGATAAAATCCGATATCAATAGGTTCTGAACTGAACTGACTAGTCTAACAAGGCCGGCTAATATATACATAGCGGCTGACTGGATAAGTCTGAGAAATGACTTCCAGTGGTGAGTCCTGAGGGCAAACCAAACCTGGTGTGAACCGGCCAAGCCAAACAGGACCAAACAGGCAACCCTTTGGCTTGTTCTAGATCCTTCTCCTCCTGCTTGTTTAGTGATGAATGAGACAGAACAGAACCTTTGTGTTGATTAGGCTAGGGCTGTTAACAAGTTAAACTTGACTTGACTTGCACGTTCAACCGTCAAGGCAAGTTAATCGGCCCGATTTTTACGCAAGCTGAATTAAATCCAGGGTAGACTTAACTTGACGATTTGTCAAGGCCTATAATGTATTTTTTATTCATACAAACACTAGTGGTCGAGAACTGAGTTCATGGTGGCGAGGTTATTGTTAGGTGTGAGGTTGGCCTCTGAGTTCAACTCGGCAGAACCCAGACCGGAACCTCCGGAAAGAAAAGGCGCAAGAACCCACTACTGTAGGGACTTTAACGCCAAAGAGCTATAGATAGTTGAGAAAATAAATATCCGATTTGCCCTTACCTACTTTGCTAAGAATCGGGCCGGAAAAACTACCAGAAGCTTGCAAGTCGGCAAGTCAAGTCAAAGCGGTAAGGACCTTAAGTCAAATCAAAGACCTTGGCGGCAAGTCAAGTTAAATCGAGGGCCGACTTGACTTGACTTGACTGGTTGACCACCTTGGATCAAGTATAGTAACTTACCGCTCGAACTTTCCCGCAACCCAACCTATTCTCCTCTGGATGAACCTTCGACTGGTTGGTTTACGTGGGTCTTCCCGGATAATATATTCCACTGAGTTCCTGCTCTCCTGCCCTTTATCTCCGATTTAATTTCCTATACAGCTTTTTTCATGGCCTGGATGAACGTCTCCGGGCCACCTGCAATAATAATTGCGTCGAGGGCTTCGGTGCTGCGTTGAACCTTGTTTGCAGAGTTTATAGCCCTCAATAAACGCCTGATCTGACCGGCCAGTTGCGAATGGTCTGTCTCGAATAGTTCACCTCACAACATCTAGTTTCGCCGTCCTTTGCTCGAGATCTCATGCCTTTTCCCCGCTGAATGGGAGGACGTTGTATATCGCGCCATTGACCTCAACCACTTCCACACCGGTAGGATCGTCCTACCTCTAGCCTTCCGTGCTGTATTTTGGCTGGTGAGTGGGCAGGTTATTCGAGAAGTCCGAGGAATGGAGGGTGATGATGGCGGGGACACGGAGTCATGGGCGGGGTCAAAATCAGCGGAGGAATGGTATAAGATCTACCTACGCCTAGCCGAGCTTTATCCTAGCGTAGTAGGGACACTATCTAAGCCTCTTCTATTGGAAAGCCAAGCTTCATCTGTCTAAAATCCAAACTCTCATACATAGTATCTAAACTTTATATCAGCTATCTGAGAATTATAGGATTCCCATATCAAACTAAATTCAGTCTTTTGACAGTGGGTAAGGCCACTTTTCAATGTTTCTTGCGTCGGCTCCAACCTTTTTCTCTTTTTCTTTTTTCGTTAGACTCATGAAATTCCGATTGGGCTACCTTACCTCATACTGCGCGAGTAAAGTTGTGTGGGTTAAAGTATCATCTTGAACCTATAACCCAGCCAGCAGGACGATTTCGCCGCCCTTCGGTATCTTTAATTAACTCTAGCACTCGGGATAAAGCCGAGTTCAATGCAGAGTTCACAACTCGCATCCTGCAGTTATATATGTAGTTACGCCGCGCTTAGGTAGTGTCACGGGGCCTGAATATTTCGAAAGCCGCCTTACAGAATCAAGAATGTGATGATATTGGGAGTACACGTACCAGCAACAAAGCTACAAAAGAGCATCTTCATCTTCCATGCCCACACAGTTCCGTCACTGTCAACCACCCCCCCTTAAACGAACGCAACAACGCCAAACACCGCCCCAGCAAAGACCCGCACCAGTGAACCACCAGCCCCGACAACACTCCCACCATTCCCCGTCGCCGTCGTCGTAGTCGGAGTAGTAACCTCCTCCTCCTCATCCCCCACACTCGGCCCATCAGTAATCACCGCCGATGTAGAAGTCGTCAATGTCGTCACCAAAGGAACTGAGCTACTCCCAGTAGGCTGTGACTCGGAAAGTGTGAGCGCGCCGGTCGAAGAGTCGATCGTCTCCGTAGAACTGGACTCTATCACAGTAGGAAGGGGCGTAGGACTGACAGTCGGCTCCTCCGTGGTGAGGACAAGCTTCCCAGAGGTGAAGCACGGCATGTAGGAAGCCTCTGTCCTGAGGGTTTCGGTGCCGGTGTAGAAAGCGCAACCGGGAACATCTTTTCTAGGGGGGGCGCGGCCACCGCCGCAGTCGTGAGGGTCGCAGATTTGACCGTCGTCGGGGTCGTACCAGTGGACGATGTTGTCTTGGCATACGCCGAAGTGTGTTGGGCGCACCAACAGCGAGAGTCTTGCCCGCGAGGAGCGCTAATGGAAGCAAGGTTGACACGGAGGAGAAGGACTTCATTTTTCCTAGATGTCGAAGCTGTAGCCCTTGGATATGGTTCAGCTTTGCCGAGAAGATGAGGGCGAGGGGGACGCTTTTTTTATATCCGTGTTGAAGGCTCGAAGGATTCCTGGGAGGCGGAACGAGGCGTCTAGCTTGCCCCTTCGCTAAGATCACAGCGTTGGATCTAAGCTGGCTAATCCCTGTCATTTCATTAACCCGAGATTAAAAGCCCCGTCCTCAAAGCCGTAGGGCTGGACCAGTCTCAAAAAAGCAGGCCGACATCCTCTGACATATGCTTTCTCCATAAAAGGCACGAGCTTTTAGATAGCCAACTTTTTGCATAAAACTTCGCCTCATAGAACTTGTGAACAAACCTAGGGGCAATTGCATGTCCAAACCCCCCCTTTCTTGACGTAAGTTACCGCTGAACAGTTGCCATGGCAACCGCTTGATTGAACCATCGAGCGATTACCCCCTATCATACTGCCATCTCCAACAACTGATGAAGAGGGAAATGCGAAGCTTGACGTTCCATTTTCTTCCTTCTTCCAGAGACCTCCCATGCTGGAACTTTATCAAGGGAGACTACAGGTAGTTGATGTTTTGGGTAGATCCGCCGAAAGGAGGGTTGTCACGGTTGGCTCAGCGGCCGTGGAGCTGATGCATGTGATAGAGGTCGTAGATTTGATGCTCAGAATATTTTCATGGGGACTACCTGGGGATGCTGAGGGGATGGTGGCCTGCACTAGTGAAGAGTTTCTCGACCAGCATCCAGTTCGACGGCCGTTGAAGTCTCGTTGTTGTATGCCATAGTTAGACAACAGCAATCCACCTGCCCGCTGAGATATTGGGTACCGGCAGCGGAGTCTGTCGACACAGTAGCAATACTCGCAAACCTGTTGGCCTCCTGAGCTGCGTTCAATTGCAAGATCCTTGCAATGAAAGCTCCAATGGCGAAGATCAGCCTGATGGTTACGAAGACGGGGCTTAGGCCGGCAAACCAAAAGGTAAAGTATTCGCGTTTGTTTCGCTTGTCAAACCGAAAGCCGCAAATAGTCCGTGGTGCTGTGCAGTTGAATGTCTCTTCCAAGATTAGAAGGCGAGCTTTCCAGAACTTGAAACTGTCGACCTGTCTTGACACAGTAATGATCCTGTCACCCCACATTTGAGTATGGGGCGGTACTTCCTGGGGATACAGCAGCTGTGTGCCGGCCCTGGGGTCAACCCCTCGCACCTTGCGAACATAGCCAGGCCACGACATTTCAACGTTATGTAGCTTTCGCTGAAACCAGAGGGGTTTGTCAATGTCCGTGTCGGGGATGAGCAAAGCCAGGGTCTTTAAGGTTTCTTCAGCGAGTTCTCGGTATGGGTACTGGTCCCTGGTGCGAGGATATCTGGTGAGCAAAAATCATGCGATTTGTTTTGGAAGCACTGCTCGAATGTCATGCCCTACTTGGTCCTCCATCTTCGTCTTGTCGATGATGCCCAGAAACTTGGGCATTGTTTCCACTGCAACTTATGGATCGTGCATTGGGTTGGTCTGGTAGTCGGTGTTGCCTAGACTGATGACATATCAGTACTGTGGTGCTGATGGTGGCCCCATGGTGGCCATTACGGCTTGCTGCAGTGTCTTGTCGGCATCCCAGACAAAGTTAGAATCTCCCGAGGCAAAGCTGAACATCAGCCAAATTCGCGATGCCATATCCAGAGAGTTGTAGACGCGTCGGACCTAGAGTATGATAATACACCAAGCGTGCTGTGTTAGTGATGCCTGGTGTTGATGTGTTTGACGGACTGGAATCATGAAAACAACGCCATACATCAAGCCCATGGGGATAACCAGGTCCATAATTTTGCGCTAAATCAGACTTGGTCATTGCGGTACCATGTGAGTTCCTTAGTGTCGCAATCAAGCTGAACAGTTCGCCGAATATCTCGAAGATGCGATCTTGAGGTTGGTAGTCGTCGAGTTGTCTCTCGAGGTACACTACAAAACTATCATACCCGTCTTCACCTTTTACCTGAAATGCATATCAGTGAATAAGATACCATATTGTGGGAAACATAGCTTACAAGACAGTGTTGCTATACCCATTGCACCAAATGCCAGCGATGAGTTGGTCACGGTAGCTGGGTCCGATCAACTGTGGTCGATGGTTCGGAGATGCGGGATTCAAAGGCTGATCCTAGGGAATTCCTTGGAAAGCCTTGAGTGTCAAACGCCACAACGGCACCTGAGAATGAGCAGAATTGAGTACCGGCATGGTAGCTAACAACCAGGAAGAGAAACCAGAACGCCCATTTCGTTTAGGGTGGAAGTAAGACTTGGCGAGGTTTGTAATAGCTCGTGCGTAGGACGAATTGAGGAGTTGTGTTCTGAATCCTGCAACTCGGAATAATGTGTTGTCAATAATACTCTCATCACCCCACAGAACTAGGAAACCCAAACTCGTAACGCAAGACACAAAGTGTACAGCATCTTAAAAGGATGGCTACAAACTTCGGCCATCTACTGATGGAGGGCAAAAGAGAGACAGGAAGGAAGTCAAGCCACACCGCGCCTTGTAGGGCAGGAGAAGTTGGGCTACTTGGCCTCTCGGAGACCGGCGGTGCCGAAAATGCCTTCTGGGGACAGTTTTACGGCTGCCCGGGTCCCCGCCACCTGTTACACCCCCATACGTGTTGCAAAGGCACACATTGCCACAACTTGTCACATCAGGTGGAAGGAACGACGCAATTGAACATTATCTTAGGTAGGTACTTGTGACCAAGCCTCCACGTGCCTGCCCGCGTTTACCCTCTGGAAGGCACCACTAAAACAACTGATTAGATAAAAGACGGTTCCAAAGTATTCCATACAGAGATCTTCACGATGCAAGGCTTCGACTCGAAACCGTGACGCAGCTCTATAGCTAAATCCCCTCCACCCCAATTGCCGAGTCAAGTTCACGACTTCCTCCACTCAGACCAAGGGTATATGCTGCCCGAATGACTGCAGCCGCAATTAACGATAACGTCCCGTTTCGCTGTACACATGTCATCGAATACGACGATGCCGAGAAGCGCAACTGGCGAATGGTCGGGTTTGGTAGATACAACGTCAGACCTCTCAGCCCCGAAGCCGAGCAAGCATTCCAGAGCATCCGACCGCAGCTCATCTCCATCACCCGCAATACACCATTGGCTTCCATCAAATGCAGAGGACCTTCTGCGAGAAGTCCTGCGGCAACTGCGGAAGGGTACCGGGTCACAGACAAGAAGAAATCCGACCCGGATCGAGACGGCGTGGATGCCGTGGTGCTTAGGAATAGCTCGCGACCCTTTGTAAAGGAGATCAAGAAGCGGATCAAACAAACCCGTATCCTGGAGTCTGGTAGAACCAAATTTGCATTGATGGCGCGGGATGAGCCACCCGGGTGGGATTGGCGTCCAGAGGGAGCGAAGGACACCTCGGAAGAAGTCAAGGTCACAGAGTAGGCAAGGTTTCTCTTTTGTTGGTGTTATCCTGGTACTGTTTTCGGATCATAGACTATGTTGGAGGTTCTTTATCAGCATCCAACTGTTCAATTATCATCTGTGTTGCTTTGCCTTTTCTTCCAACTATGTCACCTGGTTGAGAATATTATCTCAGCTTTCCATCACTCAACCTGAGCTTCATCTGAGCACTGTCTGGACCTGATCTAAGCATTATATGGACTTGATCCGAGCACTGACTGGACCCGATCCAAGCTTCCCAGCAAATCTGATGATGGGGCGTGGCTGACTAGCCCTATTGATATGAGCCGTGCAGACCACCGAGCCATAAGAGCAAGCGTGGGACAATGAAGCATGTGATTTTCTCCAGCCGCGGTGTGTGTCATTGTAAGCGATAATAAGCGCTGCATAAAAGTTCCTTTTTGGTTCGTTTAATGATTTGGAATCCGAAGAGAGATGAAGATTTGGGCCATTCTGTTCATGCGCCAACCTTCCAGAGACAGAGATGCACTTTCTGTGATACTATGATACCTACCTTGCTGTCCAGTGTCCCCCTCAACTCGATTCATGCTTCCAGGTTCTCAACCAAACATGAGGCATTGACACATGACAAAAAGACAGATGCGCAAATAAATACTTTTAGCGATAGGCGATGCGTTCAATGCACTCATTGTGGGTATTCTAGAAGGCTGCAAAGCATGTTGCATATGCATGGAAGCGGAATCCGAGGGGGCTTGGCACTGCAGCAGCAGCAGCAGTTGCGGGCTGAAGACAATCCGAGGGAAAGAGCGCACAGGAATCAGGTCATGCTGCTGGTCTGCACCTGCAATATTTGAACAGTGCAGTTGATGAAACCGGAGATTTATCTGTGGAAATCAAGTGACCCAAGAATCGCATATCGTTGGGACAGGAAAGAAAATGTTCACCAGGAAAGGGAACCGGCCCGGCTGCCGAGAGGACTGGCCGCTGCAACCTCAACCTCGGAGAATTGACCACCGCGTTTTTTTGGCGTCTGTATATCCGTAGCGTCAACAACAACACAATGCCCAAATATACTGCGGCGCAAGATGTAAACACCAGGGCTGAGACGGCAAACACGGCCATTTTTAACGCTGTTTTCTCGATAGCGTCAGTGCGTGGACTGGGAGGGATGATGATGACAGTTTGTGGGGGGAGCACGGGGAGCAAAGCCGACCCGGAAAGGCAGCCCGATCAGTTTTTTATCAGATCTCCCGTCCCGAGCTCGTGGGCAGAGAGAGGAAACACATCAATCTGAGATTGGCGATGTGACCCTGTTGCGGTGCTTGGGTTACAGGGGTCGGCCCCAGGACAGGCTGCCTGAACCAATAGGCGGCCAGCACTGTTTAATTGGCCGACGCCACACGGTAGCGATCGAAATTACGCGGTCAGGGGAGATTGCGGAAAGCGCGAACTGCTTCTTGGGGTTTCTTGGGGCCTTTGAATTCTCCAGCTGTCAAAGTTTTGAACTTTTGCGACTGGAGAAACATGACAGGCGCCGACATCTCTTGTTCGGCAGACTGACTGACTGACTGACTGGTCGGGGTGTGTCGTCGTGTCCGTTGGACCCAATCTCTCTTTTGTTATGCGCTCTCTCTCGTCGTTCGTTACAGCCAACCCACTCTCTCTCTGCCCATTCGCGCATGAACAGTCACTCCTTTGATCCCGCCCGAGTCTCCGCATCCCGATACCTACCTACGAACCAGTCTCGGTGTACTCCGTCTCTGACCACCCGCGCACCGCGCGCGCGCTGTCTTGTCTGTCTTGTCTGTCTTAGCCTGCCTTCGATAGGAGGAGGGGCCTGAGGCTCAAGAGTCTGACCTGACCTCATTTCATCACTGACCTGGCAGTTCAAGCATCACCATGGAACCCCGCGGCAGGTCCCCCGTGCTGTCGTCGCGTGTAGCACAGAAGGGAGGCAGCATGAATATATGCATCCCCCTTCGACCACGGCACCATGACCGGAAGACTGCAGCCGCCGACATTGACCTCATGGCACAGGGTCAAGACCCTGTTGACCGTTACTCCAGGCCTGCCGCAGATGCTTTGTCTCTGTCTGGGTCAACACCGCCCCAGAGCCCAACCATGGCCAGCTTTGGCGTTGGTGGAGGTCCCAAGGTTATCATATCAGATATGATGACCAAGCCTCATAGCCGCCCTCAGCTCAAGTCCATGGACTCACGCAGCAGCCTCAAGAAAGCCAAGGACCAAGACACTACTGAGTACCAGCCTGCAGACAAGGACTTCCGCAAGACCCATCGGGCCGTTGGGTCCATCGACTCCATCCTCACCTCCACAACCTGTGTCAACACTGCCTCTTCCTGCAGCCGCGCAGAATCACGCCTTTCCCGGGAGATCCGCATCGAGGTGGAAGATGCTGACGACGGAGAGGCCCCGATACTTGCCTACCACCCCAACCTCGCCAACATGTTTTACTCGGAAAGCAGAAATCATTTGGGTGTGCCATCCCGACCTAGTTCAAGCATGACTTGCAAGAAGCTGGAGGAGGAAGGTGAGCTGGACGAGGACAGGCTCATTGATGAAATCTCGTCCTGGGTCCTGCGGAACACTTGTGGCAAGGATGTCGATGACTGCGCAGCTCCTTTGATGATATGGGATTGCACATACCGCTATGTCCAGGAGCTTTCCAGCGTGGCCCAGGATGGAACCATGGGCATCGTGCAGGCAACGTCTGGACAGGGGACACCAACGTCACAGGGTGGTGGTACGCCGGGAGAAGGAGGCTATGATCAACAGTCCTCCGGTGGTTATTTCATCAAGGGGAAGAGAAAGGCTGAAGGGGGAGGCAGCGATGATGGAAGCGGGCTGGGAGGCCGGGACCACATGGGAGGAGGGGATGATGATGGGGATACCACCATGGCCGCCCAGGGGTACACCAGCAAAAACACAACAAACTTCAGCTGTCCTTACAGAAAGAGAAACCCTCTTCGATTCAACGTGCGAGACCATTATGTCTGCGCTACACACTCATTTTCCGACATGTCACAACTCAAAAAGCACATTCGTGCTCACCACCCACCTGTTCAGCGAAACGCGGGTCCATTCCTTTGCCCTCGGTGCTGCAAGGGCTTTCCTTCGAAAAACGACCTCGACTCTCATTTGCGGCAACCAGAGCCATGCCGCCTCTCGGTTGATCACGGCGGAGCTAACCCGGAAGATGGTATTACCCAGAAAATTATTTCGTCGCTCGAGGCCAGAAGTCTCAAGGCCAAGATCGACAACTGGAAATCATTGTGGAAGCTCTTGTTTCCACATGACAGGGAGATTCCGGAGCCAGGTAGGTCATGTGTTTCCTGTCGTGATGGAATTTGACTGACATCACAACAGCGTTCATTCCCGTGATGGAGGCCTTTGACTTCATCTCCGAGTCTGAGAAGTACAAGGACCAGCTGAAAGAATTGCTGGAACTGCAGTATCGACATGTTCTTGATGGGGCAACACACATTGGAGATATCGACATGAAGATTCACCAAGGGCTGAAAAGAAGCATCAAGTCCATCTACAACTGGATTGAAACCGTGGTCCAGGATTGGGAGAAGAAAATTTCAGGCGCGGTATCTTTCTTCAATGTGAATCCGGTGGAGAATACAGTTGTGGATGTTTTCGACACAGCCAGCTGGGCCCCAAGCGGACAACGGCTGACACCCTCTCCTGCTTCCACTCCAACTATGCTATCAGGAAGCACAGGTATGGTCAGCACAATGGCCGGAACGACACTGGTCGGAACAGAAAGCCCTGGACGCGGCGCTCCTTCGGCTGCAGCAAGAAGACGTCCCAACCCCGTGAAGAGGATCAAGAGAGCCGAAGTTCTGCCCAAGACGCAGCCAACCACGCAGATCCCAGTGCCCATCCAGCGAGCACGAACTCCCCAGGGACAAGCCAGGGCGATCAACACCTCATTCCGGCCACCGTCGGTTCTGCCAAGTCAGTCTGCGCTCATGCCAGCTTCAACAAGTGGACAGATGGAGCAGCCAATTGTAGCCTTTCAGCATCCCAACTGGGACTCGCCTCCTGTCTCCATGCCCGCCAACTATGCCATTCCTTACACCACCGCCGGAGACATGTTCCAGTCTCCAGATCTCATAACAGCACCAGCCCACTACTCACCTGTTCCGATAGGACCAAGCCACCTCGAGGTTCAAAATTATCTTGCAAACCAAGAGCACCAAGGCGCAGTTCACGTCCCCACAGGCGAGGGGCTCCAGCAGCACGACATGGTTCCCCGACCACAATCCACGGCAACGATCCGAGCAAGCCGTCTCATAACACCCAGGTCCTCCGTTGCCTCGACTTGGATGCGTGACGAAAATCGCGACTCGGCTCAGACTCTCGTCGAAGATCACCCCCCAGGACGCTGTAACAACATGTACTGTCCTTCCTGTAGCAAGCCCTTGCCGGATGACATGGGGGTTACCATGCACGTCCAGTCGCCGATAGGCATGCACCACGGTGTTGTCGGACCCGGCCATCCTCACCAACAGCAGCACAGACATCAGCTCCATCAACAGCAGCAGCCACATGAGATTTACGGTCAAGGTGGCCATACCACAATGCCTGGCTTTACCCCGACTACGGGGCCAATGGAGATGCATGGTCTGCCCGGAAATGAGGAGGTCGAATGGGGATTTCACGGAGGGGCGAACCCGAACATGTTTGGCGGACATGGAGGCCCGCAGGAGGGATACTAATAACATCAATTATTCATGGGGAAAGCAACAAGGGGACGACACAGACGTCAAGAGGACACACTAACGAGCATAGCTCTTGCTCTATTTCCTTTGCTATATATTTTTGACATTTCTTGTATTTGACTTGCTACTAATGTAATCACTGAAGAGGGGGATGATATCGGACGTTGATGTGTCAGAAGAGGTGGACGCATATATGCGCATATACGGGGGTAGATGTATTTATACACGAGTGGCTTGGGCTTGTGGGAAGGGGGGAGTTTCTGGCTGGAGGAGACGAGTCAAGCAGGAGTTGCACGGTGATTCGGTGTTGTGAAGGAAGGGGATATCAAAATCACGACCGGTTATGACGACATGTATGAACATTGTTCGAGTTTATTTTTCTTGCGTTTGATGTATTATTTTTATTCTTAGAATCTATTGTCTAGTTTTGGAGGACAGCAGAAAGGGGTGTTTGGCTGGTTTGGGGGTTGTGTGTAGCCTAAAATTTACTTGAATTCAAATTCTTTGAACTTTCTGGTGACATGATCTTGGTGTGAATGGGGGGACTGTCGGGGGTTGAGCTGGCATGCAAGACTTGAAGCACCGTGCTTTCCAAATACTATTGACAGGTAGTGTGATGTCACCAGTGTACTTCACAGGGCACTCACATACATACATGAGCATTTGTTTCCTCTCTTTCCCCCGTTGGCCCATATAAACCTTGGGTTATAAAGCTTCCTCCCCACAACCCAAATTCCGTTTTGCACAACCGGGCTAGTCACACAAAATTCTAGGCAAAGTTATTTGTCCAAGCTTTATCTGTCTTTTGCCCCAGCTATATTTCTTCTTAGGTACCCAAGCTTTATCTATCTTTTTGCTTCCACCCAAGCATTCTACCAACTCTTTCCGAGCTTTTCCAACACACATTACCAGCGTCTTACTTGAATGTGTATTGAGACTTCCAAAAGTCCCTTTGAAACCAGAGAGCTCACGCGCCTTTCTGTAAGGAAGTCTTGTTCCAGTACTCACCTAAGCTGGGATTGGGGTATTAAAAGGCTTGGATTACGAGTGTAAAATGCTTGGAGTGGGCTTTAAAATGCTCGGATTGCAAAAGCTTGTCATCTGGGACGGAGATTACAATAAGGATTCACGAGCCAACTGGAGGTATGGCAAAGAGCTGCAAGACACAAGCAGGCAACGATGGTATCTTGTCCTCAAAAGTTTCAAACATCATACCACTGGGCACTCAAAGCAAACACAGATCAAGCATACTCGTACATCATCTGTTCCCACAAGATCAAACATGCACACAAACTCCTTCGAGATTACCCCACCAGGCCCCCAAACACCTAATCTATCCATATTCCCTCAAATGCCATGTCCCATGTCCAATGTGGTATCAACAAATCTCATACAAATCCCGTATCCCAAATTCCACACAACTCCCAATCCCAATCCCAATTCCATAAACCCGTTAATCCTCCCCCCCATCCAAATTCCCATGGTATCATACAACTGAAGCCAATCCCCAACTCCAATCCAAACAAACAAAAACCACAAGACAAAAAAAAACCTAAACTCCAACCCTCACACCTCAAGTATAATACTCCCCCCTCTCCGACGACCCCGAATCCATCATCTCAAAACTCCCACTCCCCGACGTCATCCCCGACGAAATTTCACACTCCTCATGCACCACCACCTCCTTCCCATCCTCCTCCTCTTCCAACTCCTCCACCGGCACCCCAACATTAGCCCCCATATCATCCAACCCCCCATCAAAAAAGTCATGATTCTCCTCCTCCCCCCCACCACCATCACCCCCCAGACCAGCAGCAGTAGGCAACCCCAACGGCGCATCCGGCGTAGGCAACGGCAAAGACGTGCCCCCAAAGAAAGGGTGGTCTTGTTGCAAAGGCTTGCTCTGTGTCAAGAACCCCATGGGCGTGTGAACAAAATCCTGACCGTGTCTCCTGACAGCAAGCCACTCTTGCAAAAACGTCAATGGTCTCGGTGCAAAGCTGTTGGTTTGGGTGTTCCTCAGGGTATGATCCTCATCAGCCGCCCCATCACCTCCATACCCCTCATCCTCCCCATCAACAAGACCCAAGCCCTTAACCGTTCCGTCATTGGCGTCCACACCGAGGAACGTACACAGGGCCTCGTATTCCTCCCACTCAAAATACAGCCTGCCGGCAAGAATCCCAAGCTCCGTCCTCAACCACTGCGGCGCGACCCAACCCTCTGGCAAAGGCGGCATGCTAAAGAAGTTGAGCTTGTTAAACGGAAGCATACTCCTCGTAACAGGGGAGGCATAGCAAACAAGGTGAACGCATGGGTGCGTCACCTTATCCCGGATCATCTGAATCAGAATCTCAGCCTCCTCCGGGATCAAAACAATCGCCGTCTGCGTGAATCCGCTCCACAGAACCCAGTTCACCGGACGCAAAAAGGTGTCCTTGGCGAGATCAGTGTGAAGCTTGACCGTGCGCCCAAACTCGACCGAGACAAACAACCGCGAGGTTTGGTCCTGCGCCCTTATCTTGTGTTTTCGCCCCAGAGCTGTCTTTCTAAGGAGCTCAAAAACGTGGCAGACAGAGAGGCTTCCAACAGGTATCCTACCAGTCCGGGCAAACGTGTCGACCTCTTTGCTGATGCCGGGAAAAGTGAGAGCATCGTACATGACCGGCCTCTTGACTTGGCGAACAGTCTCAACCTCAAAGGCCACTTCGCGCTCTTGTTCCACCTCTTGCAATGCAGATCCGTGCACCGCTCTGCCGGTGTCTTGGAACCCCTTGCGGCGGTTGTTGAGCTCTTTCAAAAACCCTGCAACCTTTGGATGTGAGGAGCCCGCCTCAATCGAAAGCTTTGCAGCTTTCACCTTGGTCTTGGGCTCATACATCTCCTGCAACGTCTGCAGCTCGTTTTGCTTGATGGCTGCCACGTAGTCCGCCTGCTGGCCTGGATGAGTCAAACAGTCCGGGTTATCGATCGCTGCCTGTGTTCTTCTGCAGAAATCCATGCCCTGGGAGAAGTACAAAGGCTGCAGCTGCTCAATGCCATCGCAGGTATTGTCGAGAAGCCAACAAATGACGTCGTGCGAGTCGATCTTGTCAAACACTGACTTTTTCCGAAGGTCCTTGATGACCTGGTTGACCTCTGGAGGGACGAAAAACATGACAGACTGGCTCTTCCCCAACTGACGCAGTCGCATGGCAGCTTGAACGGTGTGATCCTTGGATTGCCCTTGACCCACTGTCAAGGCACCACAGGCACCAAGAGGAAGTTTCAAATCTGTGCCCCTAGTGTGGGCTTCGTCAAGATAGACCAGGCATCTCGACAAGTCGTCCGCATACGGCGAGGCCAAGAGAGGCGTTTTGCGCCTTTGTTTGTCAATGACCCATGGCTTGTTTGACGAATCGAAATACAATGCAGCACTGCAGCGTCCGTCTATGGACAGCCATGTCTTGGCGAGAGTTTCATTATCCATCTCTAGAATTTGTGCGCCGGCATCAATCAGGACCTGTATGTTACGCTCCCTGAGTAGGTAAAGCAGATCGCGCTCCGTTGCTCTCTTCCCGTACTGGTTGGTAATGACTTGGCACCGCCGGGACCGTTCGTAAAGCAGGTATGTTAGCACTTCGGCGTTGGTATGGGACATTGTGGGAAGATCCGCCTGCTGAATAGTGAGCGGAAGCATGGTGCGGTTGTCATTGGTGCCGCTGAATCCTGTTGTGAGTGCCTTTGACAGTTTGGCGTCCTTCGTTTCGCTTGAGAAGAGTGGAATGTCCCAACCACTGGATTGCAGCTTGACCTTGAATTGCTTTGCGTGGCGTGGGAAGACGAAGTTGTTCAGATAGTAGTCAATAACCACAGTCCGGTATCGGACCGCTCTCCAGATCTCGTGGATTTGGACATTGTCCTCCACATTGATCCCATTCCACGCCTTGAGCGACTCTGGGAAGCTGTCGCAGCTTTGAACCCACTTGTCATACTCGGTCGATGGATCATCGGATTTGAGCACGCGAGCAAGTGCTTGTCTAAGCTGCGGTTCCAAGATTCCGTCGTAATAGAAGACGAGACAAGTGAACAGAATCGCCACGTCTGGATGGCCCCATTCCGACTGATCACTTGGCACACCCTTGGCATGGAAAGGGACGGCCACCGGATCACGGTTTGGATGCAACCCATATTGCACGTTCCATCTCTTCTTCAGGGTCATGATCAGGATCCGGTTCACCAACAAGCCACGGAGGAGATAGACCGTTTTCCCCACCTCGGGCCTCTCAGGACACAGCTTTCTCACCTTCTCCAACGTGATGGGGCCGAGTCTAGATTTCGTCGGGGACAAAAAGTCGACCACAGCGCGCCGCTCGCCAGCATTCAGGTAATGCATGGGGAGGATGTGACCCAGGCCGTTGGTGATGTCGACTGTCAGCCGGCGAAGCAATTCATCCTCGACGTCCTGTCGGAGAAAGTATATCAAAGGAAACCCGCCACCAGGTCTCCTCACCACTTCGAGCGACTTCGGGAAAGAAACCTGCAGACCATAAAGATGTTGGTCAACAAGGCTGAGAAGGGCCTGAACAGTGAGCCAGCGATGGGGACGACCATCGACTGACATCTGAGAGCCTGAAGGGTAGATGAGCTGGGTGCGCGTCGCCAGGGTGTAGTCGGATTCGTCCAGAATGTCTCGAGAGTGTGATTTGATCCAGGCATGAACCTTCATCATCGGTTTCGCTTCATTGATATTGCCATCAAGAAGCCTCTGCTGGCCACTCAACATGAACGAGAGATTATGCTCAGGCAAACATAGCATGACGCCTGCCGTGTCTCGGCTTTGCTTGTGGATATCAAAGTAGAGCTTGATATTGCCCCCCCGTGTTGATGTTCGGCGAGAAAAGGGCACATGGCGAACGTGGCGGTTCAGCATCACCCCAAGACGAGATTGAAGCAGCAGTGCCGTTTGGAGCAACAGGGCCTTCGGTACAATTACCCTCACAAGATTCTTCGTGTCAGCCATGAAGGCTGCGCACATCGGAATGATGCATGATGTCTTGCCTTCCCCCATGTTCATCTGCAGAACCGAATTGCTCCCGGATTCGGGCGAGATGGTGGCCCGCGCCACATCGATTTGGCCGGGTCGTATCAGGACGTTGGCCTCAATCTCCAAGAGTAACCAGTCGGGGTGTTGAGCCGGGTCCCAGTTCAGATGACCAGTGTTCGCTTCCTCGTCCTGGTAGCGAGAGATATCACCTGCCATGACACAGTCATTGAGCCGCATTTCTCGCTGAAGCTTGGTTATGGCAAGTCCGAACTGGATAAGGCCTTGGCGCATGCCTGCCCCGAAGCATGTGCTGCTGGTTGACCGCAACTGTTCGAGTAAGACTGTGGTGGTGATGGCAGGCCACAGGCCTCCAATCCTCAACCATTCGATTCGGCGGGACGAAACATTGGAAGTCTCTGCAACCAATGACGCCTTCAACACCTCAAACAGATGGCTGACGTCGCCCTTCGTGCCGCTGTTTGGCCGGATAGCAAGAAATGGCTTCGCAAGTTGGTCCGGGGTTTTGAGACTCCTGAGGCCCTGTAAACTGCCACTGAGATCCTTAGCATATTTCTTTCGGACCAGTGACTTGCTGTTGCCCAGTGTATCGACAATCTCCCGCAGCTCATCTATGTATCTCTTGACCTCGTATGCGGACATCTGCGGCTGTGCGTTGCCGACAATGGCTCTGTCGTTGACCTGTCCGGAGGCACGACGCCCATCATTGGGCAAGCTGGCAAGGGGAGACCACTCAGCGGCAGACCTTGTCGTCGTTGTGGGTTGGGACGAAAGCCGGGGGATGAAATCCTTGCAAAGGAGGTTTACGCTTAGCGTAGGCACTTCGCCTCCGCGAACCCGACACGATAGGACCTCTTCAGCCGCCGAGACAATCGGAGGGCTATACTCTACATCTTGAAAATGCTCATCCAGTATCAGCTGCACTTCCTTGAGATGATTCCAAAGCTCTAGGTTCCGGTATAACCGCTGCCACTCTGGAATAACCGCCTGAACTGCGACATCGACATCCAGCAAGAGATCGCTGGTTGGTAGTTCCGACAGATCTGGCTTCTCAGAGGGCCACTGAGCGAGCATGATCTTGGCAAGTTTGTGGCAGTCACTTTGACTCCGTATCTCGTGGGCGTCCTTGGCTGCTTGTATCTTCCGCCGCAGCTTCATGGTGAGGAATGCGCCCAGCTTCTCTTTCTCGTCCTCTGGTGGTGGTATCCTGAATGGCAGTAGTAGCTTGATGACGTCTTCCAATTGAGGCACCGCTGCGGGGCGGAAGTTGAAGTACAGAGGCCAAGGTCTCGGTAGAGGCAGCATTCGAAGGTTTCTCAAGATAGCAAATGCAACGAGCCCCTTCAGAAGCTTGTCATCCGTAGCCTCGCGAAAGGCCAGATTGGCGAAAAGAAACATGAGGCTGTAGCATGACTGGTTTGGATTCCGGCAGTACTCCACGAGAGCGCCCCAGTTCTCTTGGATGTCTGTGTACATCCGATCATTGAGGGAAACCTTATCATAAGCCTGGCCAAACCCACCCACGACATTTCCCAAGGCAAAAGTAGAAGCCAAGTTGGTCGGAGTTGGGAACTTGACTGGCCGCGTGCGCAAGAGATGGGTTGTTTCCATAACCCTTCTGTACAGTTTGTCCGAGTTGACACTCTTGTCGCGTGCAATGTACACTCTATCCGTCCTTCCTGAAGTGAGCGCTGTATCGTTACTCTCAGCATTCCTCTCATACAGCTGCCGACGCGCCAATGACCTTTTGTTAAGCCAATCTTCGCCACCTGCTGGAAGAAGATCAAGTAAGTTGTCTTCATCATCTCGGGGTGGGTTGAACATCCTCAAATCGTTTGAGATTGATAGAATCTTTTGGACAATCAGTCGATAGAGAGGGTGCTGTATGTGAGTGGTAAGGTGCTCGTCCCAGAAGTCTGTCTTCATACCCTTGAGGCCCGATGGGTAGTACTCCCTTATGGGGGTAAGACTCGCAATTTGCTGCAGCAACGAAACTTCTCTTCCGAGAACTGTCCAGGGGCGACAAATTCCTGACTCGAGCCAATGAAGACTTTCTTCGGTTCCAGTGCGGCCAGTCAAAGGGTCTGGTAAAGGAAAAGACGTGAAGGCGTGAATCAAAGCTTTGGCATACACCAGTACAGGTTCAGCTGCACAGTCGATTCTTCCCAAAGTGTCATTGATGTCGAACTTCCCGTATTGGCCGCTCCGCCCAACGGCAAGTTCAACATGACAGCCTGATCTTCTGAACCGAAAGCCGCCCGAGGGCAGTGGTACAAGAATGGTCCGACGAAAAGGATTGTGTACTTTTCGACAGACCAGTTTATGTTCAAGGCCGTACCAAGTGCCAGCGTCTTGCAGTGGGTCGATTTCGAGTCCAAGCTGTGGTGAAAATAGGAGGGAGTTGTGGTTGACAAAGAACAACAGTTCCAGACTGTGAACCCGAACTTCGAGTGACCCGTAAGACTTTTTCTGCGTAACGAGAATGTGCTGCCTCTGCGCGAGGCCTTGAACGATGTTGGCAATTCTCTGGAAAAGGGGAGACATAGGATTCACCATGCTCACCACCTCCCCGTCATGCTGTCGTCGCTGAGCGTAGCCTCTGTGTATGTCCACTTCCCAATTCGAATAGTGGCCGAAATTCCACTTGTTGTGGGATGGCGTGATATAGAGGCGGCCTGTCTTCAAATTCCTAATCCTTAAGTTAGCCTTGCGGCGGTCTCGCTATCAAGATAGAAGAACATACAGCCAGTGAAAGTGTTCCCATATCAAGGGACTGGGAAGATCGTGAAGATCTTTTCGACAAAAGCGCTCTCGAGGAATTAGACGAACAAGCATGTGCTCGTATTTCGCTAGCACAACCGTCTGGCCCTTTTCGGATCCGATATGCACGGTCACACGCTTCGGTGTATACTTGAGAGCTGATGGTTTAGCAGAGTTAGCCATCACAGTCACATGGGGTCGGATGTTCAGTTACGTACTGTACGTCATCGATGGAAGCGATGATTGGTACACCATCAGGGGCTGGTCGCCAAACAATTCTTTCACCACAACCTCGTTTCGGGTATCCTGGGGAAGCCTCTGTTTTCCAGTTAGCTTCATCTGCGATCAGAATGTGCGGACGTTCAACTTACTCCAACAGGTTTGCCATTGACGAGAAGTGTCCCGAGAAGAATGTTCAAATGCACGGCTTGATGTCGCTCAACATCCGTTTCAGGGAGCTCGCACCGAATCCAACCCCGACCTTCAACTTCCACAGTGGTAGTAATGGGGTCCAGGCGCTCAGCATCAGGCCAAAATTGTTTCAAGGCATTATAGAGTCCTTCGGGGTGCTGGTTTATCGACTGGATGAGAAGATTTTGAAGCTGATATGACAGCTTTGTTGCGAACACGAGATCACGGAGGGTGGTCTGGGAAAGTGAGTCGACATCACTCGTCATGTTTTCCTGGATCGCAACAGTGGACTCGATATATGCTTCCAAGGAAAGAGGATCAAGAGGTGTTGTTTGTTCCAGGTTGATCATGAATGTACGTCGACAGAGTAAAGCAGCGCCCAGTGCGCGCTCCTGTAATTGCTGCGCCGTGGATATATCTGCGCAGCTTTGAACTTCCTCGCGAAGCATCCTGAGCCAGCTAATGCATGTCCTGCGAGCTTGAATCACCGACTCGAGGGCTTGAAAATGAAGTTGGGCCAGCCCTGCACTGCTGGCCAACTCCTGTATGCGCAAGGTAAGCACAATCGTGATTCTCATGAGGTGCGTTTCTCTCCAACTGGCCAAGGCTGACAGGGTGGTAAGACGGGTGTTGACCTGCTCTAGAAGCTTCTGCACAAAATGAGCATCGCGAAATACCGAGTGCACAAGGCGAAGAGGATCGTCCTTGTCAGAGCTGGGACCGCACTGGAGTGCTAGATGTAGCAGCAATGACATGGTGCCTTCGCTGGACCAGTTCAAGTTTGTCGAGGCCAATTCCGTCAAGATCGAAAGCCATCTTCGCGCTGCCCCCGATACGAGACTTTTCAGGGCCAGGAACTCGTGAGGGTTCAGCCCAGAAGGGCAGTTGGGCTGTGTAGCCATGATCTCGTACGAACTCGGGCCTTGCCCCTCAACGGCGAAGCTTTTATGGCTCAATATGGGGCGGAGAGGAGACTTTTCCGGCAGCTTCAGCTGAACATGATGGGCAAAGCTTGGAGTCATGAATGCCCTACCTGTCCACATAGTTGTATCGCCGTCGATGTAAGCGTATGCAAGTCTCAGCCCGTTGGGTTTGCACAGCCCGTCTCGTCCACCTTCCCACTCGACGGGAAATCTGACAATGGAGTAGTGGGTTTGCAAGACTTGGGTACGTTAGCAGGTATCACAAAGACAAAAAAAAGGCCGAGGAAAAACATACATGATTTTGTCAAAGATGCCAGAGTGAACTTGGGATAGATGTTTGCGACGGTGTTGAGTTGAGAGTAGCCATTCAGCAGGCATTTTGGAGCCACACCCACAGCAACCTCCGGGCTTGCAAGCTTGGATATAAGCATCAACGTTGTGTCGCGATACTTCGCGAAGGCTGGGGGGCACCGGAGCTCAAACACTGCGGCTTTGGCAAGGTGAATATCAGAGGGGAGAGATTCCTCGTAGATCTGGATCCGTATCTTCTCCAGCTTGTGCATTGCTCGACACCGCGGGCAGTGATGGTCATCGTGGAAGCTACGTCCAAGGGGGTCGTCGTCGTCCACGATGAGGATGCATGAGCTTCCATCTATTCATAGATTAGTTGCCATGTTGCGTGTATGTCCAAGTGGGAAAGGCTTTACATACCAACCTGCCGAGTCAGGCTCTGGAACTCCTCAGTCTTCTTTTCCCACTCTTTGCGTTTCAATTCTTTCCTCAAAACATCTGCATGGGTGATATCTGCATACGAGTTACGCATGGCAACAGAGTCGGGATGCATGCCGTCGAAATATCTCGCTGCAAAACAGCTGGCAGAAGGATCATCGAATATGGTGCATCTGGGAAGAGAACTTGCGTGGATTCTTTGTGAAATATGCTTCTGGACGGCTTGCAGGCGGACCATATCTTTGTAGGTGGCCAAATGCAAGACATTGAGCGACTCGGGTGTGAAGACAGGATGGTAGTCTGTCAAAAGCGGGAACTGGAAGCAGGTCGTTTGGTCAAGTCTCATCCACATTTCCATTGCATTGAGAATGAGGATACTGAGTTGCTCGGGATTGCCGTGGAATAGGGGAAGTGCGGTCTGGAGATAGGTTATCAACGACTCATTTGGCGGGCAATCTTGAAGAAGCATCTCTTGCTGGGTAACGTGGAATAAGGGCTGCGCAAATTCGCTCAGATGCTTGTTCGTAACAGAACCCAGATCAAAGTGTTCCGGGGCCACCCATCTGCGGCAATGTCCCCTCGTCGTCTTTCCCCAGCTCGTCTGTAGGTCCCGCAACATGTTGCCGCTGAGTTCCAATGGTAGGTTCAGGTCGGCGGGGCTGGCCCTCTTTGGCAACTCGGGAATGGGCCTTGCATGGGCCTTTTTGAACGCCTCCCACTCGGTAGCCACGCGCCTGGTGGCATCATCAATGATCTTGTTGATTCCTGGAGTGAGCTTGCCGAAAAGGATGTCAATATCTGGCAGGGTGCCTGCAGATTTCACATTGCCCCTATCCACATCCAGCTTCACTAGCCGACGGCAGAGCTTGGTTTTGAGAAAGTGAACCTGATCAGCTTGCAGCGATGCCTGTGCCGATTCCAGGAAGGTGGCCAAGGTGTTGCAAATGAAGAATTTGTACTGGAAACGGCCCATCTCTGCCCCCAAAACGAGCGAAAGATATCGAGCGATGGAGACTCTGAGGACGAGCCAGTATGGGAGCCGGCGCCAGGGCTTGCGCGCTTGATGCCAAGAGATGTCGTCACGAACTCGCTTGCGGAGAAGAGGTGTCGAGATTCGGCGGCCATTCTCTTCCAGGATGGCCATCAACATGGAGCTGATCATGGTTGGACTCGACGTGTCTCGATACTCGTGGATGTCAGCTCCTGCTTTGAAGGTATGAGCAGCAAACATCTTTGTCGACTCGAGAGATGCTTGCTCCAAAAAGGTCGCCAGGCTGCCCTGAAATGCTCCATCTTCAAAGGTCACCAGCGGGATGGCAACGGCGCTTCCTGGAAAGTCCCACTGCAAGGCGTTCTCGGCGGCGAGGACATCGTCATTTCTTGGAGAGGTTTCGAAGACTTCAAAGACAACCTCGTCGCGGACTCCGAGTCGGTGGACCAAAAGAGCGGCATTTTGACTGCTGATGTGAAGGATCACGGCATTTCCTTGGGCTAGATGACGAAACTCCGACAGCAGAGTCGTTCTGTTGACTCGTCCGTTCCGATTAACAGTCTTGGACGATTCGAGGCACAAGCGAATATACTCCCAGGCCTTGGAAATCGCGGATGGGTGAGCGCCAGGTTGGTACGGCTGTCGAAACGCTTGGCACATAATGCGCACATTGCTGATCAAGTGATCGGTCAACTGAATTTCAAGATCACTCAGATTGCCATCTTCAGACGGCGGAACGCGCAGCGGTAACGCTAGGTGGTTGTATAGTGCGATCTCCATGATGGACTCGCGACTTGATTGGACAACTGTTGTTGGTTGACCATGCGGATTTGGTGTAAAGGGTAGTTCAGAAAAAAGCTTCGTGAAAGAGAGAGAAAAGCTTCGTGAAAGAGAGAGAGAAGAAAGAAAGGAAAGGAAGAAAGCGAGCGACAGACAGACAAAATTGGCTGCCTTGCAAACGGAGTTCGGTCGTGGATTGTAGTCGTGAAGTTTCAAATCGGGATTTGGCTGGAGAGGACACTAACAGGCACCAAAGCTCAGCGCCAGCGTGGAGCAGGCTATACCCTAACCCTGCTGTTACCAACACAAGTGTAATTAACCTCAGACAGTGAGGCCTACAGTCGGGTTGAAGTCGCGGCCCAAAGTCTTCCAGATTGTCCTTTATGGAAGCTGCGTTTGTCCTCTGTGGCAAGATTGGGAAAAAACCAAAATCCATTGGCTGGGACGCTGCATGTCCAACAGCCTGAGGTCCGCCACTGCCACCGTTCCGGCCACTTTTGACACCCATCTCTGCCAGCTGGAGGGCTGCAGCCTCGAGCTGCCAGTCTGCCACCAAAACGATCATTTCTTCTTGACCCAGCCTTGAATGAGCGATCAACTCGTGGCGATTTGTCATTGGGGAGACTTGCATCCTATCGCTGTTGCGCGACTGTGGCGCACAATGCAGAGCTAACATGCAGGTTCTTGTTCAATCACATTCTGAGAGCTGACATCCATATGCGGCCTCTGAGTTGATAAATCACGCATTTGCTGCTGTTATCTGGATATATAACTCGTCTACTTCTGACTGGTAAGTAAGGTAACTTACATCTCCCCAAACTCTTCTCCCTTCCACTCCTGTCAATGGAGCACTCGGATCACCCCCATGACCTAGACGGGTCTTCGTATGACTATGGGTTTCTGTACAGTCATGAAACTTCCATGATGGAACGACCGCCATCGAGTACGATCCCGACAGCCTTTTCAGTCTCGGATTGGCCAGCTCCTGATCTCAGTATCTCCAGTCTGCCCAGCTACGAAGTTGTTGAGGACATACATTACACTGAACTGTCACCGGAAGCTGGTTACTATCTTCCTTACTCACAATTGACAGGCGATCTGCCCTTTGGCCAGTATTATGACTTCGGTGATCCCATCCCAGGTAACAGCACCCGACAACCCCTCAATGACGATGCAGTGGACTTAGCGGCTTCACAACTTGGACATCTCCCAATCTCGCCGGTGTCGCAGGATGCATCCAGCTATCAGAACCTACCCGGCCCAACCACGAAGCAAACCTACGAATGCCTTGCGCCGGGATGCAGCCAAAAGTCATTCAGCCGCTCAGCCGATCTTGACCGACACTACAAGCAGGTGCACATTCCCGAAGACGAGAAAAGAAAGTACCGCTGCGACTACAAGAAATGCCTTCGCCACGAAGCACCCTTCGGTCGTCTAGACCACCTTAAGGAGCATCTCCGTGACTTCCACAAGGAAGATCTCATATCGCGACCCAAAAGACAGGATGCACAGTGGTGGGAAAGCCGCGCACCACGTGCAGTTTTCAACGGATGGTGGCGCTGTAATAGATGTCTGGTGGTGCGCGTTGACATTGAGACCGACGGTTACACCTGCCCAGCCTGTGGCGATCCTTGCGAGAGTGATAGAGTCAGGGTTCGAGAAGCCGCAGCTGGGATGTCTCAACCAAGATAGAAATTGACGGCGACAGGGTAGTAGCATGGGTTCAAGGGCCTTATGTGGAGGAATGATTCTTTATATGACTGCACTCAATATCTCTTTAGTACTTACCTATCTTACCAACCTACCTGCTAGTTTTATGACTCATAAAGTTTGAATCAATATATTCATGCCTCAATTTCCAAGTTTTCCATCATCTCCACCTTGATGAAGTACCAGAAAGAAAAGTTAGGTAGCACGCTCCTGTCTTGGCACCACAACCTTTGTTGCATGTAAACAACCAACAAAGGGGCAAAAAAGGGGCTCATGGCAACCAGATGTAACCCTAAACCCAACACATGTCGCCTCGATCCTTTGTCTAAAGCATCACCATTCACAACATACGAAAAAAAGCAAAACGTGCCCTTCGTGTACTATTAATACTACTCTACCGAAAAAAGCACCATAACCAATCATCCCCCACGACGAATAAAAGCATCAACCAGCCAAGGATACCAACGCCACCATCCCTTCCCCAACCCTCTCCCCCACGCCCCCTTTCACAACCACTAACCAACAACTTCCCCCCCCATCAAACAGTAACATTACCCCCATACCACCCCCTCACATTCCCCCTCGGCCAAAAATCACAATAAAACCACCACTCCTGATCCGGATTCCCCACGCACCTCCCCCCGCTAAAAGCACACCCAACCCTCTCCGTAGCCTTCCAAACCGTCTGCGTAAAGTGCGCTCCCCCCAGCAAGTCCCCAGCAACGTAAGCATCAATCTCCTCCTGCGAGTTCCAGGCCTCAAACGCCCAGCCTATCTCCGCCGTAAAATCAGGTTGGTGCGTAGGCGGGTAGTACCATGACCAGTAGGCGTTTTCGCCGTATGGGCCCTAGAACAGAGAATTAGACATTGACCAGGAAAGGGGGGGAGAGAGAACAAAAAAAAGTACGGCATGGTTAAGCTGGCATCCATTCGCCTTTTGCAACGCAAAAGCGGCGAGGTTCGCGTCCCAGGTCAGCGGGCGGGCGGCGTGGGCGGAGCGGTAGGCGTTGGCTGTGGCGAGGATGGTCGAGATGAAGGAGGGGTTGGTCGGGGGTGGGGAGGACTGTCGGGGAAGGACTTGACCACCCGGGGAAGGGGAGGAGGTGGTGGCTGTGATGAGGAGGGGAAGGAGGGAGAAAAAGTACATTTTTGAGGAAGGATCAAACTGGCTAGGCAAGCAGCTGGAAATGAATTCTGGGCAGAGGTTGGCGTTTTTTTACGAGACTCGGGAGGATGCTGAAGGCGATATATGACCGAAAAAAAAAAGACAACGACATATGGTTTTGGCCGTTGCGCTGGGTGCTGCGGCTAACATTCCAGTCAGGATGAGGTTGGGCGCTGGGTTGAGACATCGATCTCATGGGCGTTTCGTCATTTGTGAGACAGCTCTCGGGTGGGTCGCGAGCAATTCTGGGAAGGAGCATAGAAGTGGGTGTAGGGTATTTAGAATGTGAGGTCAAGTGATGTGATGGTGTAGTAAGAACATGCAAGATTAGTGAATAGTAAGGAATGCTATGACAGCGACATGTTCCCGTCTCCGAGAGTGCCGGCTACCTGATGAGAGATATACGCATGGAAGCGCATACTTTGCAAGTCATGTATAGGTACAGAACTAGTGAACATGCGAACACCTTCTATGCGTCGTCCTCTTCACCTTCATCGCTCACCCAATGTCCTTCATCGTCCTCGTCCTCGTCCTCGTCCTCGTCATATTCATCCTCCTCATCCTCCTACTGCGCATTGTCGTTTGTTACTGTAGCCGGTTCAAATTCCCAACCATCGATTGATCCGTACAAGTCTTGATGTAGATCATTGACTATATCGGATATGTTAGGCCTTCTCCCGACTTTGTTGCGTAACAGTCGAGGTAGAATTCTCGTGAAAAGTTTTTTGTAACCCGTTCGAATACCCGCCAGCCTCAAGTCCTCTTTCGAAATTCCCCGAGGGTATCTTTTAATTGATGGAAGCTTCTTTGCAAAGACGTGCACACCGAACCTTTCCACCTGATGATCACCCTCCTCCTCCTCCGTGTCTTCCTCCTCTGTGTCTTTCTCCCCCGTGTCCTTCTCCTGCTCCCTATGATTCTCCTTATCCATATACTTCTCGTCATCCGTATTCTTGTCATTCTCATCATCCGTATCCTCCTCCTTCTCATCCGCATCATCCTCTTGATCCAGATCCGGCCAGGGGTTCAGCTTACAACGTTCCCACATCAAACTCTCCACAGCCTCTTGCAGCCGCTTTGTGAAGGGGCGTGGACCCGTCATTTGCGCGAAGATTGACTTCGGCCTTGTGGTCAAGCAACAACTTCACACCATTTGGGTGATGCTCAGTAAACCACCCCAGAATCGAGTTTCCCTGATAGTCCTGGCCGTCAACATCGACAAAAAACTGTTCTTGTTGGAGAATCCAGGTAATTATGGCGGCCTTGAAAGCAGGATCTCTGATAAAGGGTGAGTGCAGCACCCCAAAGATGGTGTTGAAGCCGTGCTGATTCCTGGCCTCGGGGTCGCCCTCGTTTTCCACCAGTGCCTTGATAACATCTAGGTGGCTATAGACGGCTGCGAGGTGTAGCGGAGTGACTCCGACGTGGCCGGCGCTTGTGACGTCTGCACCATGGGCTAAAAGATACTTGCAGCAGTCAACATGCCCCGCGGCGGCGGATAGATGCAACGGCGTCCACCCTGCACTAGTACGATCACTGACAGACGCCTTTCCAGAGTCGAACAAGTCTCGTAGGCCTGGTACATTGTTCGTCGAGGCGTGGTACATGACTTCGGCGTTGATGAGGACTGTTACTGGAAAGGAGAGCCGTGGATAAAAGGAAGGCGACCCTCGTTGATCGCGAGTGAGACTCCAACCACCAATAACAGCGCGCTGAGACAACCACGAGACGGGAACTACTTCAAATGTTGCGGCAAAGCCTGTTGTCGACTGTTGGTTGTCTCCAGTATCGTTGCCAGGACGGTATTCCTTTGATGCTTCCAACGAAGACGTCCCCACGACATAACCACGGTGCCCAAATAGAAGTCATATTCGAATCGTCTTACGGTTTTATGCCTCATCTTTGGGCTTGTCAGACTCCCTGCCAAGTGTGGATAGGTATCATCGAGTGTCGTTCCAGCTCTCAAACTCTCCATCACGACCTGTGTGACTTGTTTGTTGAAAGCGTCGTTGTGTGCCATTTGCTGTCGAGAGAGCTGTTGCAGGGCACCTTGTAGATCTGGGTGGACGAGACCGCTTGGGGTGGCAGACGCTAGACCTAGATAGAGCGGCGATGGTAAAGCGATGCTGGTATGGTGACAAGATTGACGCGGATCAAACACTCTCTGAATGGAAGCAAATTTGCGCTCGAGGCTAACGGTAGCAGAGTACGTACGCGTCAGAAGGTCATGCTGGCGGGGGAAATAGTCGCTGCCAGTGCAAATGTGTAAGCGGTGTCAAGAATGAACAGTTGACAGTATGGGTCGTAGGGGGTTTGCCTGTATAAAAGAACCAGCAGGGTGGTGAGCACGGGCGAATTACGCCAGCCAATGACATGAAGGCCACGACGGCTGCCCCGAGTTCCGCTATATCGACACAGCAGCTCTTGCACAGGGAAAGTGGGGTAAACGGAGAGGCGACCGGAAGAGTCCGACTTTCTGCGTTTGGATCTGGTTTATTACATGAAATCAGCTGCTTGTGTATATATCTGTTCATGCCTGACGGCGCGCCAAGTAGGTAGGCAGACTTGAGGCCCACGCTGGCTGGCTTTACTTCCAGCCATGCCGATGGTGGGAGCAGCCCTGCGTGATAACGCCTCATCTGGAGGTGCATCTCTCAGACACGGGAGGTATACACTTATATTGGGGGAATTATGACAGTGTGGGTGCACAATCCCTCAACTCAGTTATGTTCGGTCTGACTACTAGCTATGTGCAATGCAGATCCAGTTGGCAAATAGTTCCCAGGCTTATCATTGTGGTTGTTACACCTTCTGAATTCTTGCACTTTACTTCCAGGTTCCCTGCATTTCACTTCCCTTGGTTGCACGGGCGTCCGTGATGGGTCAGCCGAACTGCCAAACCACCCCTGGTAGTGTATCCTCCTGAATATTTGAAACCAGTATCTACCTACCTTACTTTACACCCAACAGCGGCGGCAACCGACCCCTGTGATTAGAACCAGAGTTCAAAGCTATAACATGGCAGATTCCACCCACTATTCCCCGATAGCTAAGGCAGGCTTCACCGCGCCGGCCTTGTACGACAAATACCGCCCGTCCTACCCCACCCAAGCCATCCATCGTCTCCTATCCTCTCTAAGTATTACTGATTGCGAGGTCTGCATCCTTGAACTCGGTGCAGGAACCGGGAAGTGGACGGAAGATCCGGCTGCGTGGTCTCCCAAATTCCGCATCATTGCTCTCGAGCCACACAGACAGATGAGGGACTTCCTTGCTCAGAAGCGACTACGGAATGTTACCGTGATGGACGGGTTAGCCCAGCACATTCCACTGCCGGATGAATCCGTCGACTGCGTATTGGCTGCTCAGGTAGGACAACACTTCGTACTTGGTTCCTTTTGGTCTCGCAGTTATCCTCTCGTATTGCCACTAACTAATGGTGATGTTGTGCTACGCGTGTAAATTAGGCCTTTCATTGGTATGTATACATTTCCCAGCGACACCTCTCTGACCTTTTGTATAACCTAGCTTGCTGATAGGATAGACTAGGTTCGCCAGCGTTCAGAGCCTTAGTGAGATCTGTCGTGTGCTCAAGCCGAGGGGTGGTCTGGGTCTTATCTGGAACGTGGAGGATTATAACTCTCCTCGGTCGTTTCAGGTGCAAACCAAGTGGGAGGAACAGCTCCGCGAGATCATATGGGCCCTTGACGACGGACAGCCGAGGTTCAAATCCGAGATGTGGCAATCCGCCTTCGACAGTTCAGTTGCCAAGCAGCTCTTCCGCTTACCATTGAACCTTGAGACTTGGAGGCTGTCCCAGATGGTTGACGAGACGGGCGCTAGAAAACCGCATATTTTCTTATTGTATGCTGCAAAGCGCGCCGCCTGAGAAACGGGATTGGTACAGGCGGCGGATTCGAAACATTCTACAGAAAGCCAGAGAAGACAACCAAGAGGGCGGTAGTGGGTTCAAGATGCGGTTCTCAACCATCGTGGCATGGGTCCACAAGTCCTCTACGACACCTTCGCAAAACCAAAACCAGGCTTAAAGTCGTTACATGATATCCTGCCATATCCCTCAAGATGTAGCTCTTTACCTGGGTACTCTATGTGTAGGCACCTTTGTAATTAAAGGGTCAATCGAACGGGCAACCGGCTACTGGCGTAAGCTAGAGTTTGGCGGCATCTTCAATTCCATCAATTCCTCTAGAGCTACTGTAGTTGATGTCAAAGGTGAACAAAGATCCAAGAATGCCCAAAACTGGCTCAGCCGAGTTCAGGCAATAAGGCACCCAATCCCTTATTACGTTGATATCACGTTTTCTTGGCATTACTATTATGCACATGCTGAATATGAAGTATGTAGGTGGTACGATACGGCCGGGCTGTTCAAGCAAGAGACTGGACATGATCAGTAAGGTGTCTGGATCCTACTACTCCTTAGGGACTTGGGACGGTACCTTCATAGATAAGGTAAGAGCGACAGTGTGGACTTTGCCGGGAGGCATTACTCTTATACATGTGGATGGGCAGGTGGGTATCTATCCTCGATGGTCACCAAGGTACCGTGGCGCCAGTGTCACGAACGCACAAGATGCGCACTCGAGGCATATCATGCCATGCCTTTTGTGGCTATGCTGATCCTTTGGGCTCTTTGGCACATATATTCACACAATGGCAAGGCAACAAACCGTTGTTCTCGCCTGTGCCAAGTGTGGCTGTGCAAACAGTAAGTGCATTCCGATATCACTAGACCGTGGAGTTGGCTGTGAAGAGACGCCAAATGCAACGCTGACGAACGATTTTAAGTGGATTGTCAGGTACGACGGCCCAAAAGGCGGGACCAGGTCTCGGATATAAATGCACAACCACCCATCACCCTGGCGCCCTGTCTTCACCTCTCCATTTACGCAACCACAAGCAATGACATCCACGTTAACTTTGACGAAGCCCAGACGCCGCAGAAAGAAGATCGTGCCACTCCGCAATATCAGAAGAATAAGATCAGAAGACATCATCCACCACAGCATGGCTTCCTCCTCCTCCTCCCAGCCTCAAGATCCAGACCAACAAAAGACTCTCACCACCAAAGCCTCCAATGAATCCCTCGCCGCCGCCTCGACGGTAGTCCCCGACAGCGAGGCCACCACAATGGGAAAGCAACCACAGGCACCGACTCGGTACCTCTACTATGAGAAAGTGGCGGAGCCAGACCCGAACTATGTCCCCAAGCCGCCGTCAAAACTGGCCAAGTTCATGTCCAAATTCCAGAGCCCGATGGTGAAAGCGACAAAGGCCAAGAGACAGGCCGAGATTGACGAGGAGAAGAGAACGGGCATCAAGGTTTATACTCCGGCTGGGGCGCCGATGGGGAGTGGGCAGCACATTGGGAATGCGTTGAGTTAAAGTTTTGGAGGGATGATGGGAATTGTGGATTGGATGGCGGTTGATGGTTTACGAGGAGAAGGTATGCCCTGCATTGGATAATGCTGTTTGTTTCATGTTGCTATCGGTAGCAATTTCAGTTACATCTTCATGAGGGTGTTCACACAATAAGGGTGCCAAGATTGGTAACCAGCTCTGTCAGCCGCCTGCAGATAACCCCAGTCTTGGTCATTGAAGCTTCATGAATTTCAACAACACTTTTTGGCACACCGAAACTGTTTGTAGTAATCTTACTGGCCCAATAATTTAGAACTTTGCACGACTAGCTACAGAAACGTCACATGGAGTACGCCTCACACGCGCCACTCAGCAAGCTATCAATGAAGTAGCGCTATCACACGAATGTTGCCGGTGATGACACACACATCATTGCCAATTAGCTTCAACTAATATCATTGGACTGCTTCTCAAACTTCGTGAAAACATCATGTAGGTATTCTGATCACATATCAGACCTTGAACCAACAGCCACCAAACGCCACACACCTCTCAAAGGATCAAGCCCTCCGAACCTTCGTAAGCCAAACGACAAAGAACATAGTATGATCATGAGTTTCCAAGCACTTCAAACCAGTATTTAACAGCCACCCCAAGTGTCAAGTCACAAAAGTATATAAAACACCCATCACTTCCCAGCAAAAGTAGCCCTCATCTCCCGACCCATCTCCCACATACCCACCTTCCAGCCTCCAGCCAACCTCGCAAACAAAAATGCACCTCACCACCCCCCTCCTCACCCTCCTCACCCTCACAACCTCCACCCTCGCCCTCCCCGCCCCGTCGACCGACCTCGCAGCAAGGTGCACCAAGCCCGGCGGTCCACCCTGCTGGAAACGTGAGCCAGTAGTCCCCGAGGTTGAGCCCCGGTGCCAGCCGTGGAGGGGCGCTCCCTGCTGGAAGAAGCGCAGCCCTGTGCCAGAACCAGCTCCGGCTCCGGCGCCCGATGTTGAACTGGAAACTCGCTGCACCAAGCCGGGCGGACCGCCTTGCTGGAAAGAGAAGCGTGAGCCGGAGCCGATGTGTGGCGAGCCTGGGAGGCCGCCTTGCTGGAAGCAGGTACGAGATGTTGGTAATGCTTTTCGTGTTAGGTTTAAAGAGCCAAAGGTCTGACTTGGGAGGTTTAGGTCTGATTGGTCACTGATGAGGGGGTGACAGGCGGGGGGGAAGCAGGGCGGAGCTGGTTTGGAAATTGGAGATTCCATAAGGTAGTTGGATATGTGTTCTCGTTTCAGAAATCTAGAGCGCTGTGGTTTTTGGGGTGGGACTCTGCTGAATGTCATGGTTGGCAGTTTGGTTGCTCAAGGGGAGACGTGTTTATTGCAAATCCCAAATTGGAATAGGTACAGCTCAAGTTGCTAGAAGGGGCGTGTTGTGTTGTTGGGGGGCAACCGGGGGAGTGATGCGCAGGTGCGTGCCGGCTGGTAAGCACGTTTGCCATGTCATTCGTTTAGTACTTGTTGTTTAAGGGGGAATAGTGAAGATGATCAGATGACCCAGCTGATGTAGTGCACTACCCATCGTTATTCTCTCGTTAGCTGTGAGGATATCCCACCATGTACGATTCCACCCTTCCCCTCCCCCTCTCTCCAATCCACAACACACGCCACCGCTAGAGCTTCACTCCTTAAGCCTAAGCCTGCTCCTCAAAATTCTCAAACCCAGCCGCCCTCGAAATATCAGCCACACTCAACCCCGCATCCGCCAACGGAGCCTGCAAGCTCGCCGCCGAGTTGGCATTCTGAATATCAGCCCCCTCCACGGCAGGATCAACCAAGGGAATGATTCCCCTCAACTCAGGAGTAGCCGGCAAAGCAGCATTGCTGCAGATGGTGGGGATGTCAACAGCGAAAGGGTTAAAGTTCTTCTCCGCGGCAACCAGGGCGGCGGCACCGGCAATCACCTGGGGGTCGTTGCCTAGGGTGGCAACAATCTCGTCGGCCAGTTCGAGCTAGGGGAAATGTTAGCAGGAGGGAGAAATGAGGTGAAAGGGAGGTAACGGACCTTGGCACAAGCACTGGCGCCAGCAAGGAGCACGCTGGGGGTCTGGCCGGCGAGGGTACCAGCTGCGCCTGGGGGACCGAAATCGCCGAGAGCTTGGATGACGCTTTGGACGAGGCCTTCCTGTCCGAAACGGGCAGAGGCAACAGAGGCCAGGGTGGCGAGGAGGAGGGTCTTGGTTTGCATGGTGAAAGATAAAAGCGAAGCCGACTAGCGGTGTCAAAGGTATTAAATTGATAATTAACGGTCTCGCCGTGAAAAAAAGAGCGTGATCGAACCGGTCGGTCAGAAAAGAGTGGATAGGGAGATCAGGAAAAGGAAACAACTCCCGGGTTGGCGAAGAAGACTTCTTATAGGGATGCACATGATGGTACCAGTGATGAGGTGATCACCAAAGGAGCCGGCAAAATAGTGGTTGATGTTGAGCCCCTCGGCGATCATACTGTTGTTTGCGACAGGAATTGGCTGGCAGTTTTTGGGTGATGTTTGAGGTTCTGCCGTGTTGCTTGTGCGGCAAGGCTCGGCGCATGGCATTTCCAGCAGAAGCCGATACAACAATGCCGTGTTGACTTGTGGAGATATCAGACGAAAGGATGATCTTGGGTGCTTTGGATAAAATTCATCCAGGTTGTCAAGGACAATCGTGATCATCCAAACCGAGTTTCTCAGACTCGTCTCGGGCAGTCAAACCAAGAGGACATTGCACAGGACTGGGTTTTGGGACGTGATAATGCTGGCTCCCGTGTTGGTTATCTGTAGTCGCACGTGTTGAACAATCCTCTTGTCCGTGTGTGTGTGTGTGTGGGTGTGTATGCATCATTCCACGTGATTTTGCTGTCGTTTTGTTCCATCCCGTCGTGGGGTGCCATCGTCGTTGATGTCTCGAGGTGGGGGGCGCTCTTGGCAGCAGACGTCACTTGGTGTCAAAGCTGAGTTTGATGGACGGCAGCAATTGTCCGAACTGTCACGAACACGGGAAAAAGCGCTCTGGAGCCTCCCTTGCTGTGGCTCGGCATCATGTGATGCCGCCCGTTTCTTATCGAGACCTCACACATTCTTGCTCTTGGCCACATCTCACCATCAACCCACAGACAGCAACTGTCATCCCTTCAACATCAACATGCGAACTGCGACCACTTATGGATTTTTTCTATTAATGTATCGTAATAATGTCCTGCCGGCGACCAAGGTGCCCCAAATACACCAGCGCGGACTTGCTCTTCGATCATGTAGGTACCCGCACTTGACGCGAAAGAGCAGTTATGTACAAGGTCAGTTCCCATCCAAACATCCCATACCCGAAGCGCCCCCCATTCCCAAACCTCACCCCCCACCCAAATTGATATTACAGTAAAGGCAGAGACATATACACCGGGCTCGTATTCTTTTCGTCTCTCGTTGTCGTCGTCCGTACCTTTCCCAGCTCGGCTCGGCCATGTGGTGTCACTGCCGGCGAGCAAAGTGTAGCGAGGACGCCGTCTCGTCATTAGTTGTTATTCCCCGGAATTCCTTCGCCTCTTGAAGCAAACACTCTCCGGCTCCTGATGATGCTGTTCGCAGAAGAAAAATGCTCATGAAAAATGCAGCCACCCCTTCTTTTCCTCCTCCTTTCTCTTCTCCTCTTCCTCCTTGCGCTTGGCCTCTTGGGCTTCGGCCTTTTTCGCTTCGGCTTCTTTCCTCTTCTTTTCCTCCTCCTCCTTCTTCCTCTTCTCGGCCTCCTCACGGTCCTTCTTTCTCTTCTCCTCTTCAGCCTTGGCCTTCTCGGCGGCCTCCTTCCTTTCTTGCTCCTTCTGCGCGACAATCTTCCTCTGCTCCTCCTCGGTCATCTTGGCAAAGGCCTCGACGTTCTTGTCCCAGGTCTTGACGCACTCATCGTTCCAGTTGCACTTCTCAACCTCACCATAGGCAGGGTGGCTGTAGCGGGGATGTCTGCTGGGCCAGTTGGAAGCGTGGTAGTGGTGTCTGACGAGAGCAGCTCTGGCGTCGTGGTTGCCTGAATCCGAGTGGCCTTGGCCGGCAGCAAAAGCCTCGACGGTGAGGACGAGGGTGCGGCTCACGAGCTTAGATTCCTGGAGGTCGTGGAAGAGATCCCAGTCGACCTTGATGTTGGGGTCCTCCTTGTGAAGATCCATCTCGGCGAGAATGGCGGTGGTGAAGGCAGACGGACCAGTACCGCTGATGATCTGGTCGAAATCGAGCTTGACGTCGGCAAGAGGGACGTTCTGCTCCTTGGCAACACCATTGAGCCATGTCATGATCTGCTCAATGAGTCTCATCATGACGGGCAGCTGGGGCTTGCACATGAAGGTCCACTGGCAGAAAGAACGCGACTTGGGACCAAGAATGGGGTGATCCTTCCAGTCAGGCTCATCAATCTCGACGCCAATAACCATATCGATATCCTTGACGTTGTAACGGTCGGGGATGAACTTGGAGAGAGGCTTCAAGGCCTCGACATCGATATCGGCGTACAGACCACCCTCGGCATACATGACGATGTAGCGGAGGAGATCGGCCTTGACAATGGCAGCCTTGACGTCGCGGTAAAAGTTGACAATGTCGGGGCGGTTGAAGCCCTCGGGGCCAAAGTGCCACTCGACGTACTTCATGTCATTGTCGTCGGTCAACACCTCGTATCGGTAATCGGGGTTCTTGCCAACCCATGAGCGGGCGGTATTGATGTCACGCTCCTCGAATCTGAGAGGGTTGACCTTCCATGTCTGCCAAATCTTTCTGGGGAACTCGGTGCGGACGGCCTTGGGGGTCTGAGCTGGTCCTACTGGCGTGATGGGCACAGTTGGCGCAGCTACCACCGGGACCGGTGGACGGGCGAGGGCGGCGGCGTTCGAGGTGACTTCGCGAACACGCGAGTGGAAAAGGTTCAGGTTAAAGGTGAAGAAGATGAGGATGATGGCGGCAACGTATATTGGGAGGCAACGGCGGAACTGTGTTGGTAGGCGGTTGCGGAACTGAGCTGTGGTGGCGGCCAAGGTTGGCGACCCCAATGGGGAACCAAGCTTGGACATCATGCTGGGCGACCCGATATTTGTTCGAGCGAAAGTAAAGCTACTCGTCAATTCCGTGAATGAATCGTGGTTTCCCGGTGGTACGACGTGGGAAAATAGCGAGAGCGGCCAGACAACAGTACTTGGAGTCGTGAGCTGGCTGACGAGTCGGTGTGCCGTAGTCTGGAAAAGTGCCGTTGGGCGACAACGCCTGACCCCAGTCCCCACTGGGATGTATCTCTCGAGCGAAAAAGCGAATGTGACGAGACAAGACGAGACGAGCAGGAGGTGAGGTCTCGAGACGAAGGAAAAAGTGGAAGAGAGAAGAGGAGGATACACGAGTAG
The DNA here is from genome assembly GCF_000226545.1 of Podospora anserina S mat+. NCBI lineage: Eukaryota > Fungi > Ascomycota > Sordariomycetes > Sordariales > Podosporaceae > Podospora > Podospora anserina. The sequence continues at coordinate 2,385,267 of NW_001914857.1, forward strand.
CAGTATCACGAGGTCAGGTAGGAGAGAGAGAGAGAGAGCAAGAGAGAGGTCTAGGCCCCTCCAATCGGCGGCCAAGTGGTTCCTTATCTTGTCAGCACTGGCACCAGTCGGTGTCTGCCTCTGCCGGATGCAAACTCGCGCGGGAAATTCATCATGGGCGCGGCCATTTTGGTCACCTAGCGCCGACACCTTGCCGGGGTCCCCAGGCCCCAGATCCAATCATGGAGGCCCGAGAAAATTCTTCTGACACCGTCCACGCCCAGGGCACCAGGGGCAGGCCATGGACAGCTGTTTTCGCTATCTTCCCCACCACTCTCGCTCTTGTTTTCTACAGGTTCGTGCAGGTTTTAATTCTACTCTGATGAGTGCTTGATTCGTGGCAAAGCTGCCGCGACTCTTGCTGATCCAATCATGCCGTTGGCATTCGTGAGTGTCCCATCCGGCCGTCAGCCAGTGAGATCTGTCAGACACGATAGGGGCTGTTTTTCCAAAAACCGAATCCCCTGCCCGGTTGCGGGAGCGGTGCCCCACTGCAAAGCAGGCTAAGCTCACCAAGCTGCCCACCCCTGCTCGACGCGATCGGTCGTTGCCGTTTTGGTAGACTTGTGTGGGACTGGCCTGTGCGCTATCAGCCAATCATCGGTCGGGGCTATGGCACACTGTGTAGACAGGCACACCCCAGATTTCGCCTGGTGTACCATGCACCACCCCCCCCCCCCTGGACCCTGACACCCTGTCTCGCTAGGCTACCTGGGCGGGCGTTGAAATCAAGATCTCAGTGCAGGTGCTTCCTGGCTTCCAGCTTGCCATGGCCTCTCCGCTGGAACGCAGATACGGCGGGCGACAGACGATGGTTAATTATTTCGTCATGATCAGTTTGTTCCCCGCGTTTGCAGTTTCTGCTTGTGATTTTTCCGCTTTTTCTCGTGTAGATAGAGAGGGGGAGCGTGCGTTTTGATACGAACTGTTGCTGTCATCTGAAAACCCGGTAGGCTTATCCGGTGTTGATCCCGCCAATCCCGCTTCAACTTCAAGACCCCGACGGTGCCACAGTGTTTTCTTGATTCTCTCTGTCCGACCGCTGGCTCTCGGTGGATTTTCTTCTTTTTCCCCTGAAGAATATTTTCCAGCTGAGTGGTCTCGGAGTCGTACGCACTCACTGGTTCCCGAACCGCAAAGTCGACGACAAAACGACTTTTCCCTCCTCCCTCCCTCCGGCACTTACCGCGCTTATCTCCTGAGACCTTTTCGGCCCACAGCGGACAGATCGGAACCTCGACATCTTTGTTTACCTACTTTCCACTCTCGGGCAGGCAGATAGTCAATGTCGCCGCCTTCAAAATGCACTCCCTCCGCGAAGGCATCCTAGACGGCACGGGAAACGACTCCTCCTCCGCCGTCAAGTCAACCGCCCCTTCCTTCTCCCTCAAAGCCATCCTCCGCGGCCTCCGGCACATCCTCTGGCCAAAAGCCGCCTCGGCAGACAGCTCTTCACGACAGCTCCGACCAACAGCCTACCTCGACGGTCTGCGCGGGTTCGCCGCCTTTCTGGTGTACATCCACCACCACCAGCTCTGGGCTCACGGCGCGAAGAGCCTGAAGTCTGCAGTCTACTTTGAGAACGCCTACGGCTTCGACGGGGAGTTTCGGCTGTCGACATTTTATGGCATTAGGAACTTTTTTTCCGGGGGGCACATGGCTGTGGCCGTGTTTTATGTCATCTCGGGTTATGTCCTTTCCGTCAAGCCGCTGGCGTTGATGCAGAGCGGGGAGCATCTCAAGCTGGCGGATAATTTGGCATCGGCGTTTTTCCGGAGGTGGTTTAGGTTGTATCTGCCTATTATTGCCACTACGCTTGTTTACATCACCTCGTGGCATCTTTTTGGGTACTGGAACTTTGCCTGCCCTCCCAAGGAGACGTTCGGGGACGAGCTGTGGAATTGGTATGTCGAGTTCAAAAACTTTTCGTTCTTGTTCAAAGAAGGGGGTTGGATCTGGGTCAAGGCGAACACGCATACCTGGTCGATACCGCTTGAGATGAGGGGCAGCGTGATCACTTACATGGCTTGCATGGCGCTCTCCCGGGCGACGACTAAGGCGAGACTGGTGTGTTTGGTTGTGTTGGTGGGGTATTACCTTTATGTGGTGGATGGGTATTACGGGGCGTTGTTTGTCGCGGGGATGTTGCAGGCGGATTTGGACTTGTTGGCGAGGAGGGAGGGGGGGTATTTTCCTGGTTGGCTGAGGAGGTTGGAGAGGCACAAGACGTTTATTTACTATCATCTTTTTGTGGTGAGCATGTACCTTGCCGGGGTGCCGTCGGCGACGAACAAGGTGGAGGATTTGAGGGCGAATCCGGGGTGGTATTGGTTGAGTTATCTCAAGCCGCAGGCGGTGTTCGATCCGAAGTGGTTTTATCTGTTTTGGGCGGCGAATATGCTGGTGGCGGCGGTGCCGAGGATGGGGTGGTTGAGGAGGTGGTTTGAGGGGAGGTTTTGCCAGTTTTTGGGGAGGATTTCGTTTGCGTTTTATTTGGTGCATGGGCCGATTTTGGCGACGGTGGGGGATCGGCTGTATCATGTTGTTGGATGGGGGAGGCCGGTCGAGGCTGGGGAGGTGGACATGCTGGCGGCGTGGAGGGATTTGTTGCCGTTGCCCAAGGTTGGGCCGATCGGGTTGGAGTTTTCGTTTTTGGTGCCGCATTTGATCTTGTTGCCGTTGACGTTTTGGGTGGCGGATATTGTGACGAGGATGGTGGACGAGCCTTCGGTCAAGTTTGCGGCTTGGCTTTATAAAAGGGTTCAGGGAGGAGGGAAACCAGAGATGAAGCCAGAGAGTAACGAGATGATGCTGAGACTGGCTTGAGGCTAGTCGAGGTCATTGGTCAGGGAGGACGAAATTGGTTTATGTGTAATGCATTGTATGTCATGTTATGGCGTGGCTTCTTTTATCTTAATGATCATATTGGGAAAGGTACATGTACATTTAAGCACATCCATGGCTGGCAAAGTATGGGTTTATGCAGCCTGGATCATCTTGGTCATCCTCGTGTTTCTTGGTTTCAATCGGGTACGCTAGAAAGTGGCCACAATAAGGGATATTCTGCACCTACAATTACAATCCGAGTGGTGAAGTTAAGCCGGACACCTTAGTGGCATTGTGGACACAACTCTTGACCGTCTACATTTGTGAGGCTGAAGTCTAAATAAACTTCCAACGGGACTGGAATGACAGACGGATGAACAGACCGGTGGAAGCCGTGCGACAAACGGCTGCCAACATCCATTATCGCGGGCCGCACCCGACGGACGGTATCCCGTGTGTTGACATTGTTCAGGGGTTGATGCCACGACAACCAACCACAACACAGGAACAAAGAACATCTCGATGCGGTTTAGCCACTTTGATCCTTCGTTGATAATCCCACACCTTCACGCTGAACATCATCATCACTTCATGCCATCTCGCAAACGACTTCCTTCCCCTGATTTTTCACAAAAGCTCACTGACATCTTACCTATGTACGTTTCAAACACACCAAAACGCATGATTTTGACTGATGGTGGGTGTGGTGGTGTTTGAAGATCAACAGGGGCAATTCTCTCTCCAGCAACGTGGGTTCTATCCCCAACTTCACACATTGCCTGCAATCACTGTGCTGCAGACTCCGGAAATTGGACAAGGCCGATCACTGTTTCTGCCCAGCAGAGAAAATGTTACTTTCTCCAGGTTTTTTTTGGTTTTGGCAAGGGGCGGATCGGGGTTGTCGCCGTCGCCGTCGACATGCCCAAAAGCAATGGATACCGAGGTTTGGCGTCAGAAGCTTGTGATGCGGGGGCTTTGACTGGCGTTAGGCTGTAGAGGGTTAGTTCCTCCGAGTTAGAGGTGTCTTCCCCCGCGCTGCCCCAACGGATTTTTTGACAGTCGCGCAACGTGTGAGTTTGGGGAGGGTACTGTGGTGTACCTGCATGCGGGAGATTGGTTAATGTTGTTGCTGATTCGGTGCATTTTGCGAGGTTTGAGAAAGAATCGATGGCGATGAGAGAAGAGGAGGTGAGAGGTGGTGAGATTGTGACAAGTGAAAACTGAGAAAGTGGGATGATGGGTGAGATGTGGATGCAAAGATTCGATAGTAGATTGATTAGATTAGATAGCGGTAGCTGATTGGTCCCGGGACACTTTTATGGCTTGTGTGCCTTCGGCGGATGGAACGCGTGCTTTCGGGCTTCACCTTCAGCTTTGCTGGCTTTTGCAAGCTGGACTAGAGCAGAAGCGGTGTGAGTTGGCTGAGTTGGCTGATCGTTGGGTGATTCCGACTGCCAAACTGGACAGTGGGACTTGCGATTGTCACAGTGGGCTTGCTGGAAGCAGGGATTGCTTTCACGAACTGTTGTCTCCTTCAACAAGGCATCGGATCAGGCCCTAGTCTTCCCCGCGTTTTCCACATTCCCATCACCCTTTTGTCCTTACTTTTGGTGGTGGTGTCCCTTTCCGCAGCTGTCGAGACCTTTTGCTTGACAAAAATGCTTGTTTTCACGATTGCCAAGAGCAACCTACCGAGGAGGTGCGAAAGGCGGGAGAAACATGTGAATTCTGCACGTTTCGCTGCAGGAAGAGGATTCCGTTCCCAGCCAGGATGGAACGGACGGGTCGGGTTTTGGGCGTGATTGATGCAGCCACACCACCATTGTGATTGTTACCGAGTTTTTCTCACACTGTGATGAGAGCGCTCTGGAATGAATGACATTGTGCTGACTGCCTCCACAGTGCCTCAAAGATCATCAGCGGCGGCCGTTTGCAAAATCTCCTTGGGTCAATGGTGAATGTCTCAGACGTTGTGGTTCAACGGTTACTTGGCGCTCGCTAAAAATAAAGCTCTGAGGAATGAAGAACGCAGATCCCGTGACATTGGGAACACAAAGAAGATTCAAAATGTTATTGTTGCCTTAGTTCACTTGCTGACAGAAGTCATTCCAACTGCACTGCCCGTTTTATAAGCCCCAAACCTCCAGGGTCTGGGAACGATCGACTGGATTGTTACCTGATTTGTTGGAAGTGTTGCGTGGTTTCGCAGATCTGTTGGCTAGGCTTTTGGTGTATACCTATCCAGCCTTTATTATTATTAGCGTGTGACTTACTAACCCGATAGGAAGAAAACAACAGACATTTAATCTATTTTTTCTTCAAAGTTACAGTACTTCCAAACAAGCTATTTTCCCACACATTTGTAAGCACCTATACCATTATCAATATCGAATCAATACCCCCTTATGTGATGAACCCCTGTACAGAACCTCTGAAAGGGATACTGGTTGAAGGCTACTTCTGACAATTGGTTCGGTGCAGCTAAACAGTGCACAACAAGATGTCTCAATGTAAACACAAGATACAGTGAATACAAGCTGTGATTGCATACTGCGGAACTGTTTATCTATACCAGCCAGTTCCTCCGTATATGTTGAAATGGCGAGAAAACACACAAAACAACCACAACACCACAAATATACCCTCAACAGGTCTCAGAATGAACACACCTGCGTGACAGTGGCTCGCTCGCAGGCCGCACTTCACGTAGGACAAAGAAAAGACACTATGGGCTCGCAGGCCACATAATAAGCACCGGATTGGCCTGATCAGAGGGCCAGAATTGCCTACACGCGTGCAAGGCGCAAAATACGAAGAAAAATAAAGTCGATGTCTTGTCTAAAATAGAATGTCCGAAGCAGACCGCTTATATACATGGCCCCCCTGAACCCCTGAGTCCTCTGAGAGCCCCGCTTCCTTACTCATACTCTCAAACCTGTGGCCGTACCCCAAACCACTACTAGCGACCGTTGTAGCTGAAGGTATCACTTACTATTTTAGTATAGTGTGAATTAATAAAGTACTATACAGGACTTAACCACTATGGCCTTGCAGGCCAGGGAGCAACTAGAATGGTAGCCCCACATATCCCCAGGCACAGTATATACTGTGACAGCCTCCACCACGAAGCCGTTATGTCTTGATGTGATAGGTCAATGTGGTTGAAGTTCAACACTTGGCTTAAAAACAAGGCTGAGTGGTAGAAGGCCAAGAGGCTGACGTAGCGGTGAAGGAATGGCGAAGCAATGTTACCAGGTTGATTACAGCTACCAAGGCTCTGATCATTGCAAGACCGCTCGGTGAAGAAAACAGTCCCTCCGATCACGAAGGTAAGTGGTTTGAGCTCTTCGGAGAGTCGGGAAACTCTTAACTGATCTAGGAATTTCGGGACGCTGTCCGGTGGCACACTCAAATTTTCTTGTCTTTGATTTTGACGTAGAAAGCGATTTAGGGGAAACAGGCTGTTGACGCTGAAAATCTTTACTTTCTATTCATGTACTTTATCCAACCCGCTCGCTATGCAAAAAAAAAGTAAATCTAAATCCAAGCCTTGATCCCCTGGCCGTAAACGTTCTCAAACTCCTTGCTAAATGGCTGATCAATGTACCCCTTGGGGCTCTTGGGAATGTAGAATGACGACCTGTCATACTGGTTCAGATCGATACCCTCCCGGATTCTGAAAACGATGTCTGGCGTGGAGATGAAGTACCGGCCAAACACCGTCACCACATTATCCCTCTCCTTCAACTCCTCGTCAACCAGCTTCCTGGCAGTCTCTGGTGTCAACCCGCCAGCAATGAGAACTGGCCCCTTCCAGATATCCAACGCGAAGTCTAATCTCTCCTCATCATTGTCGTTCGCCTCATCTCTGTTGCCGGCAATTCTTGTCTCCACCAAGTGCAGGTAACTCATGTTGGGGTGTCTCTCGCTGATCTTTCTGATGACATCGGAGAATTGGGGAACCGGGTTCTTCATCTTCATGCCCTGGAAGACGCTCCAAGGGCTGAGTCTGATGCCGACCTTCTCCTCTCCAACGGCGGCAGTAACGGCGTCAACAACCTCGACGGCAAAGCGGGAGCGGTTCTCGATGCTACCACCATACTCGTCGGTACGCTGATTGGAGTTATCTTGGATGAACTGATCAACGAGGTACCCGTTGGCACCGTGGATCTCAACGCCGTCAAAACCGGCCTCAATAGCGTTCTTGGCGGCTTGGGCGTATTCGGCGATCTTCTGCTTGATATCGTCAATTGTCATCTCTTCTGGGGTAACAACACCGTCGGTATCTGGGATGGCAATGGCTGAGGGTGCTTTGACGGTGAAGCCCTCCGCCTTGGCGACGTCACCGAGGGCGGCACGGCCAAGTGCCCAGAGTTGGAGGTAGACAAAGCTGCCTTGGGCATGGACGCCGTCTGTGATCTCTTTCCAAGCAGCGATTTGCTCCTTCGACCAAATACCCGGGACGTTGTTCATGCCACCAGCGGTGGGGGAGATGAAGGTGCCTTCTGTTACCAAAAGAGTCCCACCGGGGGCGGAGGCGCGCTGTGAGTAGTATTCCTTCATGAGAGGAACAATTGGAACGTGCTCGTCACTGGATCGGAAGCGAGTGAGTGGCGCCATGGCGATGCGGTGTTTGAGGGTGATGGAGGGGGTGAGCTTGAGCGGCTGGAAAAGTTTTGAGTCCGACATGTTGAGCGTTTGGTTTATTTCTTGTTGTAGTAGTTGGGTGAGGGTGAAGTGTGATTAGAGATGCTTCAGGGTATCTTGTCGTGATCTATATGCTGTTGTAGGTAAAATGATTTTTTTTTTGTTGTTGAAGGCGAAAGCATGGTTTTATAGTAGTTGAAACAGGCTTATAAATCACCACGTCGCAGGCGTGGAGAAGGTTGTTGACTTCCAAGACTTTTTTGCAGCTTCGAAACAGTTCCAGGTGTGGAGTAATGATGGCCCTGACATGCCTGCACTACCGGAATTCCAATGTTTTTCCTGATGGCCAAAGATGCTGACCTCTCATGGTCATCGAGAACCTGCGAATCAGATTTTGCTGCTTCAATGGCGTCATGCTCCACACCGGGTATTCCGATAGATCGGTAGCATCGGTGCAACGCCACATCAAAATCTCACAGCTCTAATTCGCACAAGCATTTGTAACCGTCTTGGTTTCTAATCCGGGATTACTAAGTTGACCAGCAGCCGAACCGAGATATGTCCGGTGTAAGCCTGATTACTGAGACCCGACCTGACTCCGACGTAAGGTTTTCCCTCTGTCTAACATGGACCATTCATCGTGGATAGGTATAACGGGGAAGCTTTGACATAAAGCCGTCAACGAAAATGTAACCATCAATTACAGTGGCCCACTCAACTACTCTATCTTCCAGCTCACAATGCATCAATCACCCAAGCCCGATTAGCTCAGTTGGTTAGAGCGTCGTACTAATACTGGAAACAGCATATAGTAATGCGAAGGTCAACAGTTCAATCCTGTTATTGGGCATCTTCTTTTGCTTTTTCCTCCCGATATATCATCTTTGTGCTTCCACCCTCTCAATGGTGCAAGGCTTTTTTGCTACTTAAGCTCTATCTCTTCCAGTTTCATTACTTCTCAGTTTAACATCCTGTCTCCAATTTGCTCCGCAATACATCACCATCCACAACAGCGGACTAAACCCCAACCATGCCCCGGCGATGCTCGCTGACGCCCACCCCATTCCAGCTCGCTCTATAATAGGCATCGCGACTGCACTAGCCCCAGCAGCGACCACGCACCGTACTAATTTACTCGCTGCAACCGCCGTGGCTGGGCTGTCGGGATGGGTGTTGATGACAAGAACATTGAGCCCATTGATCGCTCCAGCAAAGAACACTCCCAAGAAGAAGAGAGCAATCTCGATCCCAACCAACGACGACTTCGTTTTCACGGTCCACCCGTACGCCACAACAGTCCCAAAAAGAACATATAACGCACCCAACGCAACTTCCAGTCGTATCTTATCGATAGGAACCTCCTCTAACCGCTGCTGCCTGTCTAGATCGAACTTCAAACCCAAATTCCGTGCCCATCGTCCAAAGTTCCAGTCGAGAAGCCATCCTACTGTCCATCGTGATGCGATCATTCCGGTTTCCAGCGGCAGGTAGCACACACCCACGATTATGGGACGGAAACTGAACCGTTCAGAAAGTTGAGAACCGAGCGTGATCAACACCATGAAATACCCGCCCGAGAACAGCACCCCAGCCATTACTGTCACAAACGCTTCCTTCTCTCCCAGTATTCTCACTGAGGTGTGTATGCTGACCTTTTTCTCTGCTGCCTCCTCCATGGTATGTCTGCCTTCTTCCTCCTCTGTCATCTCGTGCCTCTTGATGTGCTTCAGTAGATCCCATCCCGTCCTACTCCACCGTCTCTCGGGTCTCACTGACCCATCGCCTACCACGTTTCTTCCTGTCTCCGGCAACAGCAGCCACGTTAGAGCAAGAACGTTAGAGCAAGAATGACCCCCGACAACCCAAGCAGAAACCAGTATGTCCCCCTTCAGCCGTGATACTCCGTCATTATCCCTCCCAGCACCGGTGCAAGAGCAGGACTGAGAGTCAACCACAGCGCAGCATAGCCGATGTATTTTCCCCTTTCGGCTCTGGTGATCATGTCCGCTACGACTGCACTCCCCAGGGAGATTGTGACTCCAGCTCCAGCAGCTTGGACACATAATAGCGATATCGAGGCCGGAAAGGAGGATTGCAGCGCAAGCCCTATGTTAGACAGTGCGCACAACGCCAAAGAGAAAAGATACACCGGTCGTTGGCCGTAGGAATCAGAAAACGGAGCGATAAGGGACGGTGTCAGCCCTGAGACAAGGGTGTAGACTGTTATTGTCAGGTTTGTTAACGACAGGGACATGTGTAGGTCCACAGAGATGGCGGAGAGGGCAGGGAGGTTCATATGCCCTGATAGCGGGGAGATGATGGCGAGGAAGGTGACTGAGAGGGTGATGAGGATTTTTAAGGGGTGATGAAGGTTGAGTAAGGGGGTTCTGGGTCGGCGTGGGTTGTTGATTCAGAGGGTGATATGGAGGGATTTGAGGCTCTGTTTGTGGTGCCTGTTGTGTCACCCTTGGGATGTATGGCATTGTTGACCTTGGCCATGATGAGTGTTTCGATGAAGATGGCAAAGAACTGGAATAAGGACTACAATCAGAATTACAACGTGAAGTTGCAGTTGTTGTTCTGACATCCTAGTAAGAAAGGCACAGCCAAGGTATTACACCGGTCAGCACGAGGATTCTCATTGTCAGAACTCAACAGACCTTCGATGTAACATCATCATGTTGCTCTGTGGAATACCAGGCTAGTGCAAGGGAGTGCGCACTTGGTGTCTCTCATGCTACTGCAGTACCTGCCTAAAAGACAGACGTTGCCTTTTCCGGCCGAGCTGGACGTGGACTGGTTCCTTTGAGCTCGAGTTGAAATATATATCTTGCTGGCATCAGACAGATGGATGAACTCGTAAAAAAAAAAAGTCAAGCTAACCCAACAGAATATCCAGATTCACACCTCAAAAGATGACCAGCATAAACCTACACCTAAAGATAGCTTACAGACCTCTGAAGATATTCAAAAGGTGTCTAAAGATAGGTAGCCAAGAACCGCAATTACCATCGACGCGTAAACCGCACCCTCATCTCCCGATCAGGCGGCACAGAAGCCGCACCAGCATACTTGACATCGTTTTGCGCCGGTCTGTCAGAGGGAGTCCCGTCTTTATTAACCCATTCGACCAATTCGAGATCAAATCTCGCCACAATGATGGCTGTTGTCAGCATGATCTCTTGCTTGGCAAAGTGTCGTCCGGGACAGATCGAGATACCGCCGCCTAGGTGTCTGGTGTAAGCATCACCAGGTAAATGCAGGGTTAAGTAAACGTACCATACGGAAACCAATCATTCTGCCTTCCCGCCATGGAGAACTGCGGCACTTTCTTCACGTTGCCATTTTCGTCTGTCTCGTCGACGTACTTGAGGTGTCGTGCTGCCCAAAACTCCGTCGCGGGATGGTCCTCGTCGCCCCAAACCTCCTCGTCAAGATGGGAAATTTCGGTGCAGGCTTGGATGAGCGATCCCTTGTCAAGGGTAAAATCCCCTAGCTTGACCGGGGCTATCGCCTCGCGGGTGACGTTCATGGAGACGTGGAGGCGTATGCACTCTACATAGATGGACTGTAAAAGGGGCAACGCCAGCAGTTTCTGCATATTGATTGTGCGTGCTCCTGTATCGGGGTCGGTTTCCAGCACGGTGTTGACCTCCTCCCGGACAGCCTCGAGCAGTGACTTGTCTTCGATGACCTCCATCAGACACCAAACCGTGACGGGGATACTGTTGGCGTTTGTTCCGAAGAGCATCGTTAACATGGTCGAGGCACCCATCGCCTCGGTGCTGAACCCGCCTTGCTTCATCCACCGCATCATTTCCCGTTGGAAGGTCGAGCCCATGATTGGCTCCCAGTTGCCGTGGTCAGCCTCTAGATCGAAGCCCTTTGCGAGTTCTTCCTCGATGTACTGTTTGCAGGCGTGGCGAAGACTGTCCCGAGTTTCAAGAGCGGAGCGGTTCATCCACCGCGGAAGACCCCAGACAAGGCTGGCGGCGACTTTGTCAAAGTCCCAGAACCAGTCGATTAGTTTTGGCCAGCGGGCGAGGATGCCTTTGCCGGCTAGGGTTGCTGTTGCTGCGGTTGCCATGTGGACATTCAACAGTTGTTGGACGCCCTCGACAACGCCTTCTCCGAGCTAGAGTCATGATGGCAACAATGGTCAGTGCAGGTTGGTTGTTTTGGAAGGAGATCCAAGGTCAATACGCACCGGAAACTTCCCTTCCAACTCTTCCGCAAAGAAGCGCTGGTATATGGCTGCGAGCATATTCGACTTGGCCGTTGCAGTGAGGTGATCATGGAAAATGGCATGCAGCCCCGCAAAGTACCTCTGCTCAGGAGGAACGTTTTCATAGCCCGGCAACGGCACCTTCCCTCGCCCAGAGTTGTCGTTGAGAAACTTTTCGCGGTCGGCAAGGGAAGCACCCCACATGTTCTCATAGATCAGGCGGAAGAATTTATCTGACGAAATGGCGGGATTGGGTCGGAAGAGGGCTTGGATGTGGCGCGGGGAGGTGACGAGGTAGACTTTCATCCAGGGTGTGAGGTTCCAGGCGAGGATATTTTTGGAAGTTTTTCGGAGCTGAACTCTGAAAAATGGGGGGGTTAGTGTGAAGCTGAAAAGAGTAGAAGGGGGAGGGACCTACTTGGAGCGCTCGTAGAATGTCTTCATGTCTGTCATGTAGTGGTATGTGTTTGTGACATAGGGGATGGTGGAAGGGAGTTTGGGAACCGCGGTTTTGTCGCCAGATGAGCGGAGGAGTGAGATGGTAGGGAGGAGCATCATGGCGATGGCTATGAAAGTTGCCGTGTAAGGCCGCTCAGTGAGCCATTCACTCACGGGGGAAGGAGACGCCATGCTGCTGAAGTTGGTGATGGTGTTGCTCGGAGAAAGAATGGCAAGGAGGGTGGATGAAGAGATGGAGTGAAATCACACTGGACTAAGGTACGTGGGTGATGAATGAGGGCTCGCGAGACCATCACTTTATTGGTGCTTGCAGTGACACATGAGTAAGCTAAGGTATGACCCTAAGGTACCTTAGGTGTGATTCTCCACCGTGGGAACTTTGGAATGCCGGCCGCTATCAACCAACGTCAAAATTCAAGTTTTCAACCCTGGAAAGTTCTTGTTCATGACAAAGCGTAAGCAGCGCCGATGGCACTATGCAGGCAGTGCATCAATACCAAGCCAGTGATGGGTGACCCCGCTCTCATGTTTCATCCTCTAGTGGACATGGCTTGGGTTCTGCACCAACAGAACCGCATGGCGGCAGCCGGTCCGAACATGAAGTTCATGACCTGGATGCACATAATCTCTGTCTGGGTTCCATCACACCAGGTAAGTTAAGTAACAATGCTGATACCCACCTAGCTTATTCACTATCCTCTACCGCCTCATTACTACGGTCTACCTATCCATAACTAGAACCCGACAATCTTTCTCAGGGTGTATATCAAATAGCAATCTGTCTTCTCTTATTCAGCACGTATCTACCAGCATGGTTCCCACGGGATTCAATCTGGCCTCGCTCTTACAGACCAATCCACGAAAGCCAAGATCCACTCTTTCTTTGCAACCTTGCTTCTTCCATCAACCTTAGTAGCTCTGTTTTCTTGTCCTGTCCAAACACCTCCCCGTGTCACAGTATATACTGTGCCTGAGTGTCACGGATTGACACTTGGTGGGGCGCGGAGCGCACCGCGGACCAATGACACGTGGTGGGGCACAGGGCGCACCACGGACCAATCAGGACAGGATCAATAGGATCGAGGATCGATCCAGGAGAGTCAACCCCAAAAGGGACAATATCGATAGGATCGAGGGTCGAGTCTATCGATCCAGGACAGTGCCAGGCTTGGCACAGGGTCTATATATAGGGAGGAACTGGCTGGTGTAGATAGACAGTTCCGCAGTATGCAATTCAGCTTGTATTCACGGTATCTAGTGTTTACATTGAGACATCTTATTGTGCACTGTTTAGCTGCACCGAACCAATTATCAGAAGTTACCTTCAACCAGTATCCCTTTCAGAGGTTCTGTACAGGGGTTCGTCACACTGAGGTTATGTGGGCCTACCATTCTGGTTGCTCCCTGGTGGTTATATTCTGGGCCTGCAGGGCCGTAGTAGTTTTATTCTGTGTAGCACTTTGTCAATCTACACCATACCATAACACCCCGAGTATGCCCTCTACAGTCAGTGGCTTGCTTGTATTGTTGTCAAACCAAGCCGTAGAGCTTGCATGATACCGTATCATCAACTTGCAAACACGGAACCATACTTCCTTCAACAGCTTGGTAGCCTCGTTCCTGAGGGTTGATTCATAGCAGGACACCAAGAAGAGCGCCCATACAGTCCTCCCTTCGTTGAGATGAACTTGCTGGTTCGGATTTGCGCCCCTGTCCAAGAGTAACTGAACCATTTCGATGTCAATTCCACACTCATCTCTTACCGAGTGGTACCGCATCGTCATGGGAGTGACCCTTCTCGGGCGGAGAGCATAATCCAGTAAAGGCGTTCCCGATTTGCTTCTCAGAGTGCCTGGTTCGGTGTCTAGTTTTGTCTTGACATACTTGGTGAGTCGAGCCTGTATGGCCAGGGCCAAGAAGGTACAGTTTCCCCCCTTTCGGTACTCGTCGAGACCTCGTGCTTGAGGCATGTCTCGAAGGTGAGTCCAGTGGTTTCGCATGGATCTCACCGTGAAAAACTTGTTAACTTTGTCCATTTCGTCCAAGGCAAAGGCCAGAGGTGACTCTGAACAGGTGCTCCGTTTCTCAGCCTCATGAAGGAGTAGATGATAGTTCATCCGACGATTTGAAAGAGTCGTGTAATGTATGATGCGTTCCAGGCTTCGATTAGGGGGAGGCTCTTCAGAAGAAAGAGCATCATGTTCCCGAGAGAGACAAGAGGATCGAAATTGGACCGCACTTCCTTGAGTAGTTCCTCGTAGTAACAGTCTCTCAGATAGTCCCGGACTGTGCGATGTAGAAAATCCACTGGGTGATCCAGAAACACCCAGTTCACGACCCTAAAATCGACACCATGAATTTCCCTTTCCTTCTTCGGAACTGAGCGGCTGCCGCCTTGGGCTGAGCCAGACTGAGCCAGACTGCGCGAGGGGGTCACAGTTCTGGGCTGCCTCGGCTATAGTTGGCACAGGTCTAAAATGGCGGTACAGTTACGAGGACCAAGTTTGGGACCTCGACCACTACCACCTAGCCGCGCTTTCCTTCACTCTAACTACATGAGAAGGAAAAATCTGCAATTTTAATGTCGATAAATCATGGATATTATATTCGGATTTCAAAGTGCTGCTCTTGACCTTTCCCAGTGTCTCTCAACCCGTTGCGCCCAGGTTAAGTTGTCCACTTTTCTGAATACCTTATCATTATAGACACTTCTTTTACCAAGCGTAATAATGACTAGGTAGTGCGTTATGTATCATCATGGTTTAGCGCCACAACTTAGGATTGCCAAAGGAGGAAAACGTTTGTCACGACAGTTATCACCTGTGGCGGACAGGCCACCATTTGGGCTGGAATAGCCCGACGTGTCCCCGATGCCCCCGCGTAAAATAGTGCAAACCACAGTGCGGGCGACTTATAGCCCGAATTTGGGACAGCAGTTGGAAACTGCTAAGAGGCGAACAGTGCTCTGATGGCCCGAATCCTGGACCACGGTCCCAAATCTGGCCCAGGATGTACCAGTACATTCCCTGGGATAGTACACAATACCCCAGCTCGAAATTTGGGATGGTGCATGACATACCAGCACCGATGGGATGGTACATGATATACCAGCACTGATGGGATGCCCCACAGTATACTAGTACATGATAGGCATGAAGCTCTCATGACGGGAAAAAGGTGTCCTGGCTTCTAGGTACGCTAACGTTCGCCCTCCGACTGCGCCACCAATACGTGGACAAACTTGTCTGGGGTGCAGTGACTTGAAGCGCTCAGGCAATTATGTTCCGGGCGAACATGAAGCGAGGGTCAATGCGCACTTCAGCAGATGCAAGCTTCGCATTCTCTGATGACTGGCGTGGCATTGAGGGGCTGGGTTGACAAAACGCCGAGATTACCTAGGTAAAATGGCTGCGCCCAGCCTGCGGAGACAAGGGTAAGGCAAACTCGTCCACAGCAGCAAAGGAGAAATCTGCCAGACGCTACTCTAGAGAGGGGGCTGAGAACTTCTCGGTGTGATTAATTACCTACCTAAGGTACTTCACACCGCATGTTTGGAAGAGCTTCACGATTAAGCGTTACCGTCCGGGAATGCCTACCGGGGAAAATCTCGACTACCTAAAAGCTTGCTGGTCCAAAGACTGGATGCGCTTCTGGCTCTGCTGCTTTGTCTTATGCACTGGAAATATCTTGCCTGTTAAACTTCAGAGAGAACCTTTAACTTCGACAATGTCGACCCCTCTATCGCCGGAAGACGCTCAGCCGCCTGCAGCTTGCCGCTGCCAAAGCGCTTTGGTCGACACAAGAACTGTTCAACATATCTTTGAATCCGCAACGGGCGGATGCTTTCAATGCCAAGTCGTTGCGGTGATCATATTCTCCCGAAGAGGCTACTTCTTCTTGACGATAAGCTCTGCCTTCCGGTTAGCTCGCAACTGCTTACAGAACTGGTCCATAGAAGAACCGGTCCGCTGCTGTTGTAGATGGACGATATACATCGCAACCTCTTCGCCAATACCACGGTTCCGCGCAATACGCTCGATTTCCCTGATGACCTCCAGCCGTAACGAATACCACTGCAGATCTGTACGCCGGCCTGCCCTCCAACTATGCCCCCACCGACTATCTAAATCACGTACAGCTG
The DNA here is from genome assembly GCF_000226545.1 of Podospora anserina S mat+. NCBI lineage: Eukaryota > Fungi > Ascomycota > Sordariomycetes > Sordariales > Podosporaceae > Podospora > Podospora anserina. The sequence continues at coordinate 2,401,604 of NW_001914857.1, forward strand.
GCTGCTCGTGTAGACCAACAGTCCATTCTTTCCAAAGACCTTCTACCGTTTTGACAGCGCGGCTCATACTATCCTGCGGTAGCCCTGCAGTGGGTGGGCTTGCCAGTGCTGCAGTAGGTAGGCTAGCCGGTTCTGCAAGGGGTGGTCCTGTGGTAGCTGTAATAGCAACCACCATCGTGCCGTCTGAGCCTGTATTGGTTGCTTTAATGTGAACTGTCAGACCGTTTGAGAGCAGCGATAGAATATGGGAGCCTTGTTGTGACTGGCTATCAAGTGTCTTCTCAAGCTTTTGATCCAGTTGAACAATCCGTGCCTCGTTCCGTTTATCGATCCACTGGAGGAAATCAGAGAAAACTGGCATAGCCTGTGTCAAAACTGCTAGCTGACTTGGCCTCTCCTCTTCTTGCGTAAAGGTCAGGATCTCTTGTGCGTATTGGAGATATGCTTTATGCTAAAAGACTGGATGGAGCCAGACTGGGCTCCTTGGATATCTCAGCATAAGGAACGCTGAGTCCTGAAGACCTACCTGTCAGATTATCCACACGCCAAGCCGTGGTGGAGAGACCCATGGCTGTGGCGAGGATCCACCACAGGGGGTGGCACACGCGCCAGCAGAACCAAGATCCAGAGGAATCTGGTGAGCGCGATCCAGAGAGACAGAACACAATACAGCGCAATCAACCGCTATTAACCGTGCAAGTGACCAATTCAACACTACCTCACGTAGGTAGAAGAGCAAGTTTATCAAACCCATTGCTGCAAGGTCGTTGATATACCCAGGGCTAGATCCAAACCGGCCTCCCCCTAGCCAAGCTCTGGCCATATCATTGACAGAAGCTCAGGTGGCGGTACAAGGTTGGCACGGCGGATCTCAAAACACCCAATCTGCTTTGGGTGGCCGGCCATAGTACGCATAAACTCTCGAGGCAACGATTCAGATAACAGCCGACCATTTGCTCCTGGTTCTAACGGCCAGCTCGGCGAATCTGGTCCTCAGAAACTCCCTTTAGCTCGGCCGTCTTAGCCCCTGAACTGCGGCTAAGATGGGTCTTCTTGTTGGAGGCGATCTCGGCGTATGAGAAGGCTTTGACAACCCACTCACGTTACGAATTGTACGAAAAAGGTTTCGTACGATCTGAGCTGTTGCTGTTGCCTTTAATCAGTCGGATGTCGTACCAGATAGAGCGTTGGCTGAAGTCTGGAAAAGGCTCGTTGCCAAGATTCCAGCAGAAAAGAAGGTAGAAAGCTACCGCGCCTAACAGGCAAAACTGAGGATTCCGATTCCGTAAGGCGCCAGCAGTCTCGAGCAGGCCGCGCTGGTTCTGCTTGCCAGCACGTGTCGTCATAATTGGCGGCATACAACGGGTAGGGCCCTCTCCGACAAACTCAAAAGTAAAGAGATCTGAGAGCTCTAAAGCCCGACAATCACCACCGCGAGTCAGCATATGGTGACTGAGAAGGATATCGACAATTGCACGGAGGTGGCACTCGGGCGATTCGCCAGTCTGTGCCCAAACCTCCTGACAGACCGTAAAAGCTGGGGCTCTGTATACCCATCAAGAAGGGTATCACGGCCTTTATCAGCGTAGTTGGCCTTATCCCGTGCAGCATCTCGGCGTTGCAATGACTTGATGTAATCCCGTACGCTATGCTCACGGGGAGACGGATGGCTGTTCATCCCTAGAGCCTTCTGGGTGCAGTACAGGTCGGTGATAGCTGTAACGTAGCTCCGGACCGATTGCCATGCCAGTCGAGTAGCCGTTCGGGGGGCCTCAGGGGCTGTTTTGGAGCTCTTGCCTCTAAGCGGCCGCCGTACCACACGCTCGACAAGGAAGAGGAGAAGCTTATCTTCTGTAACAGTATCACGATCGTGATACTGCTTAGAAGCACAGAACTCCTAGAACTCTCGCTTTTTTGGCTCGTACGCAATGGTGGTGTTCTTTGGCCGGTCTTGCTAGATCAGCTGTTGCACATTCCGCACGTTTGCACGTAGCTCTGCACTGTTCAGAGCACTCCGCTCAGCGTGCTCGACAGCTGCGACTGTAATCGAGTCTTGCAGTTGCGCCATCCTTCCTTGCGAAGTCCGGGCATGGTGCGGTGCGGTGCGGTGGTGCGGTGGTGCAGTGCGGTGCGGGCGGCAGGTGGTGTGGTGAGCAGGAGGGCGGCGGACGCGTGAGGGCCTGAAACCGCGTATCTATAGGTGATGATGACTGCAATCTGGAAGGCGTGGACTAGAATATGAACAAGAATCACGTCTTCACCAAGTCCCAGTGGTGCCCGTCATGTCGACGAAGGTAATCGCCACAGTCGGCTTCAAGTCCTCTCGGGCGAAGCTACAGGAGGGAGATTCGTTCTGCCCAAACCTATCTTGATCCCATTGGGCGCTCCAGGGGGCCGGTTTCCTGGCTTCGATCCACCGGTCAGCCAAGTTTTGGTGCAAGAGCCACTTCATGATCATCTAATGAGAGATCCTTCAGAAGCGCATAGATGCCCAGCCACAGGAGGCTCTCAACTTCTGGCTTCCATTAGCCGTCTAACCAAACTAGGTATTGCAAGAAGCCCCTCCCTCTCAGCTGAGAGGGTTGACCTCCTTGCACCACTCACAGCATCGGTGCCAAGCAAGTCTACCTGACTGAAGCAGCTACCTAAGCTTTGGGATGGGTGAGTACCCAAACCGTTTCATTTTGAACCCGAACAATCGAGCCAGCCAGTGGAGAATTTTTCCAGCTTCTGACACTGTGTAATGCCATATAAGATACGGCAGAATTACTCTGCGAATCTCAGAACATACCCACAAGCAGGCGGTTGAGCTCACCAATTTCTCAATCCTACCATGCGTCGCCTCTCCGCCAAGCTCAAACGCCCAAGTGGTCGGAAACCCAGGAAGACCTGTACGCACCGCCCACTCATCAGTGATTTATCTTCCTCAGCGCCTAACATAGTACTCTAGATCATCCCAAAAAGTTCGATGGCCTTGGCCTTTCCGAGTCTCCGATGCCAACTAGAACAGAGGACCAGGATAATGATGAAATTAATGTCGAGTTAAATGTGGAAGGGAACGAGGAAAGGCAGGGTGTCCTGGTCGGCAATCGATATTCCTCAACACCCCTACAGGAGCATGATAACGCCTTGTTTCGCATCCCAGCCCGAGTGGTTATAACAACTTCCCGCTTCATAAGGATGAATTTTGTGGTGCGTTGCTCCATTATTCTCTTTATCTCAATTCTGGCAGGTTTCATTCTCTCCAGTTCTATGAGGAGAACCATTGCAACATCATTTGCCCCTTACCGAGCGGGAGGGCCTGACGAGGGTGCAATTGGGTATGCCTTTGAACACATGTTCGCACGGCTCTAAAAGATGTTGATGTATTAAGACGTGGAAAACGTACCATGAGTCCCGTGGCAGAAACTATAGCTACCTAATCTACCTACATGACCTCTTAAACCCCTTGAATTGGGAAGTTTGGTAGCAATGTGTCCATGTCACCTCTCCCGTCAAGGCAGTGGAGAATCAAGGACTCTTCATCTCGGTTTCAACAAAAGGTACCTGCTATTACAAGACAGATTGTGGCTCAGCGAGCAGACAGTCAACTGACATGGAGGAGCTGAAAAGCCGCACCTGTATGGTGAAGCCTCAGGCCTCCATGCAGCAAGGAAGAGCCAATCACGATACGGTTGAAAAGCGAGCAGATCTTGATTACAGATTGCATCAACACCTACTGCATGCAGTGGGCTTGCCAACATGAAATGTCAGTTTCCTCCATTACGTTCTCGCTGCTGGATTCCATGAAGAGAAAGTCTGACGTCGACCGATACAGGCGGTGGACGTCGGGGCAAGTGGGCAACCGGATCGATCCCAAGGGGGGCCCCGATCGTGCAAAGGTCTCACTCGACACATTCACCTCCTCCAGCTTATTCCTGCCGTGAGCCATGAATAGACCATCACTAACCTCCTCGGTGCCGAACAAACCCCCCAAGATGACGACGACAACACCAACACCTCCCCCCAAAAGCGGTATCACAAAATCAATTAAGGACACCTTTCAACCCAACAACCACCCAAAACCATTCCACATGGTGGGGGGGAGCACAAGCTAAAGTAGAAAACCCTCTCAGTCTTGGCAAGCCCCCCAATAGCGTATCTAATAGACCGTTTCAGCAGGTCGATAGAACGTCCCGAATATTCCGCGCCGATCCAGAAGGTAGCACCGAGCCACTGATGCCGAAGTAAAGCCTACCTTACTCAATCTGAAGCGAGCTCTGCCACTGCCGAGCCATGAGCACGCGGGCGTCAGGTTTCAGAATGGATGCTACCCTGGTCGGACAGTATCCGCCCAATTGCTTGCGTGCTTTGGTTCGGGATGCCACACTTTTTGACAAGACGGGCAAGACGACACCCCCATCGTAGGCTCCGTGGTAGCATCCAGCAGAATGGCGATCAATGCGGGGTACTAAAGTTAGCATTAACCACCACACCCACACCACACCTACCTACAACAGCCACAAAAACCGACAACATCAGATAGGCCGGCCAGACGGGTCATCTGGTCCGCGATCTGCCTGTCAGTAGTGGGGGCAGCTTCTTCGATTGGCTTAGCTGATAGGACGCACTTTCAGCTTGCGGAAGGAGACTCTCGAAATGGGTGCCATCCAGCACCGAGACTGGTGTGCGCCACTGGAATGCCGAAACGGCAAGCCCTTCGCTTCTGGACCACACAGCGGCACAAGCCAATAATGCGGGGACTTCGGCTTGTAGTCTTCCCTTGCCGTCGAGATCGCCACATCGGTTGTATGCTGCTGACAGTTAGCAATATGTCTTGGGTGTCCTAGAAGAAGTCCGGTGAGAATGGGTCTAGTGTAATGCGGGGAGAGGCAGAAGATATGGGTCCAGACGGTCTGGCTGGTATATACCCCTTCAGTGCACTGCCGCTCGATATTCTGACGGTTATTCCTCTCGAAGCGTTGTGCGCGGAATGCAGCATCAAAACTGTCCGACAAAATCATGACCTGCTCAATATTCTCATGATTCCGATTCCAACCGAGGCATAGGGGGTGAGACGACAGCGACAAGATGTTTCAGGACCCTTCTCGTCGGTCATGGCGGACAGGAGACGCCCCCGTGGTCCTGACACAACCATCTCCGCTCAGCCAAGCGGGCAGTTGGAGAGACTATGAAAGAGACTTTATGCCCGAGGTTCGGGCGAAACCAGCCAACATGGCTCCCCGGAGAATGGCGTCCCTGCGCCGGATCTCGCCACCAGATTACAAGCCGACGCCGTTGAGAAGATCGTTCCTGGTGATACTGATCGTCTTGCTGCTGGTCTGTATCGTGTTGCTCGAGTGTGCATGCCAGTTCCTGCCTACGGAGCAAGACAGGAGGATCATACCAGAGCCCAAGCCGAGCCCGACGAGCAACGTCAACAGCACGCCGACAGGCATCGACAACCCTCCGTTGCTGAAGCCGAGATTGCAATTATCGAGACGACTGTTACAGAACGCAACGTTGGATGACGAGAGAGACAACGCACCCGCCAATTCTCCAGCGAACACGGTGGTCCCGATTACGATATCCACTGATTTGCCATACTCAACTTCGCAAGTAGTACCGGGAGACTTTGCACAGATCGGAACCGTAGCAGTTGGGTCATCTCCCACAACGGCCGCAGCAACCGACGGCAGGCCCAACCCGTTAAGGTCTGAATCTACCGCTACAGAACCCCCCCTCACGCAACCATCAAGCAACTTTGCAGATACCGGCACCCAGCCCGCCATCGGCGACAGCGGCAAGTTCGGCCAAGACGGCACCCAAACCATCACCGAGGCCGCCCCAGATGCCAACCCCGCCGGCTTCATCGGCATCGTCCTTCCCTCCACCACTCTGGACGAGGTTGTATCAACCGTGACAAAAGAGACCACCATCATCGGAGTACCAGCGACAACAACAGTGATAGGGGTCACAACCGAGAGCGGCCTTGTCCTCTCCTTCACTGAGACCCGGACCGTCGACCAAGTTGTGACGTTGGTGCCATCACCAACGACAATCTTCAATGTTGTTACAGCCGTGTCACCATCGTTTGTGACGCTGTCTGTTGAGATCTTGAGTGATGATGACGGGACCCCGACCGTCACAGTCATCAACACTCCTCCACCTGTCTTTTCTCCTGAAGTTATCACGGTGACCGACTCGAGAGGTGTTCCGACACTGACAGTTACCACAGACGTGGTGGTACCGCCGAGAACCAAGGTCGTTACCAACTTCCAGGGAGTCCCAACAGCCACCATCACCGAGTTCCCAACCGTCCCCACTGATACCCCAAAGCCCCAAGCAGAGGTCTCAGTCTACTTCATCTCTAGGGCCCAATATTTTGTCGGATTCTTTTTGCCAACAATCCTGGCAGTCATGCTCACCATCCCCATCCGCATGATTGACATGGCCGCGAAGCAATATCAGCCCTGGCACGCCTTGACACAACGCATGGGCGTCCCCGCTGAGGAGTCGTTATGCTTGCGAACAGGAGGGTTTCATGGGATCGTGTCCAGCTTCAGAGCGATGGCGACAGGTCAGATGTTGATGGTCTTGACGACATTGTTGACGATTGCCTCCGTATTCTTGGTGCCGTTGTCCTCTGAGGCAGTGGCGTTGAAGCTGCATGGCAGCTGTACGCCCACCAACTTCAATGGCTGTGCCATGACCTTGGGGGTCTTCCTCGGTCCGGCCCGAGCGACAACCGCCCTGCTCAGCTTCATGGTCGTCCTCCTGATCTTGATCATGATCGTGCTCCGCAAATGGCGCACTGGCGTAGCAGCCAATCCGTGGACCATTGCTGGCATGGGTTCACTGGCTACCAACAGGGAAACCCGCGCTGCATTCTGCTCCCTTCCTCCCGACAAGAGGAAAGGACTTAGTCACGACAAACTGGTGAACGGCTTTGGTGACAGGACGTTCAGACTGGGCCACTTCTTCAACCACTATGGTATCCCAGAATACGGCGTCATGGCCAGTAGGGCAAACGTCACTATTGTTCGTCCAGACCGACCGGATTCTGTCAGCACAGACACGACCTCCCCTCAACACGAGTTGCTCGAGGGTCAAAACTCCAACGCAAAGGCCGAGCGCCACCTGCCGTTCCTGATGCTGTCATACAGTGGTAGGATTGCATTTCTGCTTCCCTTGACCGGGATCATGGCTGTTGTGTTATACTACAACAACACCGGTGGTGACACGGGCTTCGAACGGTTCATGAGCACCCAAAACTTTGGCGTGAGGTCGTTGTTCACGTTGATGGGTGTTGGGATAACCTTGTTTTGGAGTGCCTTTTTCACGAGTAAGCATTTTTGTGACATCTCCGCATGGGAAAAACTCACTGACCTGTTCATCTGTTTAGGCCTGGCTATTCTCAGCCCGTACCAGCTCATGTCTCAATTCCCTCGGCCGGCCCATCAATCCATCACTTTGTCTCCGCCAATGAACGCCTTTTCCGGCATCTGGAGCGCAATCAAACGCCGGCACATCTTCCTCATTGTCGTTGCCTTTGTCGCAATCTTGTCCGAATTCCTTCCCATCCTACTGAACAACGTGCCGTTCCGTGTCACGCAGACGTGGATTGCATCGCGGGTGTGTACCTGGCTGGCGGTCGCCATCATGGCCATCATGTGGATTGTCGTCGCTGCCAGCTTTTTTATCAAATGGCCGCACATGCCTGTTGACCCTAGCACGATTGCGGGAGCAATGTATTATGTGTGCGATTCGTGGATGTTGTGGAGTTTGGAAGGGTTGAGCCAGGTTCCCAAGAAGGAACGCGATCGGAAGGTGAGGGAGATGGGGATGCAGTACGCGTTTGGGAACATCGTGGGACAGTCGGGGAAGAAGAGGGTAGGGGTTGATGGGGTGAAGGAGTTTGCATGATCAACTTGAGCGAGAAAACACAAGCATAGTTTGTATATAGAACGATAGAGATGATGACATGAAAATAATGAGTTGATGTTTTTCGTCGACAGGGAACCCAAGGCTGTCAGTGATTCCGTCCGCACGCCAAGAGAGCGGCCCGTTTGGTGGGGGGCGGCGATCACCCGCTAGCAGTTGGTGGGGCCTGCCCTGAGATGTTGCCTCAGTATGGCTGAACGGGCAGGCTGAACCTAATGTGCAATCACCAAACATGAGCACACGGTATCCAAGACTAACTGTGGACCCAAAAAAAATACGTCGAGAGATAATGTTGGGCTTCAATTGACCCTCTTCATTAATGACCAAGAAGGTCTCGATACCAGCTCCAAGCCCTTCGACTTGGCTACCTATATTCAAAGGCCGTTTTATTACTATCTTTCGGCGGTTATCGTTGATTTTTTAGAGTCGTTATTTTGTTCCAAGTCCCAGTTTCCTTATCTAGGTTCTGTCCACACATGATAACCTGACGACCTAAGGGCAAGCAAACTTCAGCCCGGTTCAGCCATCAAAAAGTTCGACACCACCCAGGTAAGTAGTCGCCACCTCTCTGCTTTCTTTCTTAGCACTTAGCACTTCGCACAATGCACCACAAATTGCATTACACGACCTTCGTCTCTACATCCAGCAGAAATCCATCACCATGGCCGAGAAGAACAAGATGCATCCGCAAGGAGAAAGCTTGTTCTTCCGAAGACTGCCGCAAGAAATGCGAGATCACATCTGGACTCAGCTCTTCTGTTCTACGAGGTTCACTTTTGGATTGTGGGAAGGCCCGGACTCCCGTGACTGCAAGCACATCAAGCCTACACCGAGTGGCCTTGCGATGCTTCGCACCTGTCGTCGAGCACAGCTCGAGATTGGCGACTCATGGCTACGCCACGTCCTGTTTTGCTTCCAAGACACCAAGTCAATGATGGACCGGCTTTCTGTGCTACCCGTAGATACACTTTCAAAGTTGCGGCACCTCAGAGTTAGTGATAATGCTTTACTTGAGCTGGGTGACCCTGACGACGGCCGCTATTATCTCCTAACCTCTTATTTCAAGCTCCTTCCAGGCCTTCAGCTCGACCAGCTCACGGTCCTCGGTGCCCGTTTATTTCCGCTCAGCTATGACACGCTCGACGATCTCATCAAGGACGGCAATGGATGGAAAACATTGCGCTACATCTCCCACAGCTCAAAGATGCTCGGATTCGCGTCAGGATACGGGCCCTACGGCCCAGGGTTGGGAGGCAATCCCCAGTACTGCAGGAAGTCACAGCCAAAGCACTGGCAAGGTGTCTTGGAAGATCGTGACGGTGTAGCCTCGGGTCCTTCCGCGACAATCTACAGAGCTAAGGAACCAGCCCAATATGGTTCGATCCTAGACCCCAACAAGCGGGTGATATTCGAACAAAAACCGCACTGCGGCCAAGATCTGCAACCGAATGAATTTCATGAGGACCCCGAACTCATGTCTGGAGATGAGAAAAAGAAAGAACTGATGGTCGTTGTGAAGAGGGGCACTGGGGTCAAGTACGAGGAACGGGACTCCCCGCTGATTGAATGGGATTTGCGGCGTGACTTCCCGAATATGACGTGGGAGGAGATTTTCGATCATTATCTTCAAGAGCCAGGTTATCCCCCTTATGCCGAGGAAGAGGAGAGAGAAAAGAAGGCTTTCATTTTGCCCATCCAAGAAGATTTCTACAAGGACGTTGATGAGTATGAGTGGTCTGGGTACCACCTTGACGAGAGATATTAGTAGGGATCAATCACATCATGCTAGGTATCAAGGGCTCTAGAATTAGGACTTTTATGGCTACATCCCTAGTATGGAAGGGAATTAATCATCTTGCCATACATCTTTTTGCATTTGATCTCGACTTCAACCCGATTGGATCGCAACTTACGCCCAACTCGATTTGAGCTCCCTCTCGCGCCCATCTCAACTCGCAGCCAACTTACCTTCGGTCTCAGCTTACTGTCGGCTTTACCCAGCTTAAAGCCGGTCATTTCTAGTGGTTCATGTACCTACATTTGGGTTATATCACTGCTGAGAAACCACAAACGTCCGCACACCCGAGCTGCTGTCAGCCGCGTCAATAGGAAACGTCCCTCCTAGCCGCCCAACTTTCCAGAGGCATTGGCATCAGAAAAACAAATATCGGGGCGCCAGCAGATCACCATAGCTCGCGGGTACACGTCTTTACAATAAACATACTGCGGCTTTAGCCGCGAGGATAAAATCCCCGACGTGGTATACCCGGACTTGCATCATCTAAATCTCCATGTCGGGTGACCGGGAGGTATGTTATTGCAAGACCAAATGCCGAAAGCCTCAACTCTCCTTGCTTAGGTATATAAACTTTCCCTTTTTCCCAATCCTTCGGGCTACCAAATCAGAACATCCCACCGCTGTTCGCCTCACAGCTTTCCCCCCCCATCCATCACCATGCGTTTCTCCCTCCTCCTCACCGGCCTCGCCGCCACCCTCGCCGCCGCCATCCCCCTAGACGAACAACTCTTCGGCCGCTCCCTCGACCTCGGCTCCAAGCTCCACTCTTCCGACCGCCGCACCGCCCGAGGCGACCCCGAAGGCAACGGCTTCCACAGCGGCTACTTCTACTCCTACTGGTCCGACGGCCGCGGCACCGTCGACTACCGCAACCAGCCCAACGGTACTTACACCGCCACCTGGACCAACGTAGGCAACTGGGTCGGCGGCAAAGGCTGGAACCCCGGCGGGCCCAAAGTGGTCCAATACAACGGCACCTGGTCCGGCCGCAACGTGAACTCGTACCTCGCCCTCTACGGCTGGACAAAGAACGCGCTCATCGAGTACTACATCGTCGAGAGCTACGGTTCCTACAACCCCAGCAGCGGGACCTCCCGTCTCGGCACAGTCAACAGTGACGGGAGTGATTACGATATTTACCGCACTCAGCGGGTGAACCAGCCTTCTATTGTTGGGAGGGCGACGTTTTACCAGTTCTGGTCTGTGAGGAGGAATCACCGGGTGGGCGGGACGATCACGGTGGCGAATCACTTTGCTGCTTGGGAGAGGAGTAACCTCAAGTTGGGGACGCATGATTACATGATTTTGGCTACCGAGGGGTATGGGAGTAGCGGGTCTTCTGCTATTACTGTGAGGGAGGCTGGTGTGGAGGGGGTGCCTTATCCTAATGAACCTGACTCGAGGAGGGACAATAACTAGGGTGGGAGATGATGTGAAGGTGGGAAAAGGGGGATCGTGGAAAAAGGGGTGGGTTTTATGTAGCTAGTTCTGAGATGTACATATTTTGCGAGAAAAATGTCACAAGCATGCTTTCTGTGATGCATATTGTTGGCGGTTCGGCGATGAGGTAATGTGCAAGTTCACTGTCTAGAGTAAGGTACCTTACCTCGAGTCGCCTGCATCACACAAAAGAGAGGTGGGAAGGTGTCCCAGTTGGCGGATGGTAAAATTAAGACTTCCATTGAAGACACAATCGTATGGTGCAGGAGATTCATGCAATCTCTATACACGGCGGTCTATTCTAATCTTCAAAGACCGTCAATTCTGTATCTCTAGCTCTTTTCACACCTTTTAGATCTCACCTCTCTGTGTTCTTAGACCGAGCAGCTCTCCGGTTTAACAGGCCCCCTACACGGACACGCATCACCCCGACTACTTCCACCCCCAAATATGCTCTGATACCCGTCCCGTGAGCCTGCTTGCCCTCCTCCACCGCCTCATACCGCGCCTTGGTTAGCCATACTCGTGGTCCATCCTTCTCTTTCACCTCCTCCTCCACCTTCGATCCATCACCTAAACCACCCGCAAAAAATCTCCTAGCCACCTCCACCTTTCCACTCCCACCCCCTCCTCCCCCACACCTCCGGCCTCTCCTCCAACCTCTCCTCCAACCCTCTAGACCTCCAACACCTCCTCGTTTTCTCATCAAACAGCCTCTCCGTCCCAAAACACCCCTGACAATGAACCCCACACAAAAACCTATCACACCCCTCCTTCCGACAAGTCGGATTCCACCCATGATCCTGCCCCAAATGCGCCCCTCCCCACCTACACCGTTTCAACCTACAATCCTTCCCCGCATGCGAGTTCCTAATCCCGCACATACAACACCGATAAGTACACATCATCGCATTCCCCTTATGTCTCCCCCGGGTCGGGATGTCCACACCCCCGGACGACATTTCACCGTACACCTCTTGGCGCGTGTGATAAACCGGAAAAGGCATACACTTACACCTGTTATTCTTAGCCTTAGGACAGTCAGGCGCAGAGTGGCTCTCCCCCGGCTCGTGAATGGAATCCCTGTCGGGAAGCTCGCCTCTTGCAACCATGTGCCAGTATACATCATACTCACCTGGTGACCACCCCCCGCGGTGACCACACGGCATGTTGCAAACCGACATGACATGATCCTCGCCGTAATTGTCGCACTCCCGGTTAGGCTCCATGCATGCTTTCCCACAGTCTGAGCACCCTCCTCCACCCCTCCACCTGGACGTGTTGATGCGAGTTGACATCCCTTAAAGGTTTGATATCCCATCTTGTCATCGCAGGGCTCTCTAGGAACCTCTCCCTCGCCCACTTCGTATCCTTAACCGGCCTCGGCCTGACGTCATGAACCATCCTGCCAAAATAAGGCGAGCGGCAAAACGTGCTGAACGAGTTGAGGTCGTGCTCGATGTAGTACCTCTCGAAAGCGAAGAGCAGAATATCGCCAAGGGATGGTGGCCGTCCGGAGCGGGGGTTTTGGTGCGATCATTTCTTCTTGTAGGTGCCAAAATACCACATGGATTCATCTTCGGGTGGAGGGCGGAAATTGGCCGTAGTCCTATGCTGAAGGGGTGATCGGCTGAGCAAAGATTCGTGCAGAGAAGCAATAGCGTGGAGGCGTTTCGGGTCGACTTGGTGGAGGGCCCGCAAGGTGACACGCCAAGGGATGCTTGTCGATGGGGTGAGGGGCCTGCCATAAAGGGAGGCAGTTGCTGGGGAGGGGTTCATAAAGTCTTGGAGCAGGTCGGCGATGAGGAGGTCAAAGTCTGTGAGTTCAATGTGGTGGTAGCGGTTGAAGGGGGTGGCGTGTGGGATGTCGACGGGGTAGTGGCGGACATGTTTGCTGTGTCCATTTGGTTAGATCCATCTTGAACTGTGAGATGTCAGGGTGAGAAAAGGTTGAAAGTGAGCTGAGAGAGCGATGTGAGGTATAATACAACGGCTCTATTAGCCGCCTGGCTTCGCCAGCGATTGCAAACAGCTCACCCGTGCTGGCCTTCGGCGCGGGCCATGGGAAAAAT
>NW_001914857.1:2414986-2573744 GCF_000226545.1 Podospora anserina S mat+
TGCCTGGCTTGGCAGGTGATTGGGGCCCCACCACCTGGCGGGCCTTGGCGCGGGCCGCGGGGATAAGGATGAGCTCGGCCCAAAGCTAACAACCATAAGGATGCGACTACAAGATATTTGTGTGTTTTGGAGACTAAGTATTCTTGTAGTAAACTGCCTTAAACAATCGGAAATGTCATCCACATCATGCATTGTCTCGTCATGGTCATATATGCCTATCAGCCCAAACACAACAGAACCATATCCAACCCCATTCCTATTCCAACACCAAAGGTATACTCAAAACAATCCCTCAAACTCCGCGCCCATCATGCCGGCTACAAACCAAGATTATGGACAGATGTAGAATAGGTAAGCCGCGCACTGCATGCTAGGAATGCGAATCGAGGTCTGGAGACAAAAAGCACAAGGGGGTATAAAAACAAACAAACCAGCAAGTCACCGAAGATCCAACCCATGGCTTCCTCTTCAAAAGACGTCCTCGTCCTCCCATCCCCCACCACCTAAATCATCTTCATCCGTCATTTCTACCTCCACCTTCGTCCCTAACGCCTCTTTCCCTTGTCTGATCATCGCCATTAACCTTGCGTTGAAAGCATCCACTTTCATGTCAGCGTCCCTCTCCGCGGCCAGCTTCCTCGCTGCAAGCGCCTTGGCCTCGGCATCTAACCTTTGGCTGGCCTTGATCTCCTCCGGGTCAACGCTCGCAGCTAATAGTGAGTGCCTTCGAGCCGTGGCAGACGCGCCACTCTGATTGCGCCGGTGAATGGTGCTGGCTGTGGTTTTTGTCGGCGATATGGGTCGCGAGGAGACCCCACTTCCAACACTCAGCCGTGGACTTTGTCGACTGGACGGGCGTGAGGCAGAGGTAGGTATTGGTAATTGGCTTGGAGAGGCGAGGGCGGCGAATGGGTTCTTCGTTGCAGGCTGTACCGGCATCGGAATGCGGCTAGGGGTAGAGGGGGCAACGGGAGCCTGGCGGGGAGAGGCAAAGCTTGCTGGTTCGCGGGGTGGGACGAGAGGGGAACCTGCGTGGGAGGTCCGCAGGGAAGGCCGAACTGCGGCAGCCCGGGTCGGTGTTCCTGTGAACCTGGAGGATGGGACGCTGATACGTCGGCCGGAGCTCACGGCTGTGGAGGAGTAGTATCCAGGCCGAGGGGAATGTCGCACTATAGAGGCCGGTGTTCTCACTGGGACCGCCCTGGCATCGGAGCCAAATCGCCTTTGGTTTGTGTTAGCCGGACCGTCCACCATTACCCAATTCTTGAGTTCGTCGTTGTTGTAGCTAACTTGCCTCCGTTTGGCGGCTGGTGGTTGTGGAGTAGAATCCGGTGATTCGATGTAGGAAACTGCATCCTGGTATGGGGAAAACGGCTCGTGGGAACCGGCTTTCTCCTGGTCGTTTTCTGGCCGGGGGTATCCATCCTGTATCATTTGGTCGGTCATGTTCTCTTCGCTCGCAGGAGTAGGTTCGTCGTGCTGGTTAACCCACGGCTTTCCTGTAGTCTCGGGGATCGTCGTTCCATTCGCCGTGTACGCTGTCCCTCCGCCCGCCTGGAAGCCCCTGAATGCGCCCTTTGTGCAGAACTCCCATACCTTCCCTACCACCTCACCCAACGTGCCCAGCGTGAATATCCTCCATGCCGCCGAAGTCGACGGTTGTGCGTTGGGGGTTTCGTCGTGGTGCGCTGATGGCACCTCGAAGTCTGGGGCAACCTTGGTGGGACCTAAAGCTCTCCTGTAGTCAACATCAGAGTAGACACTGTCCTCCAACAGGCCATTCTCAACCCCGATGGGAGCCCCCATCGGCGTTGCATTGATTTGCCCTGCCAGAGTATATCTAAACTGACGACCCTTCTCCTCTTCTCTGATGTCGTGCGCACCGTCCATGTCCATGTTCCATCCCATCGGTGTTGAGGACCTTGTGCTGGCACGTTTTCGCTTGGCAGTGCCTGTGCCGAGGGCACCGTTGCCGTGTGTGTTCGTCATTGAGACATCAGAATACAGGCTCCCGTAGGTCGAGGCGGTCGGTGATGTGGCCGGAGGTCGAAACATGCCTGCGCTAAGTGTCTGGCCAGATTTCGGCGACGTATCGAAGTGAAATGTGCCAGGCACATGGAACTGTGGTGAGTACGACGCCATGGGGAACGGCTGGGCGGTGCCGAAGTGTGTCTCGATCGCGATGTCGACGCCCGACTGTTCCAGCGCAGGGCTTGATGGTTCAATGATCCGACAAGCTGATGGGGTGGAATGGTCGCAGACTGTTGATACGCAGGCTCTCAGTCGCAGTGGATGGCGTGCATTCAGCAGACGCACATGGTCCGCCTGTAATCACTACTCGTTCTTCGGTCTGAACTGCTGTCTTTTCCGCGCGGTGTTCAAGGTTGTACAATCTCTTTCCTCACAGTCTCGTGGTCCCGTGGTTGAGTTGTCAGCGAGTGGGGTTGTTGAGCTGGCGGAGCTTGACGAACAGCCAACCAGATGTAAGGGCTGGCGAACTGGTGAGCGCCCGGTGCAAGTGGCAGCTTCACCGCCAACCTCAAGCCTGGATCCCTATCTTGCGATTGTTGTCGCACTGGAGCCTCTGTGTTCAAATGGCCACGCCGGGGCTTTTGTCAACTGTCGGGGCATATAAACATTGGCCGTCTCAAGAGTTGGAAAACGAATGGATGGATCTTTGCTCCTTCAATTGTGGGAAAGCACCGTCGCCGAATGTTTTTTGTTGAAGTGGAATGCGCCTGCGCCAAATATTCACCGCCTAGCTGGTGTATCCCGGCACCAAAAGGGGGTGACGTAGCGCCGGGTATGTGTTAAAGCCGTTCTGACAATTCTTGGTCAGGGACCAAGCGCAATGCTGAAGATCCGAGGGACTGAGGCAAAGGGAGGTTACAACGTCACGGTTGTCACCACTCTTCGAAGAATAATAGTTTGGGATAAGTATCAGGTTGTCAGCGGTCATTGGCATGTTCTGGTCAACAGCGCGACCACGACGGTTGCTGTGGCAAACAAGGACCATTGAAAATAGTAATGGTGGGGTTTGGAACAACACACCAATGCAGAGAAGGCGGTTGAAATTTGGGGAATCTGTACGTACAGTGCATTATTGGAACCCGCCCCCACCTTTAAATCCAGGGTCTTCTCCATATCGCCGACTCTTAACATCATATGCTGCCTATTGTAATGGTGCAACTAATAGTTGTAGTTATTGCTTCTAAACCTTGCGGTAGGAATAGCCTCGTCATGCCATGCAAGTCCCACACAAAACCCAAATGCTCCGCGCAGAAAGCCCGTTCATAAAAAGCAAAAATCATGCCATCATAACCCTGACCTCGCCGTCTACTCCTTGTTGTAGTAGTTGTCCTGCATAGCCTTCTTCTGAGCAGAGACGCCGGAAGATTCGACGGCTTTGTCGCCCCTAACGTGCTCATGTCCAACCCAGTACGCATTCCACTCCTTCAAGAGATCGTCCGCCCAGGCCTGAATCTCGGGCAGTACGATCCTAGTCTTAACATAGGCAAATTCACCCAGGTCTAGCTTGTGGTCACCGCGCTTCTCGTACTCTACCATCTGCAAAAGAAGCTCCATCTTGTCGATGTCGTGCACATAGTGGCTCTCCAGTGTCTTGGAGTCTTCGTATTCTTGCCAGATGGCGCGAATCTCCTCGCCCACCTTCCCGCCGTCCACGTTGCCCAGCAAGCCCTTGGTGATGTAGTCCATAGTTGTGGCCTCCCGGCGGCTCTTCTCCTGTTTTGGAACTCCGTCCACGGGTGTGATGTCGCCAACAATCGACTCGGCCATGTCGTGAATCAGGCACATCTTCATGCACTTCGCCATGTCGAGTTTGCTAGCCAGCGCTGGGGGGGCAAGCATGCTGATCAGGGACATGCGGTACATGTGGTCGGAGATGGATTCGCCCCTGGAACAAAATGTGTCAGTCTGGTCTCACAGAGTCAACACTGCTTGGAGCAACCCACCTGTTGATTCCAAATCGCCGCCACCCCTCGCGCTTGTTCGTCTTCAGCTTCTCGAGAATGTGGAAGAAGGCTAGCGGTGAGGTTGTACCCTCGGTAGGCTTGTCGCCTGGAAGCGCATCGAGAACTTTGTCTACGGTCCACTCGCCCTCGACTTGGGGAAGTTGTACTTCGGCCACGTCTGTCCAGTCCAAAGATAAGCATCGGAGTGGCATGCGCAAGGAATTCTGGGTGTCGAAACCTACCTGGAACAGCATCATGGCCGTTTGCGGACACTCCATTCGAGCCGTTCTCTTTGGCGCTTGGAGACATATCTTGGCCCTGGTGTGTGTACTCGAAAAGGCAGAATGACGGAAGTGGCAGAATCGCCCCAGCTAAGTTGGGTGGGCGTTGACACAGTAAACCGTGAGGGCGTCGGCGTGGAAAGAACGAGACAAACGTCAGAAGAAGTAGGGTATTTGATGCAAAATCTCTTCTGTCACAGAACAGCAGGCAGTGGGCTTGTTTATACCTTTTCGCAAGAGAGGAAAACAAAGAGAAGCTGGCAGCAACCAAGAGTCAGATGAAACCCCAGATCTGGGTGCAGCTGTGGAGCCCTACACCGCTGGCGGCCGGCATCTCAACAACCCCACGTCAGCGGCACTGGGCGATGACTTCCAGGCCCTGAAAAGACAGGGGGGTTTTGCTACCAACAGCGGCCCAGCGCGGGCTGCTGGCATTTCCAATTCGGTGCCTGAGAGAGGCACGGCCGGATCGGCTCGGGCCCCGGAAGATGGACGGGATGGAGATCGCTGAACCCTTTCAGTGGATGCAGATTTGTGTGATGTCACCGGCCCTGCAAGTTAGGCTGCAACTGGCCATATTCTCCGCACCTTCATGCGACTTTGATCTTGACCTTCTACTTTTGATTCAAATTGCTCTCATACACCACATCACCCCATCACTCCATACACCATTGCGAAAATGGGTCAACTTTCGATCTTGAGTCACATTCGGTGTGGGCAGCAGCATTTGCAAGTGATGTTCAAGTCATCTTCGACCTCCAGTCGGCCCGGAACCCAGTTGGCAGCCGAGACCTGCCTTTAGGAAGGTTATCAAGTTGTCTCGTTTTTGACTCCATCTCGTGGCTATTTGCAGAATCTCACTCAACACTCACTCTACCGGCCGAGAGATTTGTTTGAAACTCCGCAGGCTAATGACCACTAACTTCGAAGTCCAGCATCTTCCAAAATCATGTCGGCTCCCTTCTCACCAATAGCATAAACGGTAGCCTGCAAATGCGCGCTGATATGCAGCGGCATCACGCTTGCATCGATCACTCTCAACTCCTTCACGCCGTGCACCCTGAGCCGTTCATCAACCACACCGCCTGCCTGCCCAGCACGACCGCCCATCGCACAGGTCCCTATCGGATGCCAGTCTGTGATGGTATTCTCAACGATCCATCCTCTCAGGTCTTCATTAGAGACCACTGCCGACGAAGGAGAAGCAGGACCGGGGATGACATTCTTCAATGGCTTAGTCGAGCAAATCTTCTGCGCAAACTTGGCACCATGCAGCATAATCTCAAGGTCGAGCTCCCCATGAGGACCAACATAATACTGCGGATCTATCACCGGCTGTTGGTGCGCGGTGGCCGGTACCCCATCAGCGGTTGGTCCATCTTTAGGATCGATATGGATGGACCCTCTCGAGTAGGGATACTGCAGCACCAACAGCATGGAGCAGTATCTCTTGCCCTCTTCCTTAGGCGCAAACGACGGGTTCCAGTTGCCGAGATCAAAGACGAATTCGACTTGGCCGAGCTGTTTGTCGGTGTCGAACCTGCTAGAGAGGATGGACGTTTGCTCGGCGCCAAAACGTTCCAGCTGTTGGGACCTGGACGAGAGCGAAGCCACATCTTCTTCGGGTGCCAGCTTGGAAACGGGAAGATATGCCATCGAGCAGGGGAGGACGGTCAAACGACCGGACTTTTCTCTTTGGTATTGCTCGTAGGCGGTGGCGGCGACTTCTTCGATGAACAGGTCGTCTGGGTGGGGGAGCTTGGGGTCTACTTCGAAGACCATTGGGAGCACTGGTGGTGATCAGCGACAGACATACTCAATGTTACAGTAGGACTTACTGATATGCTCCTGCAGGTTTTCACCCACGTTTGGACTCTCAACTTTTAACGGAATTCCCGCAGCACCCAGAACATCAGCCCGGCCAACACCGGACAACTCCAAAAGCTGTGGTGACTGGACGCTGCCTGCTGACAGGATGACCTCTCGAGCAGCTGAGGCGACATATTGCTTTCCGTATTGACTGAACCGCACGCCAGTAGCAGCCCATTCCCCGTCCTTCTTATCCAGAACGACTTGCTCAACGAGAGCCTCAGTAAGGATATGCAGATTCGCAGGCGGCGTCAAGCAGTAATGAGTCGCATATGATCTTGTGGCAGTCTCTGGGTTGACGGCCACAATGGTAGTCCACACACCCACATTTGATCCGTCCAGGTGAGATGGATTTGACTCGACCCCCACCTCGTTGAAGGTTGCATGCCACAGAGCATGTGAAGGCGAGAAGTCTCGAGTGTATGAGACATTGATGGGCCCATCTTCCCCCAGGAAGCTGTTTGGCTCGTTGTACGAGGCCTGGTGGTTGTCCTTAAAGCTCGGCGGAGGCGGATGGAATCGTTCTGACCTTTTGAAGTAAGGGCTGTCCACCCGTCAGTTCTCAACTCACGTCTGTCGTAGCCGAAAGATGCTTACAGGAGAGAATCCCACCCCCAACCATCATTCCCCAGCTCCTCCCAGGCATTATAATCCTCCTTGCTTCCACGATTCCAAGTCATATAATTCAGCGCACTTGATCCGCCTAGGACCTTCCCCCGGTTCCATGGGAGAGTTCGTCCGCCGAGACCGGGCTGGGGCGTGGTCTGGAAGTGCCAGTCGTAGGGTCCTCCCAGTGCTCGGCCAGAGTAGGCTGGGATGTCAATGTTGTCGTCGCCATAACCGCTTTTCCCTGCTTCGAGGACGCCGATGGTGAGGGAGGGGATTTCGGCTAGGCGGGAGGCGACGGCGAGACCAGCTGTGCCGCCGCCGATGATGAGGTAGTCGAACTTGATGGAGGAGAACTCCTGGGCGTCGGTTGAGGTAGCCATTTTCTCAAATTTCTCTTCTCACGGCTTAAAATTGAGTGCAAAAAGGTAGTGAGACGAACGTCGTCGGGGGGGCCAGGCTGTCAGGACTGTCGTTCCATTTTTCTCGCGTTGGAATTCTCCAACAAATGTCCACACTCAATCTAACGTCTCGGCAATGAGCCACTATTCCCATCTCTCCCCCTCTGTCGCACAAACCCCCAACCGCAGCATCATGTCACATCAGCTCTGCAGCACATGCGGGGTAACACTGTAACCCCCCTTCTCTATTCGACATAACCCATCAAATAGTCGACCTTTTGTGGCGTCTTTTGCGGCTGACAACCCCAACAGTTGCCGTTCAGAGCAGGTTACCAAGACTTACTAGACCTGATATGCCGGGGTCTAACGCGGTGGGAGTGTAGTGGTGGTTACACAAGTGTGATACAGTGTTACACAGACGTTCAGGTGCAGGTTGCCATCGGTTCGGTTGGTCAATCACAAGGAGGGAGTAGAACCAACGACATGGAGCCGAGATGCAGGGAAGATACCCCGCTCGGTGGGTGATGGCGATGGCTTGCAATCTTTGGATGCTGGGGTTGGAGCGGTTGGTTGGTATCACCTACCTTTGACGTGGCGTATCTCACCGCTGGGATAAGGCTGGGGTAAGGGGTGATAAGGTCGCGTCTCCCAAGTCTCATCAGGCCAGCGCGTGGTGCCAGCATTTTTTTAACATCATCCAACTTAGATGACATCCAAGCCAGAATGACAACCCCCGATCTGGAGAAGCAGCAGGCTGCTGCCACCACCGCAACAACACCAGCAGATCCCACCACCAAATCAATCTCCTCCACTGACACCCCCCAACAACAACAGCCCCAAAATGCTTCTCCTTTCAAGGTTCCCCATTTTTTGATCAAGATCAACAACACCCTCGAATCCCTCTCCGGCTTCGAAGCCCGCGGCATCACCCGCGTCCTCCCCTCCGAACGGCAACCTCCCTCCCACCTCGCAGACGCCCAGGTATTCCTCCTCTGGTTCGGGGCCAACATCTCCGTCAACAACCTCGCAGTGGCCCTTCTCGGACCATTAGTCTTCCAGCTTGGTTTCACCGACTCGGCATGGTGCGCTATTGTTGGAGCCTTTCTGGGGAGTTGTTCCACCGCATACATGAGTATCTGGGGACCGGCAAGCGGGAACAGAACAATGGTTATCGCGAGGTATTTCATGGGTTACTGGCCTAGCAAGATACCGACAACGTTGAACATTGTTTTGATGGTGGGGTATATCACCTTGAGTTACATCATTGCGGGACAGATGTTATCTGCGGTGAGCGGGGGGAGTTTGACGATTGTGGTTGGGATTGTGGTTAGTGCTTTGGTGTGTTGGGTTGTGGCGGTTTTTGGGATGAGGGTTTTTCATTTTTATGAACGGTAAGTTCCTGTTTGGAGATGGGAACGGGAGACAGCAGCTGATGGAAAAACAGGTTCGCGTTGATACCCCAGATATTGGTCCTCTTCGCACTTATCGGGTGTGCGGGACCGTATTTTGACACCACGATTGAGTCCCAGGGAGATGGGACGGCCATTGCGGCGAACAGGCTTAGCTTTTTGAGCCTGTGTCTTTATGTGCCCAACTCGTGGGCGGCGGCGGCGAGTGATTATTATGTTTACTACCCTGAGAGCACGCGCAAGAGGAAGATCTTCTGTTTGACACTGTTTGGGCTTTGGACGTCGTTTAGTCTGGTTTATATGATTGGGATTGGGCTTGCGACTGGTGTGACGCATCATACTGCTTGGGCGGAGGCGAATGCTATTTCTGCTGGGGCATTGATTGTGGCTGGGTTTGAACCATTGAAGGGGTTCGGATTGTTCTGCTCTGTTATTGTGGCGTTGGGAATCATCGCGAATAGTATCCCCGGGTGTTATTCAGCGGCGTTGGGCTTTCAGGTTCTGGGGAGGCACTTCAAGGTTGTGCCGAGGTGGGTGTGGACTTGTACGGTGGTCGTCCTGCAGACTGTGCTGGCTTTGGCAGGGAGGGAGCATTTGTTTGTGCTGTTCCAGAACTTCCTCGCGCTGATGGGGTACTGGGTAGAGTTTATGATTTTGATCTTTGTGTTAGAGCATGTACTGTTTAGGAGGACTAGAGGGTTTGACTGGGCGAGGTGGGAGGATAAGAGTTATTTGCCGGTTGGGTGGGCTGCGCTGGTTGCTTTCTTGTTGGGCTGGGTCGGGGCCGTGTTGGGGATGTATCAGATTTGGTATACCGGGCCATTGGCGGTGCTGGCAGGAGCGAGCGCGGGGGGTTGTGATGTTGGTGTTTGGGTTGGGTGTGGGTTTGCTTTGGTGAGCTTTCCTCCGTTGAGGTGGTTGGAGTTGAGGATTATTGGGAGGTAAAGGACAGGGGGGATATGGTGTTCCGTGTGGTTGATGGAGGCTGATCATAGTGGCTCAATCCACATCAAGCTTGCATCAAATCGGAGACCACACACGATTTCAATCGGGTATGGTGTAGCGGTAACATCGTTGACTCTCACTTCTCAGAAGTGTCTGTTCTCTCAACAGCCCCGGGTTCGACTCCCGGTATCCGAGTCTCAATTATCTTTTGCGTTTTTGACCATTTTTTGAGGTGTGCCCTTCAGTTTTCTGAAGTCCTTCATTTTCTTTTTGTCAGCTCAGATGAAGTTGCTGCGGCTCAGATGAACCAGCCAACTTCCTGCAGGTGCGGTGACAGTGTTCTTGACCGCCAAAGTGGGTCCTGACCCTGGCGCAATCGCAACATCAAGTCGCGTGCGGGGCGCTGGACCGTCCACCGCCGTCTCACTTCCCTCCTTCAATCTTCTGTTAACATTGAGAATTCGCAAAGCCAGCGGCGCAATGTCTTCTGCTCTTAAGAGCGGGCAGAATTCTGCCAGATCAGATACCATCATATACAGTCGTTGTCATCGACCGAGGTGAAGACGCGGTCTTCTGTCGGGCGGTTCGGGGATCAGTCAGCGACAAGGTCTCCTGCGACTGCTCGCGCTTTGATCACTCCGCATCATCAGGCAGGGCCTCAATCTCAGTCTCCAGCCATCTCAGCAAAAGATCCATCTTCAACACGGCGAACCACTGGCCAACATGACCGCCTCAACACCCAACCTCAAGCCGGCGGGGTACGGCACCTCCTCCTCGTCCTCCTCTGGCTCATCCACCCCCCTACCATCACGCTCTCCCAAACAGAACATCGCCCGCGTCAGCATCATCAATAACACCGACGTCGAGTCCCCTCTCCTATCCCCCAAATCCAATAATCCCCTCTTATCCAACCCCCAGAGCCTCAGCCAAGAGCACCAGATTGAGTCCAGATCCCTCCAAAAGGGCCTCTCCCAACGCCATCTCTCCATGCTGGGAATAGCAGGGTCCATCGGCACCGGTCTCTTCCTCGGCCTTGGCGGGGCAGTTTCTACGGGTGGTCCTCTCGGTGCACTGCTAGGCTATGCAGTCATCGGACTAGTCGTTTGCTCCGTGCAGTTTGCCCTGGGAGAGGTGACGGCTTTGATGCCTGTCACCGGATCATTCGTCAGACACGCCGAGGTGCTGGTTGATCCAGCCATGGGGTTTGCTATCGGGTGGAACTTGGTTTACGGCAATCTGTTGAGTATACCTTCTGAGATTGTGGCGGTTTGTGTGCTGGTCAAGTTTTGGACGGGGGATGGGCTGAACCCGGCGGCGGTGATCTTGCCGTTTATTGCACTCACGGGTGGGATAGGGATGGCTTTTGTGAGGGTGTTTGGTGAGGTGGAGTTTGTGTTTGCCTTGTTGAAGATCTTGCTGGTTGTCTTTTTAATTGTGTTGGGTTTGGTGATCAATTTGGGGGGAGTGCCTGGGACTGGGGTGATTGGGTTCAGATATTGGCGAGATCCGGGTCCGTTTGTGGAGTATATTGCTCAATGGAGACTGGGGGAGGTTTCTCGGCTTCTGGGCAGTGATGACCGGGGCGGTGTTCAGTTTTGCGGGGGTGGAGTCTTTGGCTATGGCTGCCGCTGAGACGAGAAACCCGAGAGAGGCTATTCCCAGGGCTGTGAAGAGGGTCTTTGCGAGGATTGTCATCTTCTATGGTCTGGCGGTGTTTGTGGTGGGCTTGTTGGTGCCTAGCAATGATGAGAGGCTGAAGGGGAGTGGTGATACCGTGGCACAGAGTCCGTTTGTGCTTGCAGCCGCAGCAGCTGGGATCAAGGGGATCCCGAGCTTGGTGAATGCCATTGTGATCACGTCGGCCTGGTCAGCGGCGAATCAGAGTTTGCTGGCGGGCACGAGGGTGTTGTATGGATTGGCACTGAAGGGACAAGCACCGAAGATCTTTTTGAGGACCACGTCCTGGGGCACACCATATATGTGTGTCTTGTTGTTCACGGTCTTCATGTTTTTGAGCTTCTTGAGCCTGTCCGAGAACGCCATTAGCGTGTTCTGGTGGCTGGTCATGCTGACGGCAGCCGGGGTGTTGGTCTCTTGGAGTTCCATTCTGCTGAACCACATCCGGCTTCTCAAGGCTATGAAGAAGCAAGGCATTTCGACCGACAGACTGCCGTGGCACAATTGGTGGACGGGTAGGTCTTCATTCTTGGATGTGAGGGAAGCTGAAGTTGACAATCAGCAGAGTACACATCCCCAGTCGGGCTTGTCATGTGCCTCGTCATTTTGTTCACGAGCGGCTTCAGTGTCTTCACCACGGGCCGTTGGGACGCCGCCAAGTTTGTGTCGTCGTACCTGTCAGTCATTTGATTGTTTTGTGCAAACCTGTTGTCTTGATACTAACGTGACCTACAGTGACATTCCCATTGTCCTAGCTGCTTACCTGGGCTGGAAGTTCTTCCTCAAGACCTCGATCACTCCTCTCGATCAAATACCCCTTGAAGAAGCGTTTGAACAGGCCGAGGAGAACCTCTCGGTACAAACCCAAGGTTTCCAGCCAACAAAGAAGACTAGAGGCTGGACAAGGTTCGTCAGCTGGATATGGGACTAGTATCTACTGTCTACCCCTCTTTTTCTCGTTATCATCGTTATCTTGTATGCATTTGCCTGTTATCGGCAAGGTGGAATTGTTTCTCGAGCAATTGTGTTGGAATCGAAGCATTGCTAGGGTTCGCAACGGTTATGGGGCTGGTCAATTGTCCGAATGGTAGCACTGTCATTTTTTGGCGTTGTTCTTTCAGATCATTGACTAGTGTTCGAAGCGTTGTCAACCTGGAAATGCTTTAATTGCAGCGAAATTGGTCGAGGAGCGGCTGCCGGGCATGGAGGGAATGACGGGTACTGCAAATCAGAAGCCCACTTGATCTACTGCACTGTATCTATCCTTTATTGTCGTTGAAGAGTATTCTGACAAGATTCTATCTCATTATTCGGCGTGTGTGTGAGAGTCACGTTTATTAGCCGAAGGCCACCCAGCAGCGACCTCGTGAGAAATACTATTTAGGGATAGGTACAGGCAGACTCGTAATGATTGCTGAGGAGTGTTTTCCCCAGCCCATTCAAGCCTTTCAATCACAGTGATGGGAATAAAAAAAAGTCAAGGACTAGACGCGATTTGAACGCGTGACCTACCGGACTGCAGCCGGTTGCTCTACCCCTGAGCTACTGGTCCTCTTCTTATTCAGATAACAAGCTGGCTTAATCCACCCTAGTTTACATCTTTCAACCTAGCCCTTTGACCATTAAAGCTACCTACCATATCCATTACCTGCACCCCGCTCACTCCCAAGAATCAACTTCCCTCATAAACTCATTCTCCCGAACCCCATTCTCAAAAACCTCCCACCCCAAATGGCTGGTATGCCCCCAGGGTTTTAGTTTCTTCTCATTGGCGATAGCAGCAGAGAAACACCCGCTCCAGCCCTTTCTAGGGTAAGCCTTGTTCACCTCGACCTTGGTGTCTAGGTGGATGAGATACGGGCGAAGGGACATGTTATCGTAAACTGTGGCTAGTTGGAGGATTTGTCCCAAGACTGTGATGGTGCCTACTGTGCCGAGGTCTTGGTGTCGGATTATGGCTTCTGCTACGGCTTCTGCTTGCGACTTGTTGCCGTTGAGTTCTTTTAGGAGGTCGAGGGCTATCACCCCGCCTTGGAACTCGAATGAGAGGAGGGTGGAGGATTGGTTGGAGGGGGTGGTGCCGATGTCGTGGAGGAGACAGGTCAGGGGTGTGGTGGAGGGGAAAGGGGTGAAGGGGCGTACACCAGTAGAAAACCCGCATGGAGTGGTTGTAGGTTTGGATTGGGAGCTTTTCCTTCGCGTACTCCTGCACCTTGGCGACCAAGGGGTCGGTAGAGCTTGGATAGGGGATGGACGAGAGAGGGACCGGGGTGGGTTGGTGGAGGAATGGTTTTCCCTGGAAGATGGCGTCCTGGTCCACGGGGAGGGGAGTGAAACCGTGGAGGGATATGAGGTCGTCGCGGGAGAGGGTAGGGGTCGTCATCGTGAACTGAGTATCGTTCTCAGTGTTGTTGGTGTGAAAACAATGTTTTACTCCTGGTGAGGTGAGGTTGATTATGGGATTTTATATCCCAGTTACTGATCGTGGAGACGATGAGTCGAGCTTTGTCATCACGACGTCAACACATGCACTTACTAACACCCATCATGGCATGATGCCTGCATAATCCACATTTACAGTCGCAGCCGCCCGGAAACATTTATCCTCTTGTTCCTGTACTCATATTAGAGGACGTCTAAAGACAGAAAAGCAGTCCCGTGAATGCCGAGCTGTGTCCGAAGGGCGTCACAAACGACAATGTCGTAGAATGCTTAGTCAACGCCGGTGGTAGATGTTGACCCTGTGGGACCTTTCTCCACGGGCAGCAACATGCTGTCCTTGATTTGGTGCAGAAATAACTTCCATATCAAGAATCAGAAATACACAGAAAAAAGAAATCAATGCTTCGATGACCCCATCTCTTTTTTCAACACCTTTTCCTGTCATATTCTCTCTCCAACTTGTCCCATCCTCATACTACGTGTGGCTGGGTATTGCTGGCAGGATAAAAGGAGAGCTTCCAGCCTCGATAGAATTTGTGTTGGTGGGTATTATTCCTCCTCCAATGCCCGTCCCCTATCTAGTCGTCCATTATCTGGCTCTTGGTCCTCCTTCTTCATCCCCGATGTTGGGTCTGGGCACAATCTATTCGCACCAGCAGTTCTTCTCGCACTGGGCCATCATGTTGTTGTGAAACCCGGTGGCGTCGCAGTATGGCTTATTGCTGTTTGACAGGCAAAAGTCGCTGAGGCCCTGTGTCTTGCATCGGGGGATACCGGCGTTGACGTTGCCCACTGTCGCCGGCGTGTTGGTCCCTTGCTCCACTTGATTGACTGAGTCTTCTGGTGTGGGAAGGGCGAGGGCGAAGGGCAGAAGGAAGAGGGTGAGCAAGTGCGTGGTTGGTTGCTACACGGGCCAAGGTTAGTTAGATGTCACGGTGCGAGGTCCAAGAGGGAAGGTTGCACATACCTTCATGATGGCTAATAGACGTTAGAAGTGAGGGGTGACAGAGTTTGATGGAGTGTCTTGTGTCAAGCGACGATCTTTTCAGGGGAGTTTTTTTTAAAAAAAAATAAATAAAAAAATAAAAGCGATCGGCAAGATGGTGTAGATCCAGCGGAGTGGTGAGCGGGAGAGAACCTGGTCGGTCACGGCAACGTGATTCTTATACTGCTGTATCACCGGATGGACAGGGTGGAGCCGATGGGAGCAAGGATGCTTCAGAGAGCAAGTGGGAGTCTAGACGTCGTATTCTAGATTCGCTCGTGGTAGCGGTCGGTGACATGTTCTAGGCGTGACATCCATGGATCGCCGACACCGAGAACCAGGCGAGGAAGGACAGGACCGGATTTATGATACTTATTTAGACCATGACGAGTCCCCAACTCCCGGGATATGCACGTTTCAGGCCGGCACGACGGTCACTGCAATGGAATGCAACAGCAGGTGCGAGGTCCGGCGGGGGAAATGATTTGCAACCTGGGCGCTGGGAATGGACGGGTCCGCTGCCAAGGGGCAAAAAGACTCGAAAGAGCAAGGCGGAAGGGGTCGGATCTCCGAATAGGCAGTTTGGTAACTGACAAGTTGGGATGGTTACACTCCTGATAGAAGTCGGAGCATGGCAGGCAATGGAAGGTGGGGTTCCATGCCCCCGCCAGGCATGTCTCACTGCCTCACCTGCCCCAAGAATTCTTTTCGCCTTCTTTTTGTTATTTTTACTCTTCTTCACGTTCCGTGTCTCGATTTGTCGGGAAGCTCTGCACGCCGTGTGCATGCTATCGCCGAATCAGACAGCGTCCCGGATGGATGCAACGACTGTGGTCTCCCGTCCCGACGGTCCAATCGCCCTGTGGTAACACTCGGCATATAGTGCTGTTAATTTATCCAGATTTCACCCGCAGACGAGGGGTAGTCTTCAAGTACAACAAGTTCAACTCTTTTATGCCGGCATGTCCTTGCTTTATGGTTATTTTGACGAGTCCACCACATGGAACGGGTAAGCACAGACAATTCATTCCCCTCTGCCTGGCTGGAATCTTTCTATTTTTATATACTTGATCATCACGAGGTTTTCGAGTTCCTTGCAGACACTCACCCACATGCTATCGCTAAAGATGGGGCTCGGTACCTGTTCCGTGTGGTCAATTGATGTCTTGTCAGTCAGGGCAGCAGGCAGAATATATGTTCATAGTCTTCATCCTCTCCATCGTCTTGGACAGTCTCAGCGCGGTGATGATCCCCCACCATGGTCCAAATCGTGTTGGGTGTGCCCCAAACCCCCAAACACGAGCCACTTCAACATCCAGCTCCTTGAAGGTGTTTGTAGATCGCCGGAGATGCTTCACAATCTTCGGTCAGAGATAGTAATGGCTGGTATCCATTCCCCCTCCACCATGCAGAAGTTGGTCCCAGCCACCCGCCTCCACGCCATACAAGAACTCCAATAAATTTGCCCACGTTGACCCTTGCTTCGAATGCTTAGTGTTAACCCTTCCCACGCCGTTTAGTTGTGTGAATAGCGTCTACGGACCATGAGTTGCAGCCCGATGACTCCGCCCTCGAGATACGTATAAGCGCATGAGACTGGCTCGATAAAGATGAGTGGCAGTCCACTTGGGATGATCTGTTGAAAAATCTTCGCAAGTGACCCTCGCAGGTGATAGTGATCAATGGATTTTAATATTCTCTCGGCGTGTGGAAGATGGCGTTTGATCGCGCAGGATTTCTTCAGATGTCCAAATAGGCCAGGACCGATAGCTGACCCCCTTCGTGGGTTTGAGCGCGATGCTAGCGAAGTCGGAGATGATGTCGTCGATTATCTCGAGCTTCTCACACATTCCTTCAAGCTCTCGAAAAGTGGGAGGCATACGGTAAATAAATGTTTCCAAGCTGAGATCTGTGTAGGCCTCGAACCGGTCGAAAGAGCACGCGATGCTGAGGAACGGGTCGATGCCTCCGAGGCGTCGATACAGGTGTTGCTCCCAATCCGGCCCGCTGTAGATCCGGAGAATTTCTGGTGACAGTCTCTTCAGGGTGACCACATCCTTAATTGGCATGTGAATCAGAGTGAGGTCTAATATCTCGAGCGGAAGGTCCAGGAGAGGAAAGCTGGCCTGTACAGTCGATCTTGCTCCGGAAGAGGCCGCATGGTTGCAAATGTCGAGCGTGAAACTGCCCTGGGCTACCGTGCTTGATTTGGTTCGACGTGATGCCAACGGTTGACAGTTGGCGTTCAGTGCTCGCCGTGTGATCTTTTTCAGTAGGATTTGGACTGAATGGCAGATCTCATGACTCGGATGCTTTCAAGCTTTGTCATGAGGAAAGAAGGACAGCTGGGGTGAAGGTTCCCATTTTAAAAAGATGGAAAAGAAAGATACTTTCTGACAGCCCAGCCTCTTGAAAACCTTAATGACGCCACAAAGTCAAATCAGGGACACCCACATCCCCACATACCAACGAGTAGCTCCTGCCTATCCGTGCCCACATGTCATTGAGGCGTCGGTATGGAAATTCTCGGACGTCATCCTCTGGTGTGTTGAGGATGCTTGGTCTCGGACATGTCGATCTTTGACAAGGTAGCCTGCGTGTGGTACGACCAGAACGGAAGAAGTGAGTACAAACTGATGATGTATTTGGGAGTATCTGAACGGAGCAAGCCAACCGGCTAATCTAATATATCCTCGCTGCGGAAGTGGGCCAGGGCAGAACCCTGGGAGCAACCTGCTCCCTGCCAGTAAGACCCACGGAGCAACCCACACCACATTGCGCCAGATACTATGCAACAAAGAGAAAGCTAGCGTTGGGAACCGTGTTGGTATCTGTATCTTGGATGGAAACCATGTTGATCGTACTACTGGCCGGAACCCCTCCAGGCCAACTTCAAATCTAGCATCGCAAAGCATGACGGGAGTGGTGAAAGCCGTCACACTGGCAAGGACAATAACACTACGTGTGCTTCATTCTGGTCTTTATCAGATGTTAATGAACGGCATGATGCGGCATCTACGCAGTTACAAAGACCGTGATTAAGAATAAAGGTAGATTCGACGAGGTAATTAACGACTACCTTGTATAGGTAGCAAGATTGTTGGCCGCTGTTTGAAGCTTTGCGTCAAGGAAATTGTGAAGATATACCCCTCGCTTTGGCCCCATGGCCAAGGATGTCCTTTTGGTACGGCAGAAGTGGCATCTGAGATACAGACGTTTCAAGAACTGGCTGAATAGCAAGCGCTTCATGTCCTGACAGGCTTGGACGGGTAACTGAGTGCCCTCCTCGTTCCCCAGAAGAAGAGCTTAACCAGCAGTCGTCTGCCGCTACCATTGCAACTTACTAGACGATGACCCTCACGAAGGGCTCATCATCATCATCATCCTCACTTTGCTCCTCACTTTTTCACCATCCTAGAACCCCTTCTTCATCACAGAAACGATCTATTTCTTCTTCGCCCTCGCCTCCTTCTTGACCTCCTTCAGCGTCCCCCTATCCGTCATTACCTCGTTAACATCACCTTCGTCGTTGCGGCTGGCTCGTGTTATAAGCTCGGCGCACTTCTTCAAAGCCAGCCTCTTGCCCTTCTCATCCCCATCCCGCCACCCAGGCTGGACCTGGGCAATCCAGCCCACCGTTTCCGCGTCGGTCCATCCCAAGGATTGGACCCTCTCCTCGTCCCAGAAGACCCAACCCCTGAGAGCCGGACCAGTAAACTCCCAGCGTTCGTGGGACCAATGGTTGCAATCCCCATGATGGATTTCCCGCTTCTCACGCGTCATCCTATCCGCTAGCATCTTCCAAACCGAATTGCAAGACCCCCACACACGTAAGGTAATGCCCTGTTCGATGGTGCTTGGTGCTTTGTGCCAGATGTTGATCATGTTACAAGTCGGTTCAGTTAGCACCGTATATATCTGTGGCCAAATGTAATGAGGGTACAGATCCCAACCTTTATACAACAATGTCAATAACCCCTTATTCCGGAGACCCTTGGGCATAACACGTTCAGTCGCTCCAACGTCCCAACTGACTGGCATTTTGACTGCCAACGACAGAGCCTTTGGCCCCTGACTAGCCAGCCGTTGAGAACACCAATCGATCATCTGCTTGTGTCCGATGCAAGGAAAGCATGGCCTATCCTGCCTCTCCGCGCACGTATGATGCCCGGAGCTGAACTCCATTCTCGTGGCGAGCATTATCCGTTTCCAGTACAAGTACATATACGTGTAGACGCTCGACAGCGCTTCGAGGAAGGTTTCAGAGGGCGTTGGAAGCAACTCCTGGGCCAGGCGAGCAAGCGTCTCAGGCCCGCGACCGAGCGGTTCTGCCTCGCAGCCGAACGAGCAATCGACGATGACATCCAAACGCTCGGTCATGTGGTGGAGATTGGAAGCTGTTGGTTCTTGTGCAAGTCTGAGCTGCAGAGACTCAAGCTTGAGGTCCTCGATCGAACTCGGTAAGCAGCTTTAATGTTGGGCAACGCGCCGTAGAGGCGACGGTGTAAATGCTTCTCTCATTCAGTGCCGGTGTAGATTCTGAAGATTGCCGGGATGCTGCTTTTAACTGTCCAGCCGTCCCTGACTGGCATGCTCAGAAGGATTTGGTCGATGATCTCCAAGGGGAGCTGGCCAAGAAAACTTGGAGAATAGCCTTGAAATATAGCAGCCATGATGAACACGTTTGACTCTGTTGTGCTGATGTGCTGGTGAAGGAAGATCGGTTCTGGTTGTTTGGGCGGCGCAGATTCACGTGGTATGGATTGTGTGACTGCCTCGGCGTGTGACCTCCATTCTGTGAAGACTTTGTCAAATCAAAGCTTTGCTGCTGGTTGTCTGGGTCATGGGATTGAACCCACCAGTATAATGGTTTGTGCTGGTACGAGAGTTGGTTCTGTGTGGGAACTCAAGCTGTAATAAAGGATTGAATTGACTGAACGGGAGGAAAAAGAAAACAGGTCGGTTGAGTGTGAGGGGACTCCCCTAAATACATGTTGGAAAGGACACCTTGCCAGACACTGGCCTCTGGAAAGCCTCAGGAAAAGTCTCAGGAAAGGTCACCTGGAAAGCCACGACCTCAAACTCCTCGTATTGCCCGATCTATCAAACCTTGGGATGCCACACAGCGTCCTACAGGCTTTTGAACCTTTTCAGAACCTTAATGATATCAGGGGCGCCAACCACGCCACAGACCCACAGGAAGATTCAACACATGGGTGAATGCCATTGAGAATCTATACCATCCGAAAATTGAACCTGTGTAAAAGCCTCAAATTCTTCGGCCGCAAGTATTTGGCAACCTACCTGGAAATCAGACGATGCTGAGCCAGGTGATTAACACCTACTAACACAGTTGCTCGTGTTGACAGTGGTGCTCCTGCTCCGCTTCATATACATCAGTGTTATTGAAGGCCACCGATGGTGGTAAATGGTGCTTTGTGGTGGGCAATATTTTGCTGAGGACTCTGACAAAAGGGGGTAAACTCTTACAGTTGAGACCGTCAACAGCTTCTCTCTCATTACTGTAGCATCCCTCTAACAACTATCAGCGGCCATCACGTTCTTTGTGAACACTCTGATTCGAGGAAATGACACCCGTCTCCATCTAATCATCATTTTCCACTGCGCACTCCAGAATTTAGCTCAGTGGAAGGGGAGTGCATCGCACCCTCTCAATGAAACACCTCCCTTCTCGCATACTCTCCAGTCTCCCACTCTCGGTAAAATATGCCACCTCTCCCTGAGCAATCCAACCCAAAACATCCACCTTATCCCATCCGATCCTTTTGATACGCTCGTCATCCCAGAGCGTCCATCCTCTTGATGACAAATTCCCAAACTCTACTCGATACCATTCATCACCTCAACCCCACATAGAGCACCCCCAAACCTCATCCCATGTCGGTATTCACGTGCTTGATGGGTAAGGACGGGCATCTGAATATGAAAAGCAACTCGACATTGACCTCTGACTTTCTTCTGCAACAATCCTCCACGACAAGTTGCCGGCCTCGGCTTCTTCTTTTGTTGTACACTGTGAGCATGGGCAGATCCCAGTGGTCTAAGCCAGATGAACTGTCTCATATCCTCATGGCCGAGAGCGGACTGAGATGAATGATACGAGAAGCTTTCAATGTCCCAATAGGTGTCCCTATAGTAGTCGTGGTGGTCCTGTTCAGTAGGAGAATCGTGAGCGGAGATCTGCAACCCTCGCCAGAGGCCCTCGGGACCAAGGCCACACAAAGGTCTCTCTATACTCAAGACGAAAAGAGTGGTCACAGCACCGACTACACTGAACGTATCTGAGTGGTCCCTCAGTAGGATAGGGTTCGCGAGGAGAGCAAAAAGTACAAACATGCTTCTTTTCGCGGCGGCGTCGTGGGAGGGATGGGTGTTTGATGTGCATTGCACGTATGCTAAGTCTCAAAATGGCATCCCACGTCATATACATGTAGTCGTGAATAGCACAGACAGATTGCTGCTGGTCGAGCGGTAGAACAGGCAAGAAGCCTCCACGCGAGGTGTCTTTCGCACCCTCAAGAAAGTCCGACCGCCACATCATCTCGGGGAAATGTCGTCGCATTCGGCAGTTGAGGCAGCAAGCAATGGAGACCACAGGAAACGCATGCCTGAGCCGCGAGAGCTCCTGCTACGACAAAGTATAAACAGACCAGTAGATCCGCTTCTCATGTTGCGGTTTGTAGATCTCGAAGAGCCCTAAGCCCTCGCGTAAAGTGGGGTGAGCCCTCGAAGGAAGGTTTCTGTATGCATGTCGAACGCGTTGTCCCGGGTACAAGGCCTTCTTGTAGACACCGATAATCAGATCGTCGATTTTGTCCAAATGGTGGCACATGGACATCAGATCTTCCGTGGTCAACGTCTTGTCCTTTGCGCAGGCCATCTATTGAAGCTTCGAGATGCTCTCAGTTTCTCAGGCTCGGAGTTTGTGTGGCATGGTGAGAAGCGTCAAGTCGGAGGGTAAACGGCGTTTGACGTATTCGACAAGGTTCTCCCCATTGTATGCCCGCAGCAGTGTTGGGGAGGCTGCTCGCAGATTGATGACATCTTTGAAGGGGGGGTTGAGAGGATTAAATCCTGAAGCTCGAGAGGCAGCCTGTCCAGAATATCCCTGACCATGATCCCAACGGGCAATGATGGGTGCTAAAAGCATGCGATCAAGACAAGAATCAGCAGATGAAGGGTGGAAGGGCAGTATTGAGCTTTTGGCCACCAAAAGTCAATCTCTGTTCTAAGGTTTGGCGCACCGACATGGCTGAACGCCTCGCCTTGATACGAGGTCGGGCAACTTGATAAGGTTAGGTATACCGCTGACGCCAGGACCTCTCCATCGCCAACCCAAACGGCTTTCTCACCCATCACAATCCAGCCCAATCAGGTACCTTCAGATTGTTCCAACCTATCTTGGTGTCGATGACGCTGCATGAGCCTTTGTTTCATGATGGATTGCCTCCAATTCCCGCCCTTTCCATCACAAATATAGAAAATAATTACATCTAACGAGCTATTTTGACATTGTTCAAGGACACCAAGGGTTGTGCTAGCCCTCCATGTCTGACCCATCCTCGCTCCGCCCCCATCATTCTCTTCATCCCACGCTCTGGGATCTTCGACATCTGAGACATTGGTGACTACCCTGTCAATACCTTCAAGAAAATACCTCCCCTCTTCCACCAGCGCTTCCCAGTCCTCCTAGCCGCCCTACTATGGCTTTTCACCGAGGGCCATCCAGCCTAGCACCCCAATGTTATCTCAACCCATTCTGTGAACGCGCGAGTCATCCCAAAACTCCCATCATCTTCTGTACAACCTTGCCAGCTTGGAGTCTTGCGGCTGCTTTGTAGACGCGAGGTCCCCAAGCAGGCCACAGAGAAGTCTGCAAGATATGATACCAGACCTCCTCTTCTTGTTTTACTAGGCAAAAATGTGGTCAGGTCAAGGACCTTTGACCAGATGACCTCTCCACCGGTAAGAAAGGCCATCCCGTGCCCAAGTGAGTGGACGCTCGTTTGAGTGAGCCCGGATGACACCCAAAGCTCTTCATTCTCCAGGCCATCAACATAGGCTTCGAAGACAGCGCGCTGTTTCTGACTCAGGCCCAGAGGCATGTTTCAACGCGGCGAACAATGCCTCCGGACCGAGGGTACAGAAATACTGGGCTTCTTCCCGGGCTCTATTTCGAGTCATGTCTTCACAATAACGACATGTGCTCCTCCCTGGGAGCGACTCCGACGCTGAGAAGCCGACCATGTGGTTGGAACATTGTCGGAGAATGCTCTCCCACATGCCTAAGATGTAACTGTAAACGCTGGAAACTGCCTCCTGATCTGTCTCGTTGATGCTGTAAAGCAGGTCGCGGTAAGCTCTTTTTCATTGAGTTTGTCTCTTTGCAAGCGGTGAGATATCGGCCAAGGGTGCTGATAACCGAAGTTCAAAGAAAAGCCCGTCTCCATCTCGCTCGCTCGCTAAAAGATAGATTCAGTCGTTCAGTCCGCCAATACCCCAACCCAACCGTCTTGATTTGGGAAGTTGGGGTGGAATGGCAATGCTTCAGAATGCTGCTGTTGGTCCAGGCGGGGAGACTTCCCCAGATCTCATCAGCAAG
This sequence comes from Podospora anserina S mat+, assembly GCF_000226545.1. NCBI lineage: Eukaryota > Fungi > Ascomycota > Sordariomycetes > Sordariales > Podosporaceae > Podospora > Podospora anserina. The sequence goes on from NW_001914857.1 coordinate 2,438,199, forward strand.
CTGCCCGTTGTACAGAGCCTTGGAACAGACATCGTCAATAACCGCGTCGACCCGGTCCATATGTAAGCACATGGAAACCAGGTCCGGAGTCTTGAGGTCGCCTTTCCGTTCCTTGTTGCGTTCCGCGCGCTTGGCCGCGACCAGAGGGTCCTTACTGGGGTTGGGAAGCCAGATGTTGAACTTGAGTATGTAGGCTGTCGCGCTCAGTTCAAAGTTGCCAAACAGGCACTGGCAAAGGTGGCTGTCCAGGGTTGCACCTCTGTATTTGCGGTAGAATGTTGGCGATGCGTGGCGTAAAGTCATGAGATCTGGGATGAGAATTTGGTGGAGGATCATATCGTGTATCTCTGCTGGCAGGCCTGCCTCGAGGGAAATTTATTGGATGGTCGACATTGCGAAGCTTTTTAGACGCTGTGGAAAGGATATCAGGTACTAGGTTTGTGAACCGGGATACAACGGAGGCAATTGTGATAGATCTTTTTGATGAGACTGTTTGTGAAGTATCAGAAAAGTGTTTGGTTGGGGACTGGGAACCGACGATGATGTAGAGACTTGTTCAAATATAAAGCTGGCGGAAGGTATGAAGAAGAGAAATGGAACTAACTCCCAGAGCCCTATAGGCTATATAGCCCGCGCGCCCGGACCCAGTCCATAGGTCACGTACCAGTGCCGTGACAATTTTAGTTATAGTTCATGATACCGGGCATGAACCCAAGTGAAAGAGAGTTTAAAGTGCCCAGGTGGGGTTAACGAATGAAAAAGTCTGTAAGTGAACTATCCAACCTTAATGTGACTCACTTCTGAGACTGAACTCAGAACCAAGAGAGCCTTGGCGATACTTAGCAATGGCTCCTAATAACAAACTCAGGGAAACGTGGGTGATTATTAAATCAAGCCACCGGAAGTCAGACTAAAATAGGTACCTTAGATAGGCTTTCACTCAGGAAGTTACTCCTATTTATCTGTCAGGTTTAATTTGTGGCACCGAAAGTTACCACATAGTGTGCTTTACACACAGTATGAGAAGGGTTTTGGAGGCGAAATGCTGAAGCAGACTGGGATGGGCCCAGCTGGGAAGCTTGCAGTATGTACTTTCGATTTCTTAAGAGAGAGAGAGAGCTTTGTTATAAAAGTTGTAGAAAAGAGGGTCGATTCTCACTAGCAGAGTGGATCAACCGTGCTCCGAGCCATCGAGCAACTTAACCACAATGGATCTTTGGAATAGCTCCAAGTGACTCCCAGTGATTGTAAGAGGATCATCTGGTTAAGTCTTTAGGCTAATTGCGCTTGGGAAACTAACAATGCATTTTTCTATATCTCACTTGTGCGTCTAGACACCCAATGGAGGCTTCTGACTGTCCCATCCTCACAAACGTGAGACCTCATGCTGCTGAAAGTGGATACAAAGCCTGTAGTAGGAATCCAAATCACCCGAGTTGCCAAAGTTTTCACAGTCAGTCCACAGAGCAAATTACTGGTTGAAACACTGGAGAGCTTCGGTGTCCTGGTCAATTGTTGGAAAGGTAATAGTGTAGGTAGGCACAAAATCCAGATCTTGAGAATATGCCATGTGATTTATATCCAATGTCAATGCTTCGTAACCGTTGCAAACTGCGCTGTATTCACCACGTTTATCCTCATCCTTGTGTTATAGCTGTGGGTAGCTCACTCCAAGACCCAAACAATAATCCATCAAACGCCAGGCTGGATGTTCAGAGTGCATGCAAGAAATCCAAAGCCAAACATCCCCCCCTTTTGTGCAAACCTCCATCACTCATCATCCTCCAAGGGTATCCCCGCCTCCTTCAACCCCTCCCTAATAGCCTCCACCACATCATCCAAATCCTCCCCCCAACCCGGAATCTCATGCCCCCCCTCATGAATCGCATACTGCACCTTATCCTCATCACACATCCTCATCAACGCCCTCCCCTGCACCCTCCAAGGATCATTCCTCCCATGTATATGCACCGTCGGGATCTGAATCCTCGCCTCCTCCACATCAGGATGAAACATCTGATAAAACGTCCTCTCCCCTTTATCCACCACCACAATCTTATCTGTCTTCCTCGCCCCACTACACCCCTCATGCCCCTCAAGACTCATACACAACCTCGTCTCCGCCCTCCAAACCACCCCATCCTTATCCACCCTCTTGACAACATTAAAATCCTCCTCCCAAACAGTCTCATGCTCCTGACACCGGAAACAATTCTGCTCCTCGGTCGGTAACATCTCCCCCGGCACATCCGTCGGCCGATCCCTCACCACCTCAGGAGTCTCCCCCTCAATCCCAAAAACGTGCCGCGCGTTGTAACCCGCCTGCAAACACTTCGCGTATGGGATCGTAGAGCTGAAAAATACCCCTAGTTTGAACTCTGACTCCCCAATCTGCCAATCACGCTGCTCATGCAACAGAATTGAGGCCGCTAGCGCGGCGCCTTGGCCGAAGCCGAGGATGATGTCGTACCCGAGCCCGTTGAGGAGGGTGTACAAGTGGACTTGGGAGTGCGCCTCGTCGATGTGGTGCGCGTCGGGGGTTGGGTAGTAGCTTCGGCAGGAGTGTTCCCCCGGGGGTGAGGTGCTGAGCGGGACGGGGTAGTCGCCGTCGATGTAGTGCCACTCCCAGGATTGGGGGAGGCGGGAGCGGATGGGTTGGAGGTGTTTTTCTAGGAGGATGCCGTTGGAGGAGTAGCCGTGGAGGCAGAGGACGCGGACGGGCCGAGGGGTGGGGGGGTGTTCATCGCTGGATTTGGTGGTTGGGGAGAGGTTGGGCGAGGGGATGGAGATGTTGGGGGAGGGGAGGGGGGAGGAGAAGGCGGTGTCTGGCATTGTGAGAGGTGAAGAACCTGAGGATGAAACAGAGATAATGGCTGGCAAAGCATTGACTCGGAAGGTTTAGTTATATCCTCAGAAAGTCAGCGGTGAGCTGTTGAGGCCGCCGCCACCCGTCCTCATCATGTTATCCCCCTGTTAGTCACCCTGAAAAGAGCCTCCAGCGCGAGCCAAGACGCCATCGCCAGAAGAAGGAACTTGGAGTTGCAGCGAAGTCTTGTTGTGGTCAGACGCTTATGCAGTACACTAATAACTCTCACAAACATGCTTCTGTTGGTGAGTTTTCAGTACACATCATCCAAGTGTTGAAAGAATGCTGAATTGGTAGAACAACGTAGATAAAAAAAAACTCCATGCTGACCCAAGCGGATGTGTTTCATCATATCAGTCTTGCTCAGCCTTCACAGTCACCCATTTATCCTCACCCACCCCCTCACCCACCTCACTGATTTGACAATTCTTCCGGGCATGCTCCGCAATAACAAGCTCAACCAACTCCCTCTCCACAATCTCACAAAGCATCGAGACCTCCTCATCTCCTGTTGTAGGTACACTCCCATCAGAGCCAACCTTTGCGAGATACTCACCCACTATCCTCCGCCCGTGTTGTTCCCAGTAATCCCTCGTCATTGCTACTGCCAACGGCAAGCCTTGGCTTATATATGCCGTCCCCCTTCCAGGGGGCTTGTTACCGGGAAGCAAAATCCTATAAATGTTCCGCCAGCGGTCTTCTTCAGGTAGGTGCGGTTTGTCACGTCTAATGATCTCCCTGAGCGTAGACTGGGAAACGCCCTTGCTGATGTCAAGGCTGCGAGGCTTGCAGGTGCGTTCCCGAATGTGGCTGTCGCAGGTGGGCTCATTGGCAAAGGTTTGACTGCAGATAGGGCAGTAGAAGGGATTGGGGTGGTGCTTGATAAGATGTTGGACGACATCAGAGATGGAGCGGAGGCGGTGCTGTAAATTACAGAATCCATGATGGGATGGGTTGGAGATGGCGAAGGGACATGGTAGAGGGTAGTAGCCATCAATTCGAAAGATGAGGACGGTTGAGGGGTCGGATGGGTCAGATGTCTCCATGAGTATGGATCGAGGTGTTGGGCTAGAGGTTTTGGAGCGCTTTGGAGGTGGGATCCTGATAGTAGGGGGTGGGATGTAGCGTGCGGAGTTCATCCATTGAGAAACAACTGGAAAGGTTTGACCGGCTAACTGGCACGCCAGGTGTTGAAGATCCTTAGGCAAGTGTGGCTGTAACAATGAGGCTGTTTCGTCGGGGGAGACACTGCCGCAGTCGCTTTCGAGGGCATCTTCTAGGTCGGTGCTCTCGACAGAGTGTGTTGAGGTGACGTCGTCATGACTCTCATGCCGGTAGCGTTTCCGGCCCGTCGCTGGACGTATAGAGTCGCGATGTCGGGATGACGGATTCAGTGCCGAGGTCTTTTCCCTTCTTCCGATCGTGACCGACCTGCCATGTCCGGGCTGTGGCATGATCTTGGGAGGATCTCTATCCTGGATATTCCAAAGATGCTGTGCTCAGGGTGGTCCAGGTGCTAGTATCCACCAGGTTTTTGTCGAGATCAATAAAAGCTGTTTCGCAGATAGAGACTGAATAGAGGCTGGACTGTATGGGGCGTGGTAGACTCATTTTGGAGGGCAATGGGCTGTTTTAATCGTGTGGCCATTGACTGTTGACTGGGAGAGGTTAGGCGAGAGGGACGGGGTCATGTTATGCCGTTTGGTGCCTACTGCCATCTTATATTGTTCCACCGGGTATGCGGCTGTAGCTGGCGCAGTGGTGCTGGCACAATTGTGCGGGCCATCGTCCCTGTTTAGTGGTGAAACTCGCAAGGTCGGGGCAATTATTACCCCGCTGCCGCCCCAAAATAAATCCAAATGTCTAAAAGCACCATTTCTCTCCGCCTAGATAAAATTCCCGCGGTCAACTCATCAACACTTACCTGATTTTCTAAGCGTTCCGCACACTTCGCAATTTGACGATAGGCCAAGTTCCCGAATATTTCAGCACCCACTCTCGTCGAGGTTCAACAAGTTTGTTTGTCACTCGCCCACAAGGACATCATTTGCCAATCCATCCCCCGTTTCCTACGGAAAAGGGAGTTCTCCTGAGACTAATCACAGTTCCGTATCTGGTACACACTGGCTCGCGAAGAGATAAGGTTATCACACATTTTTAGCTTTACTTCCAGCTGACAGGTAGGAGTTTCTACACCTAACAAATCACAGAAAAATGCCGATGCCCGACTTTTGACTCTTAAAGACCATCACATCCGAACCTTTTTCCTCCACGAGGCCCGATGCTTCCCACCTCAGAGATCTGGAATGTAACCCGTGGACTATGAAGGCCGGATGCCTGCGACCTCGAAATCGAACAGCTTGGATTCTATTGCGGCCAGGCTTTGGACATGGGTGGACCGGATCGGTATCGAAACCTGTACTGCCGGTGTGTTTCCAAGGGCCCAGAACTTCCTCAGAGCATCCCGGTCGATGTGGTCGTAAACGTCACTCCACTTGGGACCATCCGGTTTAAACCATGAAATCGGGTCTTCCATCAACCTTGCCAAGATCCCATCCGCGGTCGCCCAAGGGACCAAACACACGGTTCGCCAAGCGTCGAAGGTGTTTGTTTCAGGGCCCCCGCCGCTGGTGGACGCTGGTTGTTGAGGTACCAATATCGGTCCGAGGCTAAAGCTGGTTGGCAGAGGGGTGACAGGACTGACCGCAGCGGCAGGGTGAGGAGAAGATTCTCCGATGATTGGGAGACATGGTTCTTCTGGAAGCAATGCGTGTCGCGCTGGTGGAAGGGCAAAAGCAACGGCCTCTGCTTCCATTTCTGCGGCCCCTCCACCCATAGACCCATACCCCGAGGCTTTCAAGTTAGCCGGTATCCCATTGTCACCGCCACCCTCGCTGTCGCAGACGCGATAAGGTCTTGCACCGGAATTTTTACGGAGCAAGGCTTCGCGAACCTCGTCGGCTACTGATGAAATTTCCTGTTGATCAAGGTGCAGTCGCGCCTTGAGAACTGACTGTATGGTAACAGGGTCGATCAAAACGTTTTTGGCCTCCACGACAGCATCTTGAAAATAGACAAGCTCTCGAGGCAGTGCTGGGAGCTTGAAGAATGTCGTCCACAACCACTTCCACTTCACTTCACAGGACTTCGTTCTAGGGCACCGCCGCGCTCTGGTCCATTCGTCGTATGTTATTTCGTCGCGGCCAAGCGCGATTGAGCAGCACTCGCTCACGATGTGGTTGTTTCTTGCATCCTCACTTTCAAACGACCTGAAGCAACGGGCGCAGTGATTCTTCAGGATGTGTTTCCTCTCGAGGTGCTTCTTGACCGCCTCGAAGCCCTTCAGCTCGTAACTGGCGCACGCGTAATGGCGACATGGATCATAACGGAAGAAGGGACAAGCTAGCCTTGGCTTGGTGTTGTCGGCGGTGGCAGGCTCAGCAGGGTGCATCAGTAATGGAGCTGACATGTTTGCAGCCGCATGTACAAATCCAGAGCAGATCAATGAGTCAAACCAAGTTCAAGTCTTGAAGGATATGTGAGTAATGGAAGTTATGTCCAACACGGTGGGTCGGTGGGCTGTCTCTATAGGATCCTGAGTGGGCCATTTGCTGTAAACACCTTTTGGACAAAAGGCTGAATTGACAGAATTGGTCAGCCCGGAACAACTGAGAGAACAAACCCCAAACCCTGTCGAATACTGCCGAATACCCCAGTTCAGACAAATGTCGAAAATCCCGCGATGAGGGGGGGTGGGTGTCTCCAAGTAGGAGCCAGGCCAGTGTCACAGCTGATTGGCTCTATCTGCAGACTCTTGGCTTCTTTTCAGTCAAGCTTGCAGCAAATTATAGTTCACCTGGCTCAAAACATACATTAGTGAATGTGGTGTATCCCCAAGAACCAGCCAGCACAGCACCTACGAGGCACGTAACTATGCGACTAGGCGTCCTGGCACCCTCACCACAAAATAATTGGCACACAAAGGTAGGTTAACCCACATCATATCGTGGACTATCTATACCTTGGAGGATGATTATGAGGCCTTTAAAGATAGATAATAGGCCTTTAATAATATTCAAGGGCCTATTTATATTTCATGAGGTATGGTTTATACTATCCTATGGGTTGACTTACTTTGGTGTGGTAATCATTTTGTCGGGAGGGGTGCCTGGGCAATTGGGAAGTTGGACATTTGTCTGAATTGCCGCATGCCACGGCGTCATCCAATAGGACAGACCCTACTAGTGCATGACCCTCATGTGTTGAGAGTCTGCCTTGTCCGGCCAAATTGAATTTGGAATTTCAGATGCCTGCCCTCTCATGACATCTCAGTCAACCCATTTGTTTTGCCCCCCGATGTATAGCGCTCGCCTCTCGTATCTCTCCTTTCCGCCCTAACTGACAGCTTCATCCAAATAGTCTATGGCTATGATTGCAAACAAAGCGACATCCGACCTCTCGTATGAGCAGACCGTTAGGCCAAAGGATCGCAAAAACAAACGCAGATGTGAGATCAAGAACTACGACACCGACGGGAACAATGATATTCCATACCTCGAGCAGGAAGACAAAGCTCCGGGGACTGGATCTTCCGATATATCGTGGAGTTGTCCATTCTGGAAGCGGGACCCCTTTCACCATATGGATTGCATGTCCTACAAGCTTAGACGAATTCGAGATGTCAAGCAGCATCTCATGCGCAAACACTACGAACTCCCGTTTTACTGCCCGATTTGCCAACACAAGTTTTCCGACATCAAGGAACGCGATCATCACATCCGACAGCGAACATGTACGGAAGATTTGAAAGGGAGAACAGACCCACCAAACACATCGATTCCGCCTGAAAAGCAGGAGCTGTTGCGAGCGCGGTTGGGTGGGTCAGACAAGGAGATATGGTATCAGATTTGGGATATCCTTTTTGAAGCCAGGACACCACCGGCGACACCACATCAGAAGACCGTCATCGAAGAGGTTGTCGATGTGTTGCAAGGGTTCTGGAGTGAACACCGATTGGAAATCATTCTTGATGTCACCCACGGACAGGATTCATACGACGAAGACGCCGATTCTATCAGAGCGCAGCTCCCAGGCTTGATGTCAACGGCATTGTCTAGTCTCGTGAGGAGGGTGAAAGAGGCTGTCCGCAAGATCGACCACTGTGAGCCAACATCACCAGCAACTGAGAATTATGGGACACCGGTTACCAGCACGCCATCCAGCTTTACGTCGACATTCTCATCAAAGAGACACGAAAGCTTCATGAAGAAGAAGGGTCAGAATGACGCTCATACGAGGAAGCTGGGGAGGGTGTGCAAGGAGTACATGAGTATGCGTAAGGAAATTTGGCAACCCCTGGCGGCAAGGTGTGAAGAGAAGTGGAATGTGGTTGAAATGCAGGTTTGTTTTCTTTCCAGACCCCCAATCTGTGAAAAACCAAGGCATATTGACTTCTAAACAGTGCATGTCCAACGGCCTCAAGGGCATTCAATCCCACGCTCGTGCTTATACCAAATCGGTGACACCCGCCACTAGCATGATGGAAACATCGATTTGTCAACCTCCCGCAACGCCACCACCACAAAGCTTCGATAACCCCCAGTTCGAAGGTTTCGAAAACTTCTCGCCATCCCAAGAGGTCGACGGCGGGTTAGTACAACCCTTTGGCGCAGGTCACGACCCGGGATTCGATATGGGGAACGATGGCACAAGTGATTTCCTCCAGGATTGGGACTCTTCGATTATTTTCTCACTCTTCCCTGGAGGTCATGGGGCCAGACACTGGAATTTTGGGGCCAGTTCGGCCAGTGCTCATTCCGAAGGAATGCAGTATCCGCCACTATCAAACACCACGACCAGTGAGGGATCCTTTCTAAAATGGGATGGTGGTGACGGCTGACAGGGGCATTGGCTTTCATAATGTCAAAAGCAAAATTTGCATTATCCTCATTGCGTAGCTGGGGTATACTATCATTACAGATTGAAAGTAAAGCCAGGGCGATTACACCTGCTCATATCAGACTCCAAACAAGACTTGTCAATTCCAAACAAAGCTCTCCATCAACCAAACCCAACCCATTATGATCAACGGCAGCAAAGCAACACCAATAACCAACAAGACCCATCTCATCTCCAACGTCACCGGGCCCCTCAACCACCTCTTGATTTTGGTCTTGAGCTTCCTCGCATGGGGACAGGTCTCTGTGCCGTAAATTAGACAGCCTAAACCAGGTCGTGATTCACACTCGATATGCTCTCTTCTTCGTTGCATCAATAACCTAAAAATATCCTTGTTAGCCTTCGGCTATTCTCGAAGATACCAGTAAGAGCTAATTGTGACGATACTGACTTTACGCTCCCCCTACAAAACCGCAAGTCACTCCCCAAATCACATCGCTGATTACTCGGGCATTCCAGATGCAGCTTCCTCCTCTCCATGAGCCAATCAACCTTCAGTTTCACGCCGGTATCGACGAGCTGGTAAAAATAGCGAGAGGTGTGCTTGAGGGATAGGGCATCAGGATAGATGAGATGTTGTGTGATTATCAGATGGATCTCTGGTGGCAGTTGGGAAAAGCCCCTTTTTGGTTGAGCGCCGGAATCATCATGATGAGGCAGTTCGTAATCGGCCGCCGGGCCGGAAGTGGAGTTGGGTCCGGAAGACGTCAATGTGGGTTTCCGGTTCGGCGGCGGTGTGGAGCCCAGGTTGTCCTGCAGAACGTTGCGGCGGCGGCGGATGTGGAACATTTCTTCAGCGGGTTACAAATGACAGACAAACAAGAGCTGGACAGTGGTTGGTTTAAGGAGAAGCAGTCAATCAGACATGCGGGTGAGGTTGGAGAACACGGGTATATATAAACGCCAGAAACGAGATTCTGCCTGGAGTCCTCCCCATCGTTCAAACTGGCATCAAGTGCGAGGGCTCAGCTGAGTGATTCGCGGATGATTCCAGGGTTGTTGAGACAAGACCTGTGGCGCTTGGTTAGCGGGCTCTGAACCCCTGTAACTCGCATCTCGTTTTTGGTGTGGTGCCTGAAAAGAGCCCCTGAGGGCTGCGTCATCTTTGCGACGACTTTTTTGGAGGACAGGTATTTGGATGGAGCGCAGATGGTGGATAAGATACCGTTTAGATGATGCTGAGATGGTGGACAGTGATGCTCAAGAACCTCTGAGCTCGAGGTATCGAGCTGGTTAGCTTGCTACCCTCACCACAAAATAATTAGCGGTCGAAAGTAGGTCAAGCCCATATTATCTCACAAACCATACCTCGAAAGATAATCGTCTTACGTTTAAAAATAGTCAATACGTCTTAAAAGATAGTTCATAAGCCTTGAAAGATAGTTCATAAGCCTTGAAAGATATTTTAAGGGCCTAATAATGTACTTTTGAGACATGGTTCACAGTATAATATGGGGTTAACTTACCTGCTGTGCCAATTATTCTGTGGGGAGCATGCTTGTCTGAATGAATGTTTTCTCAACCGGGGTTAGGGTTGGAGAGTCATGAAACCCAAATCCAGCGAACCCACGTGACCACGCGCCCCGCCAGCAAAGGTGCGGGGAAGAAACCGCCGAGCGGGCATGGGCCAGTGGAACTTTGGGAGCCTCACTGAAGCGCTGCGTCTTCAACAAAAGCACAGGATGCCGTCCTGAAGCCGTGGCCATGTCGAGCCTCAGGTCGTATAGCGACGACGACGACAGCAGCGAGTATGGCTACAACCTGAGCCCGGAGGAGGAAAGACTTCTTTGCGCACTTGCGGACCGCATTTCTCCCGTGGTTCCAACGTCGGCCCCGCCAGAACCAGCGCCGACGAAAGTTCCAGCGCCCGCACCGCGGATCCCAGCTCCGCGTACGTCACGACCACCGCCCTCCCCACCCAAGCCCTCCAAGCCCTCCCAACCCACAATAGATTCAAAGGCCCCATCTTCATCATGGGATCCGCCCGTACCCGAAGTTGTTTCGGTCTACAGACCCCCAACAGTGCCCCAGAATAAACCGAGGCCATCGCAGCTAGTCAAGCCGAGGTGGGACATCAGTGGCGGCATCAAACCCGATGCTTCTCAAGCCGTTGATGAAGCGCTCGACGCCCTCAGTGAGAACGACTTGAAATTTGACATCATCCAGCTCACCCCCGAAACGAACCCTCGTACCTATCGTCATGGCTCGGCAAATTCTAAGCATGTGGGCAGGGAGAGCGGTGACAGTCAGGACAGTGGAATCTGGAATGCGCCGCGCAGCAGTGGCAGCCGTGTGTCTTTCGACGTCAAGCACAAGACAGCGCGCATGTCTACCGTGGATACAATACCGGACGTCAACTACCCGGACCGTGAGTTGTCTGCCCCCGGCTTTGTCGCCTGTCTAACTGACCAGACACCTCGACTAGTGAGTCAGGCGCTTGCTGGCGTCAGCGACACGTCGTTATCTGTGTCGGATGAGAACCCCCAACACATGCTCGAGATAGAAGTCAAGAGACTCAATGGCGTTGTTCCGTCGCCCCTCGCCCAGTTTCGATCTTTTCCAAAGAAACCACTGTCTGTTACTGATCTTACAGCCGGGCTATGGTGCGAGTTGCAGCACTACTACACACTGTCGAGACTTCCGTTTGGCAGAAGGACGCAAACTCCTGCCATGAAGAGGGGCTCCAAGGTTCACGAGAAGCTCGAGCGCGAAGTTTTTCAGCCCGTTACAGTCACCATCGCTAAAAAGGTGGACAATTTAGGTCTGCAAATGTGGAATGTCATTTTGGGTTTACGAACACTTCGCGATACTGGCTCAACCCGGGAACTGCAGGTTTGGGGCATGGTAGACGGCAACCTGGTGAACGGTGTCATTGACTACCTCAGCTACGAGAATCCCGATTCCGAACTAGAAGAGGAGACTCTCAGCAGTCGCGGAAGCCAAACCACCGCCTCACAACGCCTCGCTGACACCATGATGCAAGTCTACATAACCGACATCAAGACTCGTCTCACTCCCAAGCCCCCGTCTAAACCCCAGGTTCACATGTCCCTGATCCAGCTGTTCCTGTACCACCGTTTTCTCAGTGAGATGGCCTCTGACAAACTCGACTACTTCCAGATCTTTGGCCGGTACAACTTGAACCCCGAGGAACCCTTCTCAGACTCGTTTATGGCTCAAATGGGCGCTCTGCATGAAGAGGTGTTTGAGAATGGGGATTCAGAAAGCGAAACGGAAGGGGCGTCAGAATGGGTGTATGAATCCGAAAGCGCCAGGACCACCACTACATCCACGACAACCACCACGACGGAATCCTCTGCTTATTTCTCTGCCCCGGCGTCACCCGGTGCAGGGAAACGACCCAAGGGTCTCAAGTACGGCAATCTCCAATCGTTGCTAGGGCTTTTGAAGTTTGAGCTCCAGGTCACCTTTCCACATGGAGCATCGGATATCGGACAGATAGTAGCTGTGGAATATCGCTCTCGAGGCAAGGGGAAGGCACCGGCTGCTGCTGAGGAAGAAGATGAAGACGAGATAGACAAGGATGAGGGGAGGGTCATCTCCACGACTACGTATTTTGTCGAGCCGGGCACGCTGGATACGTATCTTGCGCAGACTATGCCTTGGTGGAAGGGGGAGAGGGAGCCGAGGGGGGTGGAGATGGAGGATGCGTTCAAGTGTGGGTATTGCGAGTTTGCGGGGGAGTGTGAGTGGAGGGCGAAGATGGATGATGAGGTGGTCAGGAAGGCGAGGGCGAACAGGGCTAGACGAGAAAGGAAGAGGATGAAGGAGGAGGGGGCGGTGGTTGTTGGGGAGGGGTTGGAGGGGGAGCAGGGGGAGAAGCCGGTTTTGGAGGAGTATAGTGGGGATGTGGAGGAGAGCGCGTCGCAGAGGAAGAAGAAGGGGAAGAAGAGGGGTGGTGAGGAGAAGAAGAGTAGGAGTAGGAAGAGGCAGAGTGCCAGTCAGGAGGGGATTGCGTGGTGATGGTCAAAGCGGAAGAAAAGAAACCAAGAGAGATTGCCTCGGTAACGGGGAGTGAAACAAGTGTGCTGGAGATGGGGATGGACTTTGGAGGCTATATATGGTGTTCATGAGGAACGACAAGGAGAACTGCTTTGGAGTAATCTTTTGGACGGAAGGCAAGTGGATGTTGGGACACCATATATACGGAGTGGTGATTTTCATCGCGCGGGGAATGAGATGAGGACATGAGGGACCCTGCTGAGTTTGACTCTAGTTTGACATTGTGAAAAGAGATAAGATGTGTAGAAGGGGTGGAAAGAAAAAGGAGGAAAAAGAGAGAGGATCACCCACCCTTTATCATCTCCCTCGCCATCACAACACAGCAGCAGAGTTTCTCTTCCTCTTTGCTAGCTCTTGTGCGGTGGTTGCTGTTGGCTGGGTAGGTGCTGGCGGGTTGGTGGTCTTCTCTCTTCTGCGATGACGAGAGAGCTTGGAAGGCAATTTTGGAAAAGCAATTAGCGATGGATACCCGGGCTTATGACTATATTCTTTTCTTTACAGTCAATTTCAGCACATCATCATTTTGGGAACATTTTTTTGTGTTGTTATAGGTTGTTTGGTTGTTGTTGTTTGTTCATCATTACTCTTTCTCTTTAGTCTACACTACTACCCATGTCTGCCTCTACCGCCAACAAACCAGTCCTTGTTCTATCCATCATGTCCCTATCCTACAATTCCCCTTCCTGGTGTTAACAGCTGCCAAGAAAGAAGAAGAAAAAGACAAAACTGCACAATGCATGCTCGCTTGCTTTTCAAACTTTGCCATCCCACACCCACCCAATTTTGATAGGTACCCAAACTTTCCCATCCCGGCTTGCAAACAGAAAAGAGCCTTTCCCATATGTACTGATTCATTCCTTTTGTGACAGGTCCAACCCCTTCCAAAAAAAAACAAAAAAAAAGCGCATAATCATAAGTCATTTCCCTCATCATCCACTTTCGGCATACCCCAGAGCCTCAAACAAACTCCCCACTTCCCCCTCCCGTCCCCGTCCTCTTATGATTAGGCGGCTGCGGTGGCGGTTTACTATCCGCCCTCCCTCTCCTCCTCCCCTTCTTGCCACTCCCTGACCCAGAACTACTCCCCCCACTCCCACTCCCACTCCCACTCCCACTCCCACTCCTCTCCCTCGGCCTCTCCTTCTCCCCCTCCATACTCCTCCGCTCCTTAAACCTCTGCCTCCTCTCCTCATAAGCCTTCAGCTCATCCTTTTCCACATCTTTTTCCGTCTTCTTCCTCGGAGGGGAAGTATTAGTATACCCCTGCGTAATACTATGCCCATACTCCCTCGCCTTCCTATCACCCCCATCCCCCCCAACAAAAGGTCTCTTCTCCTGAACATGCTGCTGCTCATCCTCGCTGTCCTCCTCTTCCTCCTCTTCGGAAAACCGCTGAATCTGCAGAGCAGGCATCGACTTGGCGGCCAAAGGATGGGGCTTAACCAGCCCTAACCTCTCCTCCTCCGTCGCGCCCGTGATGCGCACCTGAGGGGACGAGTACCCCCTCGAGTTGAGTCCGCTTCTCTGCGGGCTGCCGCCACTCTCCAACGCCCCGTCGATGGACTGGGCTTGGTTGCGTTTGAAAATGTTTTGAAAGGAAAACTGGCGCTTTGCAGAGTGAGGCGGGGGGGTGGGTGGTGATGGGAGGGGGTGTTCGCCCTCGTTGTATTCCGGGAACTGGACCCGCCGTTTGGAACTCGAGGCGCTAGCTGTCGTTCCTGCTCTGGTTTGTCTTGCTGCTCCCAGTGGGTGCAGGAAATCATCTGATGGGTTGTTGGAAGAAGCGGGATTGTCCTGACCTGGCACTGCTATCGAGGTCAACTGGACGGGGTGCATTGGGCTTTGCACCTTTGTGGTGGAGGGGTTGTTGCTGGGCTTGTAGTCGGGGTGCCCTGGGAGGAGGGCAGACCGGGCGCGGCTGCGGATCGTGCCCATTATGCTAGAGAGGGCAGGCGAGACAGGTCTACTGGCCTCGGCGAGCTCCTCCTCGGTGGGGAAGTGTGACCAGCCGAGTGGAGGGTGAGGTGTAGGAGGAGCGAGAAAGGGGGCGCCAGAGGGCGCGGGGGAGGCACCAACACCGGTGCCGGGACGAGTGCGGTGACTGCTGAAGGTTCCGGTGCGCCTTCTTCGTAGACCGTCCCATTCGTAGAGAGGAGCTCCATTTTCGCTGACAGGGGCAAGACTCTCTTGAATCTTCTCCTCGTGCAATCGTTTGAGCTCCTCCAATTCCATCTTTTGTCTCGCGGATGACAGGCGCCTGACAATGGCAGCGGTGCCTCTAATGGCGTCCGCCTTGGGCTCGGTTTCGGGCTGGGGCTGCTCGGCAATGGTCTGGATTTGGTCGAGGTCACCGGCAAAGACGGCAGTGTCTGGGACGTCCTTGGCGGACTTGGACAGCTGCAGGAGAACAACCCCCGAGCAAATAACCAAGAATCCCATCACCACGGTGATAATCGATGTCGGTGTGCCATTGAAACCTCTAAACAGGATTGCCGAGGTGATAATGGTGGTACTGGTAAAGTAGACATAGTAGGTGGGGGTAACCAAGGCGGCGTTGAACAAATTGAGCGCTTTCTGCATAAAGGTGTCAAAACTCCGTCGGGTCCAGGGGTGGCAAGAAGGAGTTGCAAAGGATTTCACCAAAGCCCCGTCGGTGTCGTTGGAAAAGGGGGTATATAAGGGAGGCACTCACGTTGAGGTAAATAATCTCGGTCAAGAGCGTAGCAATAACGAAAACCAACAGCACATACAAAAACCACTGGTTGAACTGAGGCTTTCCTCCCGCCTGGGCGATGATGGCGGCTCCCAGTCCCTGCGTCGCCACAACGCTCAGTCCGCCGATCCAACTGCAGATGGAAATGTACACCATCATATTCTTGGCGCCATACTTTGGTCCCAGCCAAAATGCGACAATAGCGCTGCCGACGATAATGACGCCCGCATAGCTCAAAAACAGCGGATGTACGACGAAGCCTTGCATGTCCTGGATGTCCTTAACAGCCGATGTTTGTGGTGCATTCATGACGATGACAACCGACCCAACGATACACAGAAAACAAGCAACCTTGCCGACCATGCTCAAGCGCTCCTTCAAGAAAATGGCCGACAAGATGGTGGTGATGACGACCGACAGGGCTCCCAGAGGGGTGACCAGAATGGCATCGGTGAAGGCGTACGCAGCGAAATTGAGTCCCTCGCCCAAGATCATCAGGATCATGCCCGCCCACCAGTAAAAGTTCTTGAGATACCCATATCCCTCGCCAGCCACCTCGTTGTACTTTTCGTTGGCGCGAAGCAGGCCGACCTTTTTGAGCACGAACGAGGTACCGATGAAGGCGCCGGAGCCAATGGCGAGGCCTATGCCGATCGCCTTGAACACGGGGGGTCTCTCGGAGGCGGGTGGCCCGGCGCCGCCGCCGGCGCGGATGTAGAGTTGTTGCACATGGTCGATCGCCTGTGCTGCATGCTCCATGGTGTGGGTTGCGCTGGTCGTTGGCGCAACAAGCGACTCGACCGTCGCTGACCTGGTTCGAATACCGAGGGTTCTTCTATCGCTGGTCTCTCGAGCAGTCTCTGGTCTGGGGCGGCAGCTATTACGGTTGGAAGAGAGGTTTCGAAAAGGTGGTTTGCGTTATCAGGTGCGATGGAGGAAGCGGCATGAACTTTTCGTATTTGCTCTCGGAATACAAACGATTGACAACACAGGGGGCTAGAACGGGCCAAGTAAGGTGTTCGTAGGGGAATGATTCGGGGTGTGGGAACAGGTTGAGACGATGGTTGTACGAGAGCAGGCGATATCGCGCGCTGGGTGTCTGTCGAGTCTCGCTCCTGGTTGCTGGTGCAATGACGACGACCTTGTTCGACAGGGGGGGAGTGAGATGGAGCTCTCCACACAAAAAAAAAAACACAAGCAGCTTCAGGGACTGAAACAACCAAAACAACACTGGGAAAAATGCAAGAAATCGCAAAAGACACCAAGACACAGGAAGGTCGAGAACAGAGATTGGGATGATGGAACGGAGGACCCTTTGACGCCCAGCGACGCACAAGGGACACCGGCGCAAAAACTTGCTTGCACCAGAGGGGGCAGGTGCAGGCCGCAGACTGGGGGGGGTTGAGGTGGTGGGGTTTCTGCGCCACCAGCTTGGGGTTCTGGGCTTCTGGCCCGGTAACCGAACCGTTGACCCCTGCCCGCCCAAAACTATGGGGTTCGCTTCGTTTTGGGCAGTTCAATCGTGAAACCACTGATCGCAAGACTTTACTTTTATATCTTCTACAACAACTCAACTCTTTTATCGTGCTGTTGGCGTCATGTTTGTTCTGTTCGTATGTACTCAAAATCAGACCATTGCCAGACTCCTCTTTCTTCCTCACTTCTCCTCCCCTCCCCTCGTGTTCTCCCCCACCTATCCCGCTCATAGCTCCGTGACTTCACTCCACTCTTCAGCTCCTCTCTTGTGCAGCTGCATCTGCAATCTGCATCTAGCGATAGGCGTATCATCCGTCTTTCCCCCCAGTTTCCCCCGTAGTCTATCACTTCTATCTCTAGATAGAATCCCCCTTCGCCGTGCAGCTGCGCAAAGGGTCGTCGTCATTCAGCGGCATCAGTGGCTAACCGCCATACCCACCCTGAGCGAGCGCCTCGCCAGACAGTGACGATGATGTCAACTGGGCCACGGAACACCTGCAGATCCCCAGGATTGATAGGGTGGCACGCCTTGGATGTGAGACCTGGTTTCGCAGCCACATGCATGAGTGATCTTCCAATTGATGGCTTGCCAATCAATCCTTGGTCGCCCGTTGACAAGCTTTTGACCCGGGCCCGTTTGACGGTTGGCATCCAATGTCCAACGCCGGCCGGGCCTTTTTTTCGTCTGATGTTGTTGGCACCGAGTCCCCGGAGTTGTATGCCCGATGGGTAAACATAGCTGTCGGACACGGGTTGATAGTGCAGCCCGGGTAAAGGGATGCAGACCGAGCACAGCACCAACACCGAACCCAACACTTTAGATAACCAACGGCATCTTTTATTAGGCCAACGGACCACAGTCGAATGTTGGACACTTCCACATGCAACGGAGGACGTCTCAACGATGGGCAACCTGCACTAACAGATTTCGGTGGAGTGTACGCGAGGATCTGTTAGTGGGCTACCCCTGAACCCCTGACGAGCAATCAAGAGTCTCAACAGTCGCCCGAGCACAACACCAAGCGCTTGGAACTGGATATTTCCAACTTATCTCCAGTATAAACGCCTGGAGCTTATTTCCAACTTATCTCCAGTATAAACGCCTGGAGCTTACTACCAAGGCAAAACACCCCCATCCCACCTCCAAAACTGCCCCGAATTCTCCATCGTCAACTTGTCAATCTACCTTGATGTCAGCACTTCTCCAACTATGATACTAAGGGTAACATACCTGCTCAACAACCCCCCTCGCACTCTCCCCCACCCCCAAAGGCGGCCCCGCCTCAAACCCAACCGCATCCGCCAGCCCCTGTCCCATCTCCGTTTTCACCCACCTAGGTAGGTACTCATCATCAGCATCTCCATTCCCACTCCCAACACTTGACAAAAAACTCACCCCGGATGAACAACCCCAACCACCACCCCCTTTCGCTGCATCTTAAGTTCCGCCCTCAACTTCATCACCCACCACCCCACCCCACATTTACTCAACCCATACCCCCCACAAACCAACATCCCCCCCTCCACCTCCCCCTCCGGTGTCACCAAACCCCCTATACTCCCCACCGAACTCCCAATCACGACAAACTTCCCCCCTTCCTTCTCCAACAGCGGCCATAGTGCTTTGAACAATCTGATTGGGCCGAGGGTGTTGACATTAAGGTCAGCGAGGTACTCTTCCTCTGTCGTGTCAAAGACTGATTTAAAACCTGTGGCCGAGCCGGCGTTTGCGATGAGGGTGTTGATGTGGGTGATGCCGAGGGATTGGAGGCGGGAGGGTAGGGTAGATGATGATATCTCATCTTTTGCGTCGTCGAGAAGAATAGGGATGACGCAGCTGGTGGCATGGTGGGGGGTTGTAGCATCGAAGGGGGAGGGAGTGGAAAAGGAGCGGGTTGTGGCGATGATGGTTGTTTTGGGGCGGGCGGAGAGGAGTTTGACGATGGCGAGGCCGATCCCTGATAAAAGGAGGAAGGTTAGTTAGTTGGGTGGTGCTTGATATTGGTGGGTGGGTGGTGGGTGACAAATACTGGGGGGAACAGAGGAAAGGTATGAGGAGCTATAAAGAGACTGTGAAAGTGTTATGGAAGGGGGCAGTGGTAAAGGGTTAATGCAAAAGGCAGATGAGGGAGATGACGCGGGGTTGGGATGTGCCAAGATGGCAGTGTCAGCAAAGAAAAAGGGGTAAGTAAATACCCCTATTCGCCCCAGTGACCAAGTAAACAGTGTTGGAAGAGTGATCGGCCATTTTGCTCGGGTTGACAGCGGCGACAACGACAAAAACGCTGCAATACTGTCAAGGTCAATTGCGTACAACACAAAGAAGATGAGCAAAGGATGGAGCAGACACTGAGAAGTAGAGCAAGCAATGGAGAGGGTAGCAAGCGAACAAGACAAG
Organism: Podospora anserina S mat+; assembly: GCF_000226545.1. NCBI lineage: Eukaryota > Fungi > Ascomycota > Sordariomycetes > Sordariales > Podosporaceae > Podospora > Podospora anserina. The sequence continues at coordinate 2,457,633 of NW_001914857.1, forward strand.
ACAGCTGAAGCCGACCGACAAGTGTGATCTCACGAGAACCACGGCACAGAGAGAAAGGGAAAAAGAAAAAGAGGAGAGCAGGATGAGGAACAAAAACGAATGGTTTAAATACCCTGAGACAGAACCCGCGACCAATGATATTCCCCCTCATCATGCGTGACCACCCATCCATCCATTGCTGCCCTCGGGGCTGTCGCGTCGGGCGGGGGCGAGTTGGTCCGAGAGGAAGGGCTTGGCCGCATTGTCATCACTCATCCCGTCCGCCACACCGAAGCGCATTTCCACAATGATCCATAACGATACCAAAAAACATCTTCAATTGCGTGCCATCTGCGATCGCATGAAATAAAATACAGAATAGTCTCAACAATCCCACCCAAAACGCGCTGTCCGCCCAATGTGGTATCCCGCTCATAACCAAAAACGCCAGAGTACTCCAGCCCTAACATAGGAACGAAAAGGATAAAGATGTCATGTACATTCCCACAAACAAGAAAAGGTCAAGCCTTGATGACCCATCCAGCATTCACCATAAAGTCAAAGATGCGCCCTCCCTTTTGTGTATCCAGCCTGCAGATTTCCTTGGCCTGCTTCTTCTTCAAGCTGCCGTTGCTCTTGACGGCCTCCTTCAAAATCTGCTCCTTGATCATCAGATAAGGCTTCGGCTGCAAGCGCAACGTCTCGCAGAGCTTCGCTTCCTCCGGTGTCAAAAGATGGAGATCAGGTGCGTTGTCTTGCGATAACAGCAATGGCTGGATGCCTGGAATCGGTTGCGCCACAAACTTCTGTTTCGCTGGCGTGCCATTGGCAACCACCATGCTGCCTCCGTTGATGTGGTTCCCGTTGACCTGGTTTTCCTTGCCCTCGATCTTGATCCCGCCATTCACCGCATCGCCATTTGTGCCTCCGACTGACGCTGCCGACCGGATGGGAAGCTCTGGCGCGACCAGCAGGGCGGCGCCGCTTGGTGGTTCCGGTGGTGGCTGGTTCTTGCCACGTTGGTTTGCTGCTAGGCGGTCTCGGTCCATGGATCCCATAGGTATCGACTTCTGAATCCGCAATGCCTTCTCCTGCTCGTACTTCTCGCCGCTCTTGAGGTCACCAATGCGCATGCTTCGCCATTCTTGCAACTGAGCAATGGCTTGCCGTAGGTTGAGTTCGTCAATCAGCCCCTGACAAAAATTCTCGAAATCTTCCCGGTTCATCATGCGTGCGAACGGCTTCGCCTTGTTGATCAGGTCCCTCTCTTCCTTGGACCGCTTCTTTTCTATTTTGCTGTTTTCTCGGTAATCCAAAAGATTGTGTTCGAAGATGACCTTCTTCCGTTCGGCTCTCTGTGTTAACCTGCAGTTGTAGATTTCCATAACTGTGAGCTTGAGCTCCATCTCTGGCTCGAGCTCGCCGGTGCGTGGGTTGATGCCATCGCCTGGGTCGAATTGCATGAGTTGTACTGCTTCTTCAGCCTCGTTGGCATATTCTGTCTCGAACTCCAATCGACCGGGCATGTACCCCTGGATTTCGTGACAAGACGGCACACTAGCCGTCGGTTTCGTCTTTGGTTGCAGAGCTGGGGCATTCTTTGCAGCCTCTCGTCGCTCTTCGATCCTGCGCTTCTTGCGAGACTGGAACTCTTCTCTCGAAATCTCGTTTGCCAGTTCCATATCGTGAGGGCTGCATCGTTTCGGAAGCGGAAAGTTTTCGGACTCGATGTACGCCTTGTAATAGTGGTCGCGAACCTCATCCTTGCTACGGTAGCCACCAATATGATCGGCAATGTCGGCCCAGGACCCTAAGCCATATATCTCGGCTCCTTCTAGGAGTAGCAGTTCCTCGTCGGCGCCCCATTCGCGATCAAATATGGGGAAGGAATTCTGTTCGATAACTCGGAAGGGGTGGGTGGCAGGCTGGTGGGAACCGCTGGAGGAGCCATTGGCGAAGCATTGTACACAAAGATCGTACTCATTGCAAGCGCTGTGTGCGCATCGTATCCGGACCTGCCGGGAAAGCTGTTAGCTTGGGGGTGCTCGACGGTTGTGTTGTCGACCCCACAGTTGCTCCGACAGGAGACGAGATGCGGCTCGAGCCGGCCATCGCGGGGTAGTAACGGCAGCTGGATGACTTACAGTAGAAGTGATATCTGCAGAGCAAACGTCGCAAACATACTTGACACCGCCCTCACCGCCTCTGGCAGCAATCTTTTTGCGAATGACACCCATTGTGAGTGTGACGAGACGGGCTGGCGCGGGCGCGGGCGCAAAATGATGCGGATGCGGATGGAGAGCTGTCTTTTGGTGGAGCGACAACTATTGGACAGGGGCCAAGCAAAGACAATCGATGAATCAAGCACGCCTAAAACTGCCAAAAGGCACGCGGAAAACCCACGGGAAAGCGGGAATGTGATTGCGCATACAGGAAAGAGATGGAGGCGACGCGTACTTTTGATGATTCTTGGTGGTGAGGGATCCGAATTTGATGGAATGGGCGCGTGTGGTGATGGACATTGATGTTGCGATCGAGGGTCAATCCTGGACAAGGCAGCTGCGCGATGCCACTTTGGGGACACGGACCTTTGCGGAGAAGCTGCCGAGGATCAGCCGGCCTTGGAATGTGTCAGCCGGCTGGTCTGTGCATCGCTTCGGCCTGTCCTTCCCCGAGCTGTCGACGGATGATGTCACAACCCTAACCCATTGCTAGCCGCTCATCGTCGAACGAATTGTTGCTTCAGAGCTGTTCGCCCTGGTTAATCTTTACGTTATACACAATTACGAGAGTGTAGGCTGGGAGTACTGCGGCATTGTCGCTTGACTAGCGATCTGGTATAAATTTGATATGATCACATGCTTCGTAACTCAGGCAGGACCTTGACATGATTGGGAGTAAGGCAGGAGCAGCTATTCCCGTAGAGCTCTTTGCAACAGAACATGATTCCCGGAAAATGAAAACTCAATGGCCACAAGTGCGGCACTAATTAATACCGCCGGAACAGCGCCGAATCTGCGAATCTGAAAACTCGATCTCATCCAGTGACCCCGCCTCATGCTGTCGCCAAACTGGCAAGTGTGACCCAGCAGTGTGGGCGCGGGGTTATTTGCTGCAAGATGCTGTGAGAACAACCAAATGCAAACGCCGCTTCTTCTCATCCCAGACCCTGCATATTAGTAGTGCTTCGACTGCATCTTATTCCTTTCCATCAACCTCACCTCATCGAAATTCACAGTCACCTCTTTAAAAGATGCCAGACGAAGTGCTCAACGATATCTCCCACCGGCGGTACAACCCCCTCACCGGATCATGGCTGCTGGTCTCCCCTCACCGGACTAAGAGGCCATGGCAGTAAGTGAAACCTCTTCATACACCTGACGACCAATCAACTCACGGTTCCTGTAGAGGAGCACAAGAAACCCCCACCAAGAACACCCTCCCCTCGTACGACCCCAAGTGCTACCTCTGCCCCGGCAACAAACGTGCCCAAGGAGACAGCAACCCCCCTTACAAAAACACCTTCGCCTTTGTCAACGACTACTCCGCCGTCAAGGAAACCCAGCAAGACTACCATCCGGAAACCAACAAGGACGATGTTGCCTCCCTCCTCCTCCAAGCCCGTCCCGTCACCGGCAGGTGCTACGTCCTCACTTTCTCCGCCAAACACGACGCCACCCTCGCTGATATGACCCCCGAGGAAATTGTCCCCGTAATTAACACATGGACTCGTATCTACGCCTCCCACCTCTCCCCCTCCCACCCTCTCAATGGCCAAGCCGCCTATGTCCTCTCCACTATCCCAGAGAACCCAGACGGCGAAGTGACCCCCCCAAAGCACCAGCTCAAGAACATGCAAATATTTGAGAACAAAGGCGCTGCCATGGGCTGCTCAAACCCTCATCCTCACTGCCAGATCTGGACTACCAGCACCCTCCCTGAAGAACCAGGGAAGGAGTTGGTTAATATGAGGAAATACAAGTCCGACACAGGCCGGCATCTGCTAGGCGATTACGTCAAGCTTGAGCTAGAGAAGAAGGAGAGACTAGTCTGGGAAAATGACTCCTTTGTTGTTGTCTGCCCGTGGTGGGCTCTGTGGCCGTTTGAGGTGCTCATCATCTCCAAGCGTCATGTGAGGGCGCTGGTGGATCTGGATGATAAGGAACGGTTGGAGTTTGCGCAGGCGGTGCAAGAGGTCGCGAGGAGGTACGATAATTTGTTTGAGACGAATTTTCCTTACAGTAAGTTTTCCTACCCTGATGGTGAGTGTGTAGGGGATGGGTCTGTTGACATCTCAACAATAGGTTCTGGCATTCATCAGGCGCCGCTGGATTGCACGGAAGAGGAGGCGGAGACGAGCTGGTTCCACATGCACTTTTACCCTCCGTTGCTGAGGTCGGCCACGGTGAAGAAGTTTTTGGTTGGGTATGAGCTTATGGCTGAGCCGCAGAGGGACATTACGCCGGAGCAGGCGGCTGCGAAGTTGAGGGATTGTGGAGGGGAGTTGTACCGCAAGTCGCTGCAGTGAGAAAGGCAACAACAGGTGGTATTATTGATATTAGACAGCTGCTAGACGCCTGATTACGGAGTCCCTATAAACACGAGGGGATGCTCGTTTCCGTGTTGTATTATACAACCTTTTTTAACACATACACTCCTGACCCCCTTTCAGCTGACTTAGACAACGTAGTTGCTGTACTGGAGCAGCATCCAAGTGGTACCGCCGTAGGCAGCGAGGAAGGGGAAGATTTGAGGCCCACTGAACCGGATGGTCTTGAAGATGAGCATCTCAGAGGTGAAGTGAACGGCGGCAATGACGTGGGTGAGGATGCCCATCTGGTACAGAGCGTAGTTCTCGGGTTGGTAGCTGGCGTAGAGCCGGATGATGCCGGCGACGAAGGTGTAGGTGCCAAAGACACGAGCGGCCAGGGGAGTGACCTGGTCCTTGGCCTTCTCGGCGTCCTTGCCGGAGGCGGGCTTGAGGATGTTGGTGCTGTCCTCGGGACTGTGCTTGCCCGTGGCTGGGGGCAGCGCGTGGTTCGGGACGAAGCGGCCGTTGTAGATGCGCCGGGTGTAGTGGAGGGTTACGTAGTTTTGGAGAGCGTTGCCCATGGACACGATGGAGATCTAGAAGGAGGATCGAAGTTAGTGGACGGTGCATTGTTGATGCCGTGTTGGTCCGAGGGTTCCCGGCAGGTGCGACTTACGAACCACAGGTAATAGGGGAGGATGCCCTTTTCTCCCGAGGGGAGGAATGCTTTGAGTTGGTCCATTTTGGCGATTGAGGTAATAGAATGTCGATTGACTAGGCAAGGAACGGTGATGTTGTTCAGTGACCGTGTCGTCTTCCAGCCAGCAATCTCAAGATTGGACCAACAGCCTCAAAGTCGTCCAATGAATTGAACACCAGCTGAGGTGTGCCACGACACTGCTCAGCTCAGGCCCAAGCCTAAGGGACGTGTTTCCACTGTCAGGGGTCTCCTTTGGAGGCAATCGCCATTGGCCGAAGCTCGGGCGGCGGCCCCGCAGCGGGATGGACGGTGGATGGTCACAAAAATTTCCCTGGCAGGACCCCCAACATTTTTTTGGGGGAAGCGCGTTTCTCGTCTCCAAGCCCGAGCCATCCGGACCCTTTCAACCTTATTTCAGGACAAGACACCACTACATCCGGGGACATCGCCATCTCGGAATACGCACGGCGATCAGACACATGGCTTCGCAAATCGCCCAGCTCCTGGAGAAGGCTCTCCACTTCTGGAATGCTGTCCCTCAGCCACTCCAGTACACCTTTGCTGCTCTCGGCGCTCTCTACGTTCTGAGGGGCGCTCTCAGCTTCGTCCGCCTCCTCTTGAACTCATTCATCCTCAGCGGTCCCAACGTAGGTGGCTTCACCTTTCGACAAAATTACACCAGAAGCATGCTAACCTCTCAATCTCGGAACAGCTTCGCAAGTATGGCAAGAAGGGCACCTGGGCCGTCGTCACCGGTGCGTCTGATGGTCTCGGCAAGGAGTTCGCCTCTCAGCTTGCCTCCAAGGGCTTCAACCTCGTCCTCGTCTCCCGCACCCAGTCAAAGCTCGATGCTCTCGCCAAGGAGTTGCGTTTGAAGTGGTCCGGTCTCGAGACCAAGGTTCTCGCCATGGATTTCTCCCAGGACAACGATGAGGACTACGAGCGCCTGGCCAAGCTGATTGCTGGTCTTGATGTCGGTATCTTGATCAACAACGTCGGCCAGTCCCACAGCATCCCCGTATCCTTCCTCGATACCGAGAAGACCGAGCTCCAGAGCATTGTCACCATCAACTGCCTCGGCACTCTCAAGACCACCAAGGTCGTTGCTCCCATCCTCGCTGCTCGCAAGAAGGGTCTCATTCTCACCATGGGCTCCTTCGCCGGCACCATGCCCACCCCCTACCTCGCCACCTACAGCGGCAGCAAGGCTTTCCTCCAGCACTGGAGCTCTTCTCTCGCCTCAGAGCTTGCCCCCCATGGCGTTGATGTTCAGTTTGTCATCTCTTACCTCGTCACCACTGCCATGAGCAAGGTTCGCCGCACCAGCCTCCTCATCCCTGGCCCCAAGCAGTTTGTAAAGGCTGCCCTTGGCAAGATTGGTCTCGACAGCAACGAGAACTTTCCCAACACCTATACCCCCTGGTGGAGCCACAACGTGTTCAAGTGGATCATTGACAGCACTGTTGGCAACACCAGCGCTTTCACTATCTGGCAGAACAGGAAGATGCACGTTGACATCCGCAACCGTGCCCTCCGGAAGGCTGCCCGTGAGGCCAAGAAGCAGTAAAGGGTTGCCTTGGGGATAATGTAAGAGTAATGAAGGCATGGATGGGTTAGGAAAGGAAGAAAAATAGGGTGGCAATGGTATTCATGGAAAAAGCGTCCATTTGGCGGGGTACATGATCAGCCGATGCTTTAGTTTGTAGACTGTTGTAATGACTTCGATTGGTTCTCGGGTTTTTGGATCTGCATAGAAATGGTATAACCATTGGTTCTTTATCTGTTTCTGTGCTATTTGTGAATGACAATGGGTCAGTTGGTCTCTAATTGCTGTTCTAACGCCAATGTCAACAACAAAACAAGCCCTTGGAGCAAGAGGTGACAGTGACGTGGTGGATGTGGTCTGTGCGTGCCGGTTGAGAGCTTGAACTTTGAAGGCGGTGACAGAGAGGGCTGCTCCCCAATAAGGCTTAGCGCCTTCTACAGTCCCATGCAGCGCGTTCGCGTGTCCGTGCCATTCAGGTCGCTGCCAATGATCCTTGCTCTCCAAAAATTGTTTACGGCCAGCCTCTTTCTTGTTTCCTGCCACTGACTGCGAAGGCGCCCATTCATCGTGACCACCGTCCCTTGCAACCGAACAAGACCACGGCGAGCTTCCCGACAGCCCTGGAAGCATCTATTTGAGCTATAATCGCGATACGAAACACGGCATCTCTACGAAACAGCTGTTGATTGCATCAGCCGGGGATAGAAAGGGCTTGGTTTGGTGTTGGTGTTCGTTCGACTGGCTGTCGCAGGGCCAAGCAGAGGACAGGAGCCGCAGGAGAACCGAGAGAGACCTTTCATCTCTCGACCTTCAATTGCCTTCCACGAACAGCTCAAAGGACCCCCGCGACCTGGGATGAGATTGTCTGCTATTATATTTGCTCGATACCCCGACAATGGAGCCCTCAACGCCCATGCGCCCCATCCCCGGCGCTTACATTAACACTCCTGCGCCAAACACCACGCGACGACAACTCTTTACCAACAACCCTGGGAATGGTGTGCCACCACCTATGGCACTCCCACCCGCGAACCCAGTTGGCCCCGGCACTCAGGCTCTCGTGACAGGCCAGCTTCCGGCACCGCCTGTTGCCCGCGCAGACGTCCCTCTGATCGAAACGGCTGGTCATGTTGTCAACTCAAATCTCCTCAACGATGAGAGCTATCCTGACCTGGACTCATACTGCCGACGTGTGTATTATCTCTACGAGCTTCCGATTATCAGACACTGACAGACCTTGAAATAGCCGGCGCTTCCTCCGAGTATGACATCCATCCGCCGGACAGGCCATGGGCGCCTTTTCAAAAGACCCATATGTACCAAATTCCTGACCAGATCTTCGACTTCCTTAATGGGGGAGAGGTCTTCACGAAACTAGGCCTCTTCCCACAGCTCGGATATGCCTGGGCCTCCATCGATAGTTCGCTCTTCCTCTGGGACTACACGCATCCCACGCCAGAACTCATCGGGTACGAGGAATTGACCACCACCATCACCGCCGTTGCCCTCGTTGCGCCAAAGCCAGGCGTATTCGTCAAGACCATTACACATATTCTCGTCATCTCCACAACAACCGATGTTGTTCTTGTTGGCGTGGCGGCCGAGACCAACGCGTCGGGAGCCAAGAAGGTCACGCTCTACCAGACCAAGATGGCTGTGCACCGTGGTGGCAGTGATGTCAGTTACATCGTCGGAACCGCCAATGGGCGCATCTTTGTCGGTGGCGAAACGGACACCGACATCCACGAAATTGTTTACCAGCAAGAAGAGAGATGGTTCTCTAGCAGATGCAGCAAAGTCAACCATACCCATCCCGGCTGGTCCTCTGTTGTACCACTGACCAACTTGCCATTTGGCCCCCGGCCACACGAACACCTCGTGGGTCTCTATGTTGACGATACTCGAAACCTTGTGTACTCGCTATCTGACCGGTCGACCATCCGAACCTATCACATGGAGGGCCCCGAAAAGCTCACCAAGGTGATTGAGAAGGACAAGACCAGCATCCTCCGCGACTTTGCCCACTTGGCTGCCCCATCACCTCTCTTCACCGACAGGACTACCATTGTGTCACTCAGTCCCATCACCGCCACCGAGACGTCGAAACTCCATCTCATGGCTCTCACCGATACTGGCTGTCGCCTTCTTCTCAGCGCCACGAGCGCTGCTTCATACACCATCGGCGGCGGGTCATCCACCCTTCCTCCTCAAAGTATGCAGCTGCAGTTTATCAAGTTCCCTCCCAGGGAGGAGTACCAACGGACTAGGGATCACAGACTCCAACCTATCGAGACGGTACTAGACAAGACATCGCAGCTTCTTGAAATTAGCGCAATGGGTGTGCGCTTCCCTCCAGGTTACTTCTTTGACGTCGTCCGTGACAGGACCGCTGCTTCGGACAGGCTTTTTATCTCGACTCCCGATACGGGCCGGATCAAGTTGACACAGCCTACCTCGGCGCTGAAATACTTTGAGCAGGGCACGTGGATCGACCTCGGCGCCGGCAACCGAACCATTGAGATCGGTTTGACGACCAAGCCTTTCTCGGCAAACAGTCAGCCTCTAGGCTTCGGCAATGAGCTCGCTGTTCAGTTCGACCAGGCTCCCGGGGAGTTTGCGATTCTCACAAACACTGGCGTACACATCATTCGCCGGAGAAGGGTGGTGGATATGCTTGCGACTGCCCTCAGATCTGTCCAAGGTCAGGGCGACGACGTGCTAGAGCTGGAGGTTCGCCACTTTCTTGCTCAGTACGGGAGAGTGGAAACCTGCTCGGCGGCGCTGGCAGTAGCGTGTGGTCAGGGCAACGACTCGCGGACGGGTATTGGGCGATCCTCGGACACCGGCCTTGCGAACCTTGCCCGCTTGGTATTTGTGGAATACGGTGGCCAAGCCAGAGTGGCGGAGTCAGACGGGCGCATGGCCCCTCAGGATTCTGTTAGGTTATCGTCCCGTCACGATGCGTTGGTGCTGTACTTTACCCGCCTTGTCAGGACACTCTGGAAAACCAAGGTCGTCACGATTGCCAAGGACGGCAAGGAGGTGACCTCGACCGTAGACGTCAAGAAATTGGTGCAGGTTCAGGAACAGGTCGACCGTCTGGAGAATTTCTTGGAGACCAACAAGGGCACGATCCAAGGCCTCTCTGGCCCTCCCGGTACTCTGACAAACAGAAATGACGAGATTGCTGCGCAAAAGGAACACCAGGCTTTCCACGGCATGCGTCAGCTCATGAAGAGTGTGACGGAGGGCATTTCCTTCGTCACTATGCTTTTTAGCGAGAGAGTTGCGGATATCTATGGTCGGCTCGAACCTGCCGACCAACAAAGGCTCTCTCAGCTTACCTATGAGCACCTGTTCTCCCAGAAGCCCGGAAAAGACCTCGCAAAGGTGTTGGTCAAAGCAATCGTCAACCGCAATATCGCTAATGGCGCCAATGTGGATACGGTCGCTGATGGCCTGAGGAGACGTTGCGGGAGCTTCTGCTCGCCTGACGATGTGGTCATCTTTAAGGCCCAAGAGCAGTTGCAGCGCGCGAGTGACCAGGTTGCTAATGCCAGCGCCGCTCGTCTGCTGCTGGCCGAGAGTTTGAGACTCTTTCAGGAGGTCGCTGGCAGTCTTTCTGCCGACAACCTCGAGAGGGCTGTTAACCAGTACATCGAGCTCAAGTACTACGCCGGTGCTATTCAGCTGTGCTTGGTGGTTGCCAAGGAAAAGGACCGGGGCAACACTGCATTGACATGGGTTATGGATAACAGGCCGGCGGGTGATGTTCGTGAGAGGGCGTACAATGCCCGGAAGAGCTGCTACATCCTGATTCAGCAGATTCTTGACGCGCTCGAGGGTTACCTCTCCACGGAGCCTGAGACGATTGATGGGCGCCAAACGGTCGCTGCCACCAAGAGGAAAGAGGCCTACGATGTTGTTAACAACTCGGATGATCAAGTGTTTCACATTGACCTGTACGAGTGGTACATCTCCAAGGGCTGGATTGATAGGCTACTTGCCATTGACTCGCCACACGTTGAGGCTTACCTTCAGCAGCTCTCTGAGCAGAATTACACTCACGCTGACCTCCTCTGCCGGTGGTATACTCACCGTAACTTCTTCTTCCAAGCGGCCCAAGTCCAAGCCAACATTGCCAAGTCGGACATGGCCATCCCCATCAAACACCGCATCAAGCTGCTTGGTTTGGCCAAGGCAAATGCCAGTGTCAACACTGCTGGCGTGAGCCGTCAGCAGCAACAAATGTTGAACCATGAGGTGTCTGAAATGCTCGAGATGGCGCACATCCAGGATGATTTGCTGCAGAGATTGCTCGCAGACGGCCGGATAGACAACAGCAGGAAGGCCGAGGTCAATGACCATTTGAACGGGCCGATCCTCAGCGTGAACGAGGTACGTTCGAGTCCGTTTCGTTTACCAACAAGGACTCGTTTTGCTAACGTTGTGTTTTCTAGCTCTACAATGACTACATTGACCAAGCCGGGTACTACGACCTCAGCCTCTTGATCTTCCACCTTGCCGACTTCCAAAACCACCGCGTCATCGAGGAGACGTGGAGCAACCTCATCCACCAGGTCCACAACGAGACGGAGATCAAGACGGAGCTGTGGAACAAGCGCGACGGGAATGGGGTACCTGCCGAGCTGCGGGATCAGATCCCCGAGGCTGAGCCGCCGAGGCCGTGGGAGTGTGTAGCGCAGAACGTGCAGATTATTGCTCACCGCGCCTCGCTGGACAGTCTCGTCTTCCCCGTCGACAAGGTCATCCCAATGGTGTGCGGTTATGCGATTGAGTACAACCAGGATTTGGAGAGCCCCAACTGGCCGATGGCGCTGTTTCAGCAGCTTCATGTCCCGCATGCGCTTATTGTGCAGGTGTTGGAGGGGGTGCTGGATGCGCAGGAGGTTCCTTTTGTGGGGAGGAAGAGGAAGAATGTGGCTGGCTGGGTTGTTGCTGTTGTGGAGGATTGGGTGACTTCGATTCAGATGAGGGGGGGGAGGAATTCGGCTGATGCTGGGGGGGTTGGGGTTTGGGTTAGTGAGTTGTTGGGACGGGTGGATGCGTTGCTCAGGCAGTTTCAGTCTGCGGGGGCGAGGACGGAGGCGGATAAGAAGTTGAGAGACGAGGCTGCGCAGTTGAGGGGGGAGTTGGCTACCGTCAAGAGGAGGGTCGATGGGCTTGTTGCGGCGGCGGCGCAGGGGGGGATGGGGGGGAGTGTGATGGGAGGTTTTGGTTTTAGGGGCGGGTTGGCTTAGGAGTCGACTGCTGCTGCTGAGGCTGTTGTGGAGAAGAAAGGGGTGTCACTACCGGGGCGGAGTAAACCCCGTGGGGGGTATCACGAGGAGGAAGGGAGGAGGAAGAAAACGAGGATGAGACTTGGGTAAACTTATGTGGGAGTTTGAAACATAGATCGATTTTAGGGGAAAGCGAGCGGGGAAAAAAAGTCGAGATGGGAAGGGAATTTGGGAGGTTGTTGTTGTTAGGAGCATGGCTTGTGTAGGCAGGGTTTTTGATGTAATGTGTTGTACATAGTTATGGTGTAGGGATTGTTGGACTTTTTCAATGTCTTGTTTTGTCTAGCTAGTTTGGGGTGTTTTATGGGATTGGGGAGGGGGAGGGAGAAGGGGGGGAGAAAAGAAAATAGACAGTTACGTGTCAATTTTGTGTGTGTTTGAGGGTGATAGTGATGATTTTAGTGAGTGTGAGGTTGATGTTTGAATGGGGAGAAAATGTGGTTGGCATGTGTAAAGGAAAGAGAGAACCTTTACGGAGTCCCTTATTTATCTTATCAGTGCCCCCCTCCCTACCTATTAACTTACCTTTGCTATAATATAGTAAAAAGCCTTAAGAGAAAAATAATAAGCGTTTCATTTATCTTCAAAAGCCCTTGAATTATTTTCCATAGCCTTCAAACTCTATTTTAAAGCCCTTAAACTATCTTTTAAGCCTTGTTACCTATCTTTTAAGGCCTCCTAATTATTTTTTTTAAAAACTTTCAACTATTTTTAGAGCCTATTAAATACCATTCAACCCTTAATAATTATACTTTATAATATAGTCAAATCCTATATTCAGGGGGGGGGGGGAGGGTTGGTAAGATAAATAGATAAATAGGGGGCTCCATATAGGTTCTCTCATTACACACTACCTGATCAGGAATGGCTATGTAATCGATGCTATATATCTGTACTTGATGTGCTATCTCTTTTGAAAGGGAAGAAGGAAAGCAGAGAGAGAATGTGGGTATGCGTGTTGCTGAGGCTCTGAAAAAGGAGGTACATGAAAGAATGTGTGAAATGCCATCGGGTGGGAACAAAGTGTGGGTTGGGTTGTTGTGTCATTCATGTCGGTGGAGGGTTTTTAAGCATGCGCCTCGACCATCGGCTGGATGACAGGGACAACACGAGAGGGTGGTTGATGTTGGGTGTGGTTGGCGGTGTTGGTCTCGACCTGAGGGTACAAGTCCTCATGCGTAGTGATAATATCCCACGTCGCAACCTTAAACTCATCCAGAGATCGCAAGTTCTGTACCTCTTCTTCTTCTGCTCTCGTCGCCTGCCGCGAAGGCATGTTGTTCTGACCTTTCGGGGTGATCTTCTTGAAGAATACGTCCTCGCGGGCATCCTCCGGATGCAGCCAGGCGAGAAGGTCTGGCTGCGAGTAATGCCGGAAGTTTGTCGCCTTGCTCGAGATGAGAACTATAATCTTGTCGTGCATTTGGAAGCCTGGTTGTTGGGAGGCGGCTTGGAGCTGTGGGGGGACTGTGATGTTGAGCTTGAACTTGGGGTCGATGGCCTCTCTGGGGTAGACTTCGAAGCTGTCGGCGCCTTCGTCAGGGAAGATCTGTGTTATGCCGTAGGTTGGATCAAGGTTGAAGATGGTAATGAATTGGGTGAGGGCTTCCTCTTCTTGGTTTAGTATCCGGATAGGGCGGGGTTCGGTGTTTTTGAAGACGACCCCGTACTGCACCTTAGCGGGAAGCGTGGGGCTGTTGGACCTGTTGACATCGTGGATCCGTTTTATCTCGAATTCGTACCTAGGGTTCCACGGATTTGTGGAATCTTCACGGGCGGCGAGGTTGGTGAGACGCTGGTAAGGGGAGAGGTGTTGAACGATGAGGGAGAGTGTTCTGGCAATGCTGTCGTCGTTATGGTCGAGGCTGGGGACATTCTCCATTATCTCTGTGTTGTTTTTGTGGACCACAAGGCTTGTCCCATCCTCAGAGGGCTTGACGTAAAAGGTGTCAGGACAAGTGACTTCTGGGACAATATCCGGATCAGAGTGTAGTCTCAAGTCAGCCGTGGGGCGCAATAGGTCTTCCGGTAGCTCTCTCCAGGAGTTTTGGAGACGAGTGGCTGTTTGATCAGAAAGATTGACTGTGTCAACGTAGATGACGGGGCGATGGTTGCGTTGGACCAAAACGGCGAACCAACCAACCTTGGGAATATTGGCAAGGTTGGATGTGGTCGGAACTCGCGCAGCAGCCGTCATGTTGGTGACCTCGAGAATGATAGCTTCGGCAGCTCGCTCCTCGTCAGGGTTGAGTAAGCCGAAGGTGAACTGATCCGGTCTGTAGAGGGCGAAGCGGTCCCCAACCTCGACCCCATGAGAAGCACCCCTGCTGATGGTGACAAGAGTGAATCCCACTTCTTTCTTTGTCTTTGTGACATTGCCCTGCATCACGCCTGTAAGAGCCGACTTGGTATTTGTGCCAAAAGCCAGGCGGTTGCGGTTTCCGAGAAGCATGGGTTGTTGAGGGAAAATGTTGTTGCGGATGCCGGACTTGGATACAAGGTGAGTGATGAGCATATCGTAGGTGATTGGGATGATGGAATCTTTCAGCGCCGTCAAGGTTTTGTCGAGATGGTATGTCATTGTCCCCCTTCCACCAGTTTCATATGCGAATTCACTTGGCTGACAGGCTGCGAGCAGATTGTGCCTCCGGTTGCGATACAGCCAGCTCTCCTGCACTATCACGTTGCGGCCATCTCCATCACCACGGCCCACTTCATTGCCAGAATCAATCTCATCATCTGAGTCCGAATCGGGAAAAGGACACCGAATGCTAACACTCTCAAGTCCGGCGGCATCATGACCATCCAAAGCATCATGTCCACCACCAGAGCCTGAATGCAAGCTGTCCCGATCGGCGCCTCCTGAATGACAACAGTCGAGGGACACAAATACCGTGAGACCCAGCTCATTCAGCCCATCCAAAACATTGGAAAGCTCAACATCCATCAGGGGCTCTCCCAGAGTGCACAACCCCTCATCGTAGGCACCTGCAGACTTCAAACCACCATTCTCTGGCTTATGGTAGATTGTTTTGGTGCGCATGCCGTGGCCAGAGTAGTGCAGGAAGAAAAGGGCACCAGGGCCGCTCGCAACCGCTCTTCCGGCGACCTCCTCAATCAGGGCAAGGACATTGGTTTTGGTCGGCAAAGTTTCCGGTGTCGACCCATGAGGGGACGTGAGGGTATGAACATTGCCGGCTGGAACGCGGAGGGTGGTTGTGAGGAGTGTATCGATGATGTCTACATCCTTGACACAACCGTATAGATTTTTGACATTGTTGTACTGCCCGCGGTAGTTGTTGATGCCAATCAACACGGCAAATATCTTCTCAGGTGCGACGGCCATTGTTGCTGGGACTGAAAGCTTCCAGTCTTGTGTCTTGAGTGAGGTTGGTAATTTTGGGCCCGGCAGGTCAACGAGTGTATTGATGAAAGTGATCACCGGGCAGATTGTGTGGCAGGGAGCATGAGCTTATATCCAAGTCAGTAAGCGTTCGGAGAGGTAGGAATTCTCAAGACAGTGGATGTCTTTTCCCAGCCTCGAACAGTATGTGCGGGTCAGGTAACCAGTGCAAGACACGTCACCAAATTGTTGGTGTCAAGTTACCTTGGGAAAAACAGAAGGTACGTACCAATGTGATCATTTTGCCATTGATATTCCACGCGGCATCGGCGGCAGAAGAAAACATCCAACCGTTAGATGAACGACGGTCACCTTACATATCCCTACATGTAACTTCCAATGTAACTCTGACACTGGGTAGAAGAACTTCATGATTTGATGAACTGCATGCATACCTGATATTTTTTTTGGCCGAAGAGTCTAGATCCTCTCTCTAAGGTAAAATCGATAGAACTGCGCCAAATAAATACCGAGGGCCACACATATGCCAGAACTGTGCCCTTGCATTGGTCAAAAGAGATGTTTTGGAAAAGGCCAGCCAAGACATTGACATATGGCCTTGGCGAGTCAGGACTCGTTAGATATTCGACCTGTCAATGTTTAGTGGGTGTCCTGTCTGCCTAACCAAGTCGCAAAGTACCTGCCAGAGATCAATGGAAAAGTGTTACATCTGATAACTATCGGCCACAGACTCACGAAAGTGAAAAGATGGAGTGCCCATGACCAAGATGAAAAGCAGGGCGAACACCCCACACATCTACTAAAGTTTCCGATAGCATACATTGGAATTTTGTTGATAATTCCAAGAGTAAAACGGCAAGAAACTGAGCTTGGCATAAGGTACGAGTAGATCAGGCGGTAATTGAGCATATGCTGGCTGCCCAAGCTGAACTGCAAGGTTGGACATGCAGAATTTCATGACAGACCCGGAACAGTCATTTGTTGGATCCGAGTCTGTCATCCCATCCTCCAGAGTTTTCGATCCCAGTTTTGGCAACTTTCTGTCTGAGCTCGAGACGAAATTTACCCCAGCAGTGGCCTTTCTGCCTCCAGCTTTGATAGTTTGATCTGAGCATCGGCACACATTGTTTCTCCAAGACCACCAACCAACCATTAGAGGAGATGGATGCTTTTTGGGAAAATCTCTCAAATTCCATGACCCTGCAAGACATAGAGTATGTTCTTGAACGTTTTCAAGAGCTCTTCTCTACGAGGCAGCCACACGACTCTCCTAGCATGGCTTATCTCCTGAGCCAGGAGAGTCTCACATGGCAGTTGCACTTTGCCAAAACTATGGACAGTGCTTCTCTCCAAAAAGCGCTCGAAACAAGCGACGCTGCTCTCTGCCATTTGCAACTTGATGGGCCCAATGGCCCTGATTCTGACAAGAGCGCGGTCTATGAGAGTGTCGCCAACAGTCGCTACACTCACTTTCAAGCAACTGGAAGTTTTGACAGCATCAAAGCTGCCATAGACCACTGCATTGTGGCACTCAACTTTGAGGAGGCCGGAACTGCACGGTGGAGTGCTCTAGCCGTTGCAAAATTGAGCATTTACCTGATGGATCGGGTTGTGATGCTCCCTACACAGGAGCACGTTTCCGAAGCCGTGGAATTCTTTCGAAAACACTCTTCTACAGCAAACAAGCTCAGTCCAACCTACCACGCGCAGTTCCTATCTAGATTCAGCGTGGCTCTGTTTCACAAGTGCATGTTCGCTTCTGACGAGCCTGCCATCATGGAGGAAGCTCTGAAGCTTGGTTATCGGTCCATCGACATCATTCCGCCTGAAGCTGCAACCATGGAATACACAAATTGTGCCGGGATTCTTCAGCAACGCTTCCAACAAACCCTTCAGTTCAGTGTACTTGAGCACGCTCTTCAGATCTCCCGGTTGGCTGTGAAACATGAAGCGTCGAAGGACGTTGCGGAGAAGGCTGGGAAGCTGACGGCTCTCGGCAACATGCTGGTAACCAAATGTCAAAGATACATTGAAACCAAATCTCGGGAAGCGTTGCAAGCCTTAGAGGAGGCAATCCAGCTGGGTCGAGAGGCCGTCCGCACTCTGCAGCCAATAGACCCAAGTTCCAATGCACTTCTCAGACACGAAAAGTCCCATACGCTCACTTTGATTGCGCCATGGTTCGCCCTCAAATCGAGTGTAACCGGAGATCTTCGGTGTGGCGAGGAAGGTGTTCGGCTTCTTCAACAGGCCCTGACACTGACCTCGGATGGGCATCCAGCACGTCACCGAATTCTTACCTACTTGGCTCACATCCTCGAAACTCAACACCAGATCTTGAAAGGCTGTAAGAATAAACGGCAGGCAATGGAAAAGCTGGACGAAGCCTTGAGATACGGCCGAGAGGCCGCTGAAGCAACACCGGAACTGGACCCAGCCCGAGGCGAGCGTTATATGAATGTTGGCAAGATGCTTCTGAGCAAATGGCTCTTGAATGGAGACGACCAACCCGAAGAAGATGAAATGCTCGTACTGGAGGCAAGGAAGCACTTTCGCTATGTGGCCAACCTAGCCTCGGCGCCACTTCTGTTGCGTTTGCCTGCGACAATTCAAGGGGCTCGACTACATCTGGAGAAGGGTGAAGTAACCGAAGCACACCAGCTCTTGCAGACCGGAATCTCCCTCTTGCCGACCCTTCACCCGCAAATTCTCTCTGCCGAAGACCTCAGGGCTACGTTGTCTCAAGTATCCGGCCTCTCTACATTGGCCGCCTCAGTCACCCTAGAAGCCGACAAAAGCCCCTTCGACGCCTTGATGTTTTTGGAGGCCGGCCGTTGCATCATTTCCGGGCTCTCCATGAGTCTCAAGACAGACATGATTCAGCTTCAGCAGAGAGACAAGGGGCTTGCTGATAGCTACGAGAATCTGAGAAAGAGGCTGGCTGCAGTTAGTCGACCTTCCCCCAGCGCATTGACCAGACCGCGACCTGTCGAAACGCAGCAGGAAGAGCTGCTTCAACAACTTTCACAAATGGAGGGAGAGATACGAAAGTTGAAGGGGTTTGAAACCTTCCAGTTGCCCCTATCTGAAGAGATGGTCAGAGAGCTGGCTCAAGAGGGGCCTATTGTGGTTATCAATGTCACATACCGACGAAGCGACGCCATCATCATCACTCCTGATGAGATCAAGTCTGTGCAACTCCAACATCTCAAATATGAAGAACTGGACAAGAAGGTTGTTGTCTTTGAGAAGCTTGGAAACGGATCAAGACGCAACGTCGTAGTTGCAGATGAGTGCGAAGATGAGCCAGGAGACGAGGGTAGTGAAGCACTGTATTGGCTTTGGAATGTCGCAGCACGTCCAATTCTGGATGAGCTGAGGGCTCATCTGGGGGATTCGAAGCGAGTTTGGTGGATTACAAGCGGACTGGCTGGGAGAGCGCCTCTCCACGCAGCCGGAAGCCATGGCTTCAACTCCACTGAAAACACACTTAGCCATGTCATCTCATCCTACATCTCATCACTCAAAGCTCTCCGATACGCGAGGCAGGCTGCCACATCTGTCAACGCACAGCCTAAGAGGAGCATGCTTCTGGTGACAATGCAAAAGAACCCTCCGCCGCATTGCAAACTGGATACGAGACACGAAGAGAATGTGATTCGAAGCGTTTTTGGACAGGACATGCTACATCTCGAGCATCCAGATCCCGAGCTCGTCCTCAGGGAGATTCCCACCTGCTCTTTTGTCCACTTTGCCTGTCATGGGGCCTCCTTTAGTTCCGACCCGTCGAGAAGCGGACTTCTTCTGATCAAAGACGGGAAGGCCGCGATGCTCACCGTGGCTCAACTTGAAGAGGTTGATACAGAGCAGGCGGCGGTAGCCTATCTGTCTGCATGCTCGACAGCGCAGCAAACAGAAGGCAAGCTGGCCGATGAGGCGATCCACCTCGGAAACACATTCCAAGCTTTGGGCTTTCAGCATGTAATTGGGACAATGTGGGGTGCTAATGACAAGGCGGCTGGGGATGTGGCAAAGAGATTTTATGCCAAACTAACCTCGGCGGGTGATATTGGTGTGGCACGGGCGTTGCATCAGAGCATGTTGGAGTATCGCAGCGCCACCACGGGCGATGAGAGACATTTGTTGGCTTGGTGTCCATTCATTCATATCGGGGCCTAGGCCTTACAATCTGGCGTTCCCACAACCATGTCCTTGCCGACAAGACCACTAGATAGGTACCTTATATATCTGAGCTATTCCTCCACATACCCTCAAGTCCCGCTCTCGTCATCCCAACGACCCTACTCAAGAATCACTATCATCCTCATCCGACGACACATCAGACTCACAAGCCCACCCAAAAACAACTCTCTCCCCATCCACACTCTTCGCCTCAAAAAGCGCCTCAGCCCCCTGCCCCGTACCCTCCGCCAGCCCAGCCCCAAGGTACACCTCCCTCTCTCCCTCCTCCTCCTCACCCACCCTCCCACCAACCCCCTCAACAACCGCCTTCCACCGATTACTAACCCCCAACTCCGGCCTCGCACTCCCCCCCCAAAACTCCCTAATCTTCACCTTCCGATAAGCAATAGCATATATCCTCTCCCCCTCATTCATCACCCTAGTCCTCACCCCTTTCTTCACTTCCCTCCCCCCCTTGACCTCAACATCCGTCAACCCAAGCAAATCTCCCCCAACAGCCCCAACCGGCATCGCAACCCCCCCCTGAACCCCAACCCCCGACCCCCCCTCCTCCCTCTCAACAGTAGCATTCTCAAACGTCCTAAAACCAGTTATGAACTGCGGCGACAACCGCCTCACCCGGCAGTTCTCCAACCACCGCTGCATCTCCCCCCCGGTCTCGGGACCAAAAACGATGGACTGGAAGAGCTCGTCCGGGTTGTTGAGGGAGTAGATCTTGCCCGTGTCGGCCAGGATGCGGAGAACGGTCGACTTGCTGTACGACACAGAAAAGGACGCGAACTTGGTGGCGAGGACGTCGAGGAAGGTTTTGGAGCTGGCGTCGAGCTCGGCGGAGAAGAGCGCGTCGGGTTGGGTCGTGAAGGCGGATTCGGGGACGGGGTGGTAGGGTCGCTTGGCGTCTTGGTGGGGTTGGGTGAGGTGGGGGACGAAGCTGGCGAGGGAGATTTGGGAGAGGAGGTAGGGGGAGTTTGTGAGCATGAAGGCCATGGTGGTTGAACTTGTTGGGGGTTGCGGGGGTGTGTGGGCCGGCGTGGGCTCTTTGCGCTGATGAAGAAATATCTATGTTTGAATGATGTGAGTAGTGAATGATACTTCTGTTGGGGGACTTTATGGTTTACCAGATTGGTAACAATCACAGATCTCCCTTGACAGAGTTCGGGTCTATTGCCAAAAGTCTAGATATCTTGAGACGCTGGAAATAAGCAAGACGGTCGACATGGCTTTAGGCTTGAATTGAGAGACTTGGGTGGAGTAGTTGGGTTGCATTCAGGCATGAGAAGACCAGTTACACGAGGGCGAGTATTGCTTTGTCCAATTACACAATCAATTCAAGATGCTTATTCAATTCTCTCTGCCCAATTCGGGTCGAATGTGGTGCCATACGAGGAGTCCTTAGGCTTACGCGGTCATGACATTGAGAAGCACCGGAGTCATTAAATTGGGATGCCATTCCCGCTGTCAAAACTTAAATTCTGTCCTCGAAATGAGACAGTGGTATTAGCTTGTCTTGATCCTCGGCTCACAATTCGTACAGGTAGTCTTGATACAACGCTTCAAGCATCATGCTTTGATCAAGGAGTCGATGTGATGGTTCATACCGTTTCAATACCTTTTCTAAGGTATATTCTGGAAACAAACCTTCCCCCAATCTATGATACATATTACAGACATATACCACCAAGTCCCATTGTAGTCATGTACTCTATACCCCCTATATACCCACCCATTTAAACCCTCACATCTATCATCATACAAATGACCCCCTTTACCTCCTCTGCTTCAGCAAACAATGCCTCCCCCACTTCCTCCTAAACCCCTCAGGAATAATCTCCCAATCAGGCATCCAAACCGCCCTCGCCAAAAACGGTGTGCTCTCCGCATCCAAGAAAGGAAGACACTTGACCTCCTCCCACCGATCCACATTCTTCGCATAGTCCGGCTCATTCGGCGGAAGCTCCACATCCCCCCTCTCCGGGAACTGCGTGTCCACCATGAAAACACACATCCTCAAGTCGACATACTTGCCCATGTCCTCCTCGTTCTTGTTGTTCAACCCGATGGTAGGCAGCCAAGTCCCGCCAAAGAAGCCAAACCCAGTCGTGGCCTCGCTAAACTCTCCAGGAAGCAAGCCACGGAACTCGGAACGGACAAATTTGGCGTGCATATCCTTGGGGAGGAAGTACGAAGTAGGGAAGCGGTACCAATCCTTGCCAAAGCAGACTGTGTCGCCCCGTCCGCCGACCTCAAAGAGCGGATCGTAGAGGGACAATGGGGCGTGGTAGGCAGTGTACATGCCACCAATGCGGGCAAGACCGACAATAGCTGACGCCACGAGCCCAAGGCTGACCACAGCCAGCTTGAGCTTGGCAGGGATCTTTCCCACGAGCGTCCTGGGGCTTGCGTTACCAAAGAAGGTGAGGAAACTGTGGAAGGCCAGGGCAGCGTTGAGAGCCAGGAAAGGGTATACAGGGTACATGAAGCGCTCTTCCTTATGGGGCTGAAGGGTAAAGATGCCCAGCCACATGTAAAAGGGCGTCAAAAAGACAAAGGTACGAAGCCCAGACTGGAAAGTCTCTCCTGTTGAGCGCATGAAGAGCTTCTGCAAGAGGAACAGCGGTAGAGAAACCAGCGCAAGGATGAACCAGATGTTGAAGTTGAGCAGCAGGTTCTTGAAGTAAAAGGTCCAGGGCTCGGTGCCGTAGAGGTCGGGGCCGCCGGTCTCGGAGAAGATGTTGTACTTGATGATGTTCCAAGAGACAAGTTCAAACCTTCTGTAGAAAAAGGTGTTGATAGAAGCGTCAAGGCCCTATTGGCTAGTTAGCGTTGGCGTTTGACCCAGGCGGGTCATGAAAACTTACAACTAGAAGAACTCCGGCCATAACACCACGAAAAACGCGAAGCGCAGACTCAAACATACGATCCTGGTCACTGACAGCAGCAAAGAAGATCTCCTCCGCAACGAATGGCGCGCAAAGAGCCGCGGCAAACGGCCAGCCAAGAACGCCTCCTACGGCGAACCAGAACATGCCCATCGCTGTCTTGATCCCACCGCGCCAGTTCATGAAGGCGGCCGCGCCAAGACAGGACATGTACATGGCAAAGCTCGAGGGAAGATAGGCCGTGCTCGCGTGGAAATTTCCGGGGCTGAAGATGGTGGCTATTATGAAGAAGATTCCAACACGGGGGCTCAGGGCCAGGCAGATGGAGCGCCACATCAAGGTCTGGCAGAATGCGCACCCCACGGCGAATGCATAGCGGAGGAAGTAGAACTCGGCCACCTTGTTAGAGTGAGGCAATAGGCGGCGAATATTGGCAACAATGGCGTGGATAGCAATGTAGAACCAGCTCCTGATGCTGAACTCGGGGGAGTATTCCCAGGTCTGAAGACCGTAGCCATGGCTGAGGTAGTGGGTAGGTTCCCAGTAGTTGAACGTCTCGTCGCAATCTTGGATCGGGGAGAAGAGAGCTGCTACGGCATTGGCGGCTAGGAAGAAGTAGAAGGCAGAGATGGGTTGGATCGCGAAAGCATCTTTGATAGCCCTGGCCGAGAAGCGCATGTCAGCTCAACATTCCCAAGTATGTATTCGCGGGACACCCGGTTGGGATATGACGTGGGTAGCAGAGAAACTCACTGTTTCCTGGCGTGTTTTGCTGATGGATGTACGAATTCTCTCTTCTCCTGGCTGGGGGCAGGCTTGGGAGCTGCTGGTTTGGCTTTGGGAGCCATCGTGTTGTTTTGGACCCTATTCCGGGGCTGCAGGAGGAAAGTGATTACATTTAGCTGCCACTTTTTGCTGGAGCTGAAGAACACACACAGACGTCAGCTCTCCAGCGGCTTCGATGTCCCCAAGCCAAGACGTGCTGGCAGTCAATGCCGCTAACCGCCTCAGGTAAGGCGCCATTAAGCGAGCGATCCACTTCCCGAAGAGAGTCCGTGCGCGTTACTTGCCGGCGTTCTCTGAACTTTTTTGGATCCAGACTTTTTTTGCGTGGCCATCAGAGAACCTTTGCGACTTCATCAAAGGTTTTGAACAGTCTTTTCTCTGGTCGGAATAGGATATTTGGTTCATCTCTTCTTTTTTTTCTATCTTATCAGATCAGACTCTTTTCACGTCGAAATATCTCCTCTCTCTGCCATCTCGATATCATCGCCCTCACGACTTTCTTATCGCACCTGAGTCGCCTTATCGAGTATTGATCGATCGGAAAGCCTGTGAAGCTACTTCACCAGAACTACAGCACCCTACATACTTCCCACCTCTTTTCACCACATTTTCCATTCAGGGAGTACAAAGCATGGAAGCGTCCTCTATGCAGATCCCCGGCCTCAATCTTGGCCAGGGGCAAGCTGAGGAGAAGCCAGCCAGTGAGGTGACGCAAAACACTCCTGTCGTTGTAAGTTTTGCTCTTCAGGATTTCACAGTACAATTGGCTAATGTTGCTCCGCAGTCGGAAAAGCAGCAGGAGAATCTATCTCCAGTGGTTGAGGCCTCTGCTCGCCCGGATGAGGGCATGGATCTCGATGTCCAAGAACCGGTCATCACCAACCAAACAGAAACCAGCACAAAAGAGGTGGTGTCTGTTGATGTTCAAATGAAGGCCACAGATCTTGATGTCCCAGGCAGCCCAGACGTTACTGACGCGCTTGAGGCTGCTCTTGCCGCCGAGAATGATGTCAAAGACATGGTGGCTAAAGCCCAGGAGTCTGTTACTGCTCCAGCGACTGTCACTACAACGGAGAGCAATGTCAATGTCAAGGACACAGTCATGGCTACAACACAGGAGACTGATATTACAGAGACCATCAGAAATACGACAAACGAGACTCCCGTCCAAGATGGAGAGCAAGAGGAGGGCGAGCACCCAGAGTGGGAGATTGACTCTTCACCCTATGAGTCCTCAAGCTCCGATTCTTCAGATGATGACTCAGATGATGAAGACTATCCAATTCTCGGCGTCGAGGAAACCGCCCGGATGTTGATGGCTCTCGAGCATGATGGTGATGTGAACGGGTCTCGAGGCGTTAGAGAGCCAATCCGATCCAAAAACGAGAAGCCTGAAGAGGTGATCCCCAAGCCTGATGTTCAAATTCTCCCCGAGGATAAGATTGAGCTTTTGGGTCAGATTCAGTTCATTGTTGAGACCAATCTTGTCATCCAATCCTGCAAGTCCGCTGCAGAGCAGGTTCTAGACACCGGCACTGTACTGTGCAAGGAAGACCGCACCGTCATTGGTGCCCTGGCTGATGTGTTAGGCAACGTCAGAGATCCCAAGTATACGGTGGGCTTCGCCAACGAAGAGGAGATCAAAGAGCTTGGGCTGGAAGTTGGAATGCCCATCTTCTTCTCAACGAGGCATGCCAACTCTGTTTTCACCAAGCCGCTTATGCAAGCGAAGTACACGGATGCGAGCAACGTGCACGATGAAGAGCTTGCTCCCGAAGAGATGGAGTTCTCCGACGATGAGAAGGAACAAGAGTACAAGCGGAATAATAAGCTGCAGAAGCGAACGAACCGCGAGAAAAAGCTCGGGATTGAACCAGGAACTGGTCGCGGTGGCGGTCGCGGCGGAAAGTGTGGTGGTCGAGGCGGAGGTTCAGGCTGGGGCGCCCAACATGCTCCTAGCTCCTCCGTTGCGACAACAGCTACGCTCGATTATGATGACGACGATGGGCCTTACCGTCCATTGGCCAGACCCCCCGGATTTGGTTTACCTCCCAGGCCCCCGAGTCCGGCTCGCGACCAGCTGAACTTCGATCAGCATGGTGGTTTCGACAATCGAGGCCGTGACGATAACCGTAGTCATGATGGCTTCCGTGATCGAGGAAACAGCCGTGGCAGGGGCGGCTTCAGAGGCAATTTCCGCGGTCGCGACAACGAAGGGGGTCCTCGCGGCTTTGGTCATGGGAGACATTCGTCTGTCTCGACTGATGTCTCCACCGCAACATCCGCAACTCTGCCAGCTTTCTCCGCCAGCGGCAGCCCTTCTCCCTACAGCTTACATGTCCGCCCTCCATTCCCACCCGTTCCAGCTCCTACCCAAGGCGCCTGGCCCGGCATGCCAGCTATTCCTTTCCCCCCTCCGCCGCACGGCTATTCAGCTGCTCAGCAGGCACCGCGTCCACCCATTCCCGGACAGCCGCAGCCTCCTACGGGTGGGTTCACGTTTAACTATCCCGCCTGGCCGCAGGCTCAAACCCAGGCCCAGGGGCAGGGGTACGGTTATGCTCCAGTGGCTCCATCCCCAACCCCTCCCCAACAGCAGGCTGCGTACACTCAGCCGCCGAACTGGGCCGGCGCAGCCGCGATTCTCCATAATTTGGCGCAGGGTGCCTACGGGCAGCAGGCTCAGCAACAGGCTCAGCAACAGACTCCGCAGCAGGCTCAACAGCAGGCTCAACAGAGCTATCAAGGTCAGTCTGCTTATCATCCCCAGCAGGGCTACCAAGGTCAAGCTGGTCACCAGACCCAGCAGAATGGAGGTCAGCAACAGGCTCAGACGCAAGCTCAGCAGCAAGCTCCGCAACAGCAACAGAATCAGTACTGGCAGCATTAGGTACGTGCCATTCACTATGCTAGGCTTCTGAGCGAGCAAAACGCGGCCAACGGCCAGCAAGGCTCGACTGACAGTCAGGAAAGATCGGCGAACGACCGATCCGAGTCTCGACGTGACGCCTAACTGATCGAACGACCGCCTCCTTTGTTGGTTGTCGAGGGGTAGGACGTGGTATGGAGGTTGGCTCATCGTCTTTGAGCAAGTGCTCCACGACAAAATATGGGTTTCTCCTTGGAACTCGGCGGAGCGATTGCCGACTTACACCAATAGTCGATTTTGCTCAAGTTATGAGCGCGTGTGGAACGCACAAGATGGACCTGGCGGATGAGTCGTCTACCATGGGGTTTTTATTTTTATTTTCCCCAGCATTTTTTAATTGCTAGACTCGGGAATTTCGAGCCATAGGGATACCACCCGTCGAGTGGTTAGTGTGTACAGCAGAGGAGGAGGGGGTGGATTTCTTGTTTGCATAGTGTAGCAAGGATGGATGGGCGGATGAGCCGGGTGCATCATGGTGTTTCGGTTCAGCAAGAAGGCACTGTCTATGGGATGTAGGACTACTTGTTATAATGATACCAGCACAGAGGTAGACAAAATGAAGAGTACTGTAAAACAAACCAGACCGTCTCGTAAAGGTTGATGGATTAGTGGATTGGAGATCAGGTCGCGAGCAGGTTCGGGACGGTAGCGTATTGCTTCGCCGCTGAGGGTGGCAAGCTGGAGGTGAAATACACCGAGCTTGATGCTCCCGTGACAGTTGCATTTTGTTTTACGCCGTGATGGCTTTGCGGCGAGGCATAAGAGGCGTGGAAAGGAGCTGGGTTTGCCGTGATTCCCCGTTTCCGCGTCATGGATCACCTAGATACGGTCTACAATTCGGATCAGATGTTGATCACTTGGCTTATTGGTGCATAATGTTGATGTGGGTAGTTGTTCAAAATTCCAGGTTTATGGCCCATCGTTGGCGATGCATAATTCTCATGTGGGGAGTTCCAATATCTTGGACATTCAAGCATCGGAATAACCGTCAATGGAAGGAAGATCAACCATAGCAAACCTTGATGAACCATCGAAGCGTTGTGTTCTCATCGCGTTGATGCATTTTCTCAAGACAGATATCACCATTGATGGTCACAGCTTCAACACCAACACCCATGCTGTTCGGATCTCGGAATGGCGTCACCTTTCAATCTTATCTCATCTTCCCCACGGCTTTACCGCCCTACAAATGGAGAAAGACAAGGCCCTCACGGTCGCAGGTCGCCGACCCGGCCGGTGCTCTCGGGCTCGGCGGCCGAGACAAAAGAAACGAGGGACCCTGAAAGTGCTCCGCTGATCGCGCGTGGAGAAAGAGGATTGAACGGCGCGGAAAAGGTGAAACGTTAGCGGCCGGCCCACACCAACAGTCCACTATCAACGACCACCACCCATCAAAAATTCCGAGATGGGAATTGAATTCCGATAAGACAACCACAACAGGAGACAAGATCGCGGCGCAGTCTGGAGGGAAGCCAGTGCGGAAGAAAAAAAAAAAGGTCAAGTTCTTGTTGGCCTTAAGGATCAAAGTGATCGACTTGCAGGTGGTTATGTAAAATCTGTCGCATATGAGGAAGGGAAATGGTTGATCAATTGCCTAGAATGAGATGGTGCATGAGGCCCGTTGTTATGTAGTAATATATTAGGGGTGTTGGTTAGCAGTGGTGGGTTGGTTTGCGGCGTAGAACGAAGTGAATAATTTCTTGGGTGTTTGGTGAGGCGTAAAAGGGTCAGCAGCAGGAAGAAAGCTGAGAATAGAAATTCCGATGGTGCTTGGGACCTGATGGACTGGAGAGGAAACTCAGCCACGGGGATTTGGTGAGAAGATGGACAGAGAGGGCGAGGAGAGAGAAAGGTCAAAAGTGGTGATCCAACAGCAGACAGGCGCTGCATTCTCACCTTCATCGTCTGCTTGGCCTGCGTGTGACGAGCGAGTCGCCTGTGTTGCCCTCACCCACCCAGTTGTGTGTTTGGAATGCAAACACCCATCGGGATCTCGCATGGGCGGCAGGATGGTGGCAGCAACAGCAGCAGTAGCACAACACGTGGTGGGTAAAAACGAAACAACACACACACACACACACACACAGAAAAAGGAATTCTTGAAAGAAGAATGGAAGCCTTTTCCACGAGGCATCAAGAGACGGCGAACGACAGCGGCCAGTTGGCGGGGGGCGGCGTTTTTGGCTGATGCCAAAATAGTCCTAGCGGATCAAGGCGAGCAGTTGGCTCCACCTCGAAATACCCCGGCGGGCAGTTTTTACCAGCCAATGGCATCCCTGCCGACAATCTCGCTTCAGGGGTTGATCTGCGGCCCGCCAATCAGGAAAATGCGGTCCCTGAAAGGTTGGACGGGTCCATGCGTTGGGGTAGGGGAAGAAGAAACAAGCAACGAGAGCTCGTGGAGCTTGATGATCCAGAGGTGGTTTGGATGAAACGAAACATTATCGAATGGTTTTACCGTGATACGAGCAGATCGGAAGAGAATAGAGAGAAGGGATGGGAAAACAGGAAAACGGCGCAGTGTAGCGACGATCCCAAGAAGGGGGACAAGGGGAGGCACAGCAAACCGCAACTCGTTAGACCCTTCCCTTTTGCATCGCTGTGACCCTGTAAGCTCACGGCTTGGCCTCACACACAGCCTGCGTTCCTTTCGAGCATCTCGCTGATCCCGGCCACCCCTCCCCATTCCCAGCGACACCGTCAACAGCACCACCACCTTGCCGCTCTTGGGCTGGTCTTGGCTGCCATTCTGACTGCAGTTGCCTTCTCCTCTTTCCCTCTCGCCCTCCCTTCTCCTGCATCCCCCATTCCCGCTTTTCGTCCTACCACCTCACCGTCTCTGTCCACCAGACATCGCCGTCCTGTTGTCGCCGGGCATGCTGTCGTGGATGTTGTGAATCCTGACCATGATGCGCAGAGATTGACGCCAGCGAACGCTCACCTCTTCCTCTTTTCACCCGCCCTCTACCTTCCCTTGCAAGAGACTCTCTGTTTGCTACCGACCCCTTCATTCTCTTCCCGTTGCCGTGTTCCCGAGCCAGTTTGACACAGGACACCAACTCCATCGCCGGGACATTGCGATCCCATCTTTATTTATTATTATCTAGGACAGACGCTCAGGATTCGGACGAGAAGTTGAAGTTTACCAGAGATACCCCGTGCGACGACAGCTACGATGACAGCACGAGAAAGGATGAGGAATGATGTGGTAGAGGTGGAGGCAGTCATTGCTGCGGCGCCGGCTACGAGGACAGCGGAGGAGAAGCCACTAAAGACACCACATATCGAGCTGCGAGGCCTGGAGGGGAGACAGGAAGCGATATTGCCTGACCAGATCGACCCAGTGACCAACGCCCCCAACGACAGAATCATCATCGACAATTCGCTAGTGACCTCAACCCTCGTGGCACCTAGCGTCACCCCGGAGGTGTCAACCTCTCGAGGCACGCCATCATCCAGACCGACACAGGACACGAACACCAACACTGGCAACGCCGACGAAGGCGTAAGCGTCGCGGTCAAAGCTGGCATCGCAATGGGTGTCCTCGCCGGCGTGCTAGTACTCTTCGTGGTGGTCTGGTTGATAATGAGCATGCGCAAGAAGAAGCAAGCCCGCAGACGCCAGCAGATCGAGGACGATGAAAAGATCCACGGACCTTTCTCCGACAGCGCAGCCATATCGAGAAGCCCGCCCGCTGCTGCTGCCCCCAGCGCGGCTCCCAGACTGAGCCTCCGTCCGGTTTCTCAACTGTGGCAGAACTTGGCTCCTAGCGGGCACCCCGAGCGGAGGGCTTCTAGGGGTATCCAACTCACCGTCAACCCCGCCGGCCCGTCTCATTCCCCGACAAACTCTCTGTCGCCGTTGAATCGTCCTAACCAAGGGGGTTCAGCTTGGGAGCGCCACAGGATGCAGTCTACCACCCCCACCGGGGACAACCGCCCTGGCACCCGAGGGAGCGTTTACTCCCTCAATCCCTTCCACGACAGCCACTCCACCAGGAACTACAACAACGAGCCCGTCAGCCCGGTGTCTACCCTCGCGCCAGAGTTCCCTGCCGTCCCGAGCAAAAACCGCTCTCCAACACCAGAGCCAGTATCCCCAATAGATCAGGACACTGACCTCCCCGATTTTGGCGCCGGCTCCAAGCCTCTAACCCGCAAGACGTCCATCAACCACCACAATAAGGGGTTGCCCAAACCACTGGACCTGACGAAGCCACCATCCCCGTTATACGCCCCCGGCCCGGCATCCCCAGCAGGAACAGAATACAGCATGCACTCCATGTCCCCATCAACTATGGTCCCCTCCTCCACATCAGCAGCCGAAATCGCCGCCGCCGGCGGGCCCCAAAACTCAACTGTGCATCGTGTCCAGCTCGATTTCAAGCCCACTCTCGAGGACGAATTAGGTCTCAAGGCGGGACAGCTGGTGCGGTTGTTGCACGAGTATGATGACGGCTGGGCGCTGTGTATTAGGCTTGATCGGTCGCAGCAGGGGGTTGTGCCGAGGACTTGCTTGTCTACACGGCCGGTGAAGCCCAGGCCGGCGCAGAACGGGCCGAGGGTTGTGCCCCAGGGGGGGTATAATAGGGGTGGGAATGGGAATAACACGGGGGGGTTTCCATCCCCGCCGGGGCAGCAACAAAATGGGGGTTGGCAGAGCGCGGAGAGGTCCGAGAGCCCGGGGAGTTTTTACTCGACGAACCAGGGGGTCAGTCCCAGTCCGGGGGGTGGTGGGAGTGGTGGGATTGGAACGATGAGGGGGCAAGGGGGGGGCGAGTATGAGATGCAGATGGGGGGGTTGAGCCCGGCGCCTGGGCAGGCTTATTAGGGGGGCTTTGTCTGCGGGGATGGGAGGATGGTGAAGTATGTACCTGGTTGGCATGGCCCGAGGGGTTGGGGTTTGAGTTTGAGGTGCCGGGTGGGAGGAGGGTGAGGGGAGGGTATAGGAGGTTTCCGGCGAGGCCTAGGGAGAGGCATTGTTGGGGAGATGGTGGAGAGGAGGAGGGGGTCGAGGTTGCCACCACGGCCGTGAATGGAGGTGCTTTGCGATGGGTGCAGTGCTGTCGTTGGCAGCAGGACCGCATCATGTGAGAAACACAAATGACGATGGGGAAAGGAACGACAGGAGGAGAGGGGGACTGGCTGTATCTTGATCCACGCAACGGTGTAAATGCCTTGCTCAAGTTATGGGTTTTCGGAGGGTGGGGTGTTTTATGTATCTGGTTCTGGGAAGGGAGTTGATGGCGTTAAGGGGACCTTGGTGTGGCATTTTTTCTTCATTTTTTTGGGTGGGGATGAATTTTTTTCATTTTATTTTTTTAAAAAAAACCGGGGATCTTCAAGTCACTCATTTGCGACCTTTTCTTCTCTATTGGAGAAAGGTATTTTTTGGAAGCTTTTTTTGGACCTTGTTTTGGAACTATGCTATGGACCTTTTCTCTTTTGGACCTTTTCTCTGTTGGTGGATACCTAACTACGACCTGCCCTTTGTGCGGGAAACGTACAAGCTTAAAGATATTCTTTTCCTTACTTTTGTGTGGCCTGTTAATGGCTTTCTTGTTTTGTTGAACTCTGGTTGGGAGTGTTCTTTGATGATCCAAGGGGGTGGGGGGGGCGATCAGAGTTGTACATTGGCGTGTTGTTACAGTAGTACACGATGGGAGTTGTAGAATACAAGAGTTGTACCAAGACTTGACTGGATTTGAGGTTTTTCTTCCCGCCAAAAAATGATGGGATGTCTAATCATGCTTCATGTCAACAGTACCTAGCACACGACTCCAGCTAGACGCTTGAGCTTGATCCGCCGAGCCCCCACATTCTGGCAATTTCAAGGAAAATACGCCCTCCTGCTTCTGGGCCAAGAGAGGACCAGCTGTTTATACGAGTCCGGAATATAGCTTCTTCCAGTAACCTAGATAGAAAATGCCCATGGTTAGTTTTCCTCAAAACGCTTTTCGCTGAAACATCATGGGCCCCTCAACCCCGAAGCCATCAGATGCACTCGCCAATTATTCGGTCTCGGTCCCCTCTCAACCACAAACGGTGCCCCCTCCAGGGTCTCGTTCTCAAAAAAGTGGTGGCTGGGCAGTCCACGCTTTGGCTTGAGGGGCAGGTCCGGGAGGGCCAAGACAAACTGGTTCCTGTCCTTGACCTTGACGTTGAAGAGCTTGGCAAAGAAGCGGGTTTCGCTCATGCGCTTGTGCCAGTCCCGGAGGTCCCTCGTGTGAAACCAGATGTGGAGGCTGTGCAGGTTGGGCAAGAGGGCGAGCTGGTCGCAGACGCGCTGCCAGGGGTTGGAGTGCATCGTGATGCCGGGGTGGGAGTCCTCGCTGCGACCGTTGCTGCTGTTGCCGTGGCCAAAGGCAGGGTTGGGGCCTTCGTTTTCTTCCGAGGTTGGGAAGTAGAGCTCGGTCATGAGCTGGGTGGTGAGGATGCAGATTTCAAGGGAGCGGATGGGGAGCTTTTCGGGGTTGCCGCCGTAGAGGGAGAGCCATCCGTGTGCTTCGAGGAGGTCGGTGAAGACGAAGGTGGTGTTGGCGACGAGGGAGGGGAGGGCTTCGCGGTACCTGGTGGCGTGGACTGTTAGTTTAGGGGACTGCGGGGATCAGTGGTGAGGGTCACATACATCCTCTTACACACCAGCATGGGGTTCATGAAGCCACTGGGCCCGGCATGTCCGACATTCTCCTCCCTCCACGAGTCGTTGGGGTTTTGGGCCCTGTGCCATTTGGCTGTCGACTGCTCGCAGCACCAGTGATAACACCATTCCGACTTCAACCGCTTCACCCAGTAGTACTCCTCCTGCGATCCTCTGGCGCTCTGGGTGAACTTCTCAAAACGAGTATCTCCAGTGGAGTAGTCTGCCACGCAGGGAACATGAGACCACTTGTCGTTGTCCTTGTATATGTGTTGCCTTGAACCACTCTCGCTCCAGATGTCCTGGTAGATCAACTCCCGAATCTCCGGTGGCAGGAGGGAAAAGAACGGGGAGTCGTCCTGGGCTAAGGTGGTGGCCACCATGGTGTCCTGTGTCTGTTCTGGTGTCTCTTGTCGTCTCATGATGGGCCTTCAATTACAGGATATCTGCGAGCACAAGAACAACAAAAAGGAAAGAAACATGGGAGTAAGGTTACGTTGCGTTTTAAGTTCCGGGCCATGCCTGCCTTCACCGACCGCAGCTTTTCCCCCGCCTGCCACTCCTGCCTAACATCCGACTTACCTGGTAGCCTATCGACCGGTGCAGACGGAGGCAACCCAATTGGATGGCCAGATGTCACATCGGTACTCAGACGCAGCTCAGACGCATGGACTGGTGCATTCATGCGAGCTGTCAATCTTGACTGGCGCGGTTAAGCATGTGCTCTGTCAACTTCAACGTGGAGGACACGTGAACACGCGAAAACCTCCGTGGGAAGTGTGGTAGGTAGGGTAGCACTGGACACAGTTTTTGCCATCTTGCCATGTGAAACGGAATCTGGTTTTCCGGGAAGGTCAGACAGCGGGAGGGAGACCATAGGGAGGCCATCGTGATAAGCCTTATCGTGGTGGAATGCGGGGAAGGCTGGAGCTGAGCCGGCGTGCGTGCGGAGTGGGCAGGTGGGGTAAGCCCCGGGCCCGGACCTTGGCCCCCGCGTTGGGAGGGGGTGGTTGATAACCTCTGGTCCTTCGGATCATGCCGGTCTTTCTGCGGAAGTCGAAACAAAATGTTTCGGAAGAAGTGATCAGGTTCACCGGACACCGCGGAAGAATGGCCAACTCCCACGCTCCAGACTCGGAGACGGCCCCGAGCTGGGCCTCCTGTGGAGAGCTCGGCTTCCAGAAGATTCCCATTTGACAAATCGACAGATCGGGGGGTCTTCAGCCAATGCCCCGCTTTCACCCGATCCCGCTGGTCCTCATCAGGCAGGACCTCCCCGCCGTGGGGTGTGTCCGCTGCTTGCTTGCTCCGGAGCCGCGATATCATTCACCGTCGAGCTGGCCTTGTTAACTGTCTGCTTCTTGCTCGTGTTACATCCTGTGGGCAGGTGACCAAAACTGCAAAAGTAAGTCAACACATATCGTATTTCAAACCACGCCTCAACACCTAGTTAACAGGCCTCTTAACTTTCAGAAGGATGTAACTTGACAATAACTACACGATTTACTGACTTGCAATACCAGTTATTTTCCCCAGAACCTGTGTTACCACCAGCCTGACACCACCCTCAACTTTTGGCAACAACGCCCCAAACCTTTCGAGCTTGATCAGCCCTACAACAGCGCCCACAAGCACTTACAGAGCTACCTACCTATCCCCTTCCAGACCTTCCATTCGATCCCCAGCGACAACCGCAAAAGCCCAAACCCACCATGTCCAAATCTCAGCTCCTCCGCGAGGAAGGCAACCGCCACTTCCAAAAAGGCGAATACTCCCGCGCCGACGCGCTCTACTCCCAAGCGTACGCCCAGCTCACGGCCCATATCCACCCAACCCCCCCCCCCCTTTCTTTCTAACCTTTCTCCCGCCTTAGCCTCAACCTCGACCCCACCAACCCAACCCTCTACACCAACCGCGCCATGGCCCGCCTCCGCCTCTCCCAATGGGACCTCGTAATCTCAGACTGCGAATCCTGCCTCGGCCTCTCCCCCGACAACCTCAAAGCGCACTACTACCTCTCCCAAGCCCAGCTCGCCCTCCGCGCTTACTCGGACGCTCTCGAGCACGCGTACAAGGCGCACAAGCTGTGTGTGGCGGCGAATGATAAGTCTCTTGGGAACATCACCGCTCAGGTGCTAAAGTGTAAAAAAGAAAAGTGGGATTACGAGGAGAAGCGCCGGAGGAGGGAGACGGCTGATTTGGAAGAGGAGGTTCTGATGCTGTTAAGGAAGGAGAAGAAGGAGGCTGTTGTTCTCTCTGGGGAGGAGGCGGAGGAGCTGACGAGGGAGTGGGAGGAGAAGCTGAGGCGGGTGAGGGAGGTTTTTGAGAAGGCGAGGGAGAAGGAGGAACGGAGGAGGGAGGTGCCGGATTGGGCGGTGGATGATATTACTTTTGGGTTCATGGTTGATCCTGTTATTGTGAGTGCCGCACCGGGACAGATTGGGGGGTTTGACTGGGCTGACAAAGGGCACAACAGACCAAAACAGGCAAGTCGTACGAACGAGCTGCTATTCTGGAGCACTTGAGGAGGTCACAGACAGATCCGCTTACCAGGGAGCCGCTTCAGGCGAGCGAGCTCAGGCCAAACTTGGATTTGAAGCAGGCTTGTAGCGACTTTTTGGAGGAGAATGGATGGGCGGCTGATTGGTAGGCTCACCTGCTGGAGCTGCATATTTCTGGCTACGTTTCAAAGAGTTTCACATTCATTGCGGTTAGGGCGGTGGTGGTCTGCATTTTCTGGGAGGGCGAGCCAGGCGTTTCGCGGGAACCTCAGATTTGATACCTAGCAAAGGGGGGGGGGTCATTTGCTTCTGGGTAGAGGTCAAGTATGTGTCGAATTAGCGATTCATGTATCTTTCTTTTTAAACTTTTGCTTGTATGTATACACGTCGTGTACAAAATAACTGACACTTCAAAAGTAACTTGATGCGCCATGTTCATCGGGGACATAAACCCTGTCCGCCCTCTGTTCTATATGCCCGCCCGAGCCAGCACATCACAAACGCCAGAAGAGCAAATGAATGGTCGATACTTTGTCTATTGCCTAGGGAAAGAATAGGGATCGAGCTAGGCAGCCAGAATCGTTTTCCCTCCAGCCAAACCGCGACTCCTAACCCCGTTAAAAGATAACCCTTCCCTTATCCTCCACTTTGCAAAATGGAAGCTTTTGTCCTCTGCCCAAGCACTTGATCACCTTCGCTAACAGGCTTTTGCTCACCCCCGTGAACGACAAAGAATCGATTTATTTTGTTTTCCTTCCCTCTAATTTACTCAGTAAGAGCGACCAAACATGCAGAAAGACTCGGCAAGGCGACCACACTCTGGGTTCAAGCACTTGGTCTCACCCTTGACCAGACCCTCCGGCTGCTCAAAGGGAATGCAAAGTGACTTCATGCCCATAGATGGCACCTTCTGGCCGTCAGGGCCCTCGGGAAGATCCTCGCCACGAGTGAGCTCCTTGATTCTGTCCTCGCAGGCGGGGACCAAGCAGCTGGGGATGATGACAACGTTCTTGGCATCGAGAGCGGGGACAACCTCGTCCCAGTTGGTGATCTTGACGCGATGCTCGCGGAAGGTCTTCTCGGCCTTGTTGTACATGTCTTGCTGGATGGTCTCGAGGAGCTCCGGGACCTTGGTGGTGAGCTCGCCAATGGGTATGGTGCCCTTCTCGCCGGTGTCACGGCGGGCGAAGGAGACAACGTCCTTGGCCGCATCCTTGGGACCGAACTCAAGTCTGACGGGAACGCCTTTCATCTCCCAGTCGTTGAACTTCCAGGCTGGGGTGTAGCCCTCGCGGGTGTCGATCTCGGTGCGAACGCCAGCCTTCTTGAGAATTGCCAGCAACTCATACATGCGGTCGAGATGCTTCTCCTTGTCCTCTGGGGTGGTCTTAGCCGTCAACCCAACGGGGATCAGGATGGCCTGGGTCTTGGCGATGCGTGGTGGGAGGACAAGACCCTTGTCATCACCGTGGATCATGACCATGACACCGATCACTCTCGTTGACAGACCCCAGCTGTTTTGCCAGACGTGAATCTTTTGGCCCTTGTTGGTGGGGTCTTCGACAGTGATGTCGAACATCTTGGAGAAGTTCTGGCCAAGGCAGTGACTTGTGGCACCTGATGTTGCGTTAGTTGAACACATAGACACAGCTTGCTATCGATGTACGTACCCTGGATGCCTCTGCCATTGCTTGGGATGTAACCCTCAACGGTGGTGGTGTAGTAGCCACCGGCGAACTTTTCAGCCTCGGTCTTCTTGCCTCTGACGACTGGCACTGCGAGCAGTTGCTCGTAGATACCGGCATACAACTCGAGAATTTCCAGAACTTCCTTTCCTGCTTGCTCCTCTGACACGAAAGCAGTATGACCTTCTTGCCACCTTGAGAAGGGTTACAGGTCAGCATTGTGAAACTTGGTGCCGCTTTATGAGATCCTTACATGAACTCTCTTGCGCGCAGGAAGGGCACTGTCTGCTTAGCCTCCCATCTCACAACTGATACCCACTGGTTGAGCCTTGAGCTTGGGGTTAGCAGTGCCGAGAATTTTTGGAATGAGTTTGAACTCACTTCAGGGGAAGATCACGATGACTCCTGATCCACTTGGAGTAGTAGGGATACATCTTTTCAGATCTCCGTCAGCATCTGATTGACCCAGCGTTGCGAGGAGCGCTCAACGTACCACCGCCTCGGAAGTTGGGCGAACGGCAACCGGCACTTCGAGGTCCTTCTCACCAGCCTTGGTGACCCACGCGAGTTCTGGGGCAAAACCCTCAACGTGGTCCTTCTCCTTCTGCAGTGATGTAGAGCTGAGGAACATGGGGCTGCAATGTGGTGTTAATAAGATTCGCAACCCGATGCCGGGACAGGGATGAAGACGAACAAGTTGCATTCCTCGACACCGGCAGCCTCAATGCGCTCATTAAACCATTTTCGGATAGTATTCCACTGCGCAACAGTCAGTCCCTCGCCAAAAAGACAGGCTTGGCAAGCTGAGATAAGGGTTGACCCACGATGTACATGGTGTTTGGACGCATGACCTAAAAGCATATAAGTCAACTCTGTCGGAAGACTAGGCCTAGAGCACAACGTACGAAGAAACCGCTGATCTCGGTGCTGTCCATGTGTTAGAACCATAGCTCTCACAGATAAGCTAAGGGACTTCAGCACTCACTAGTACTCCACCATCTCGGCCTTCTGGACAACTTCTTGATACCAGGCGCTGAAGTTCTCCCCCTTCTTGGCGGTAATACCAATAATGTCGTCCTTCTTGCTCTGGATGGGCAGGGCAGCCTGCTTGGCCGCCTTCTCAGCTTTCTGAGCTGCCATCTTCGCGGCCTTCTCAGCCTTCTTCAACGCCGACTTGGATTGTTCGGTAGAGTCGCCCATGGTGATGCCTTTTCGCCTGTTGAAGTGAACTGAGGTGAGTATAACGTTCAGAGATCAAGATGGAGCCGCGTTTTTAAGGAAGAAAAAAAGGGGCGTGACTCTCGACGGCGAGGTTGAGTCAATGCCGGTCTCAGGTGTCCGGACGGCTGGGCGTTTTCAGAGAGGTGGCTACCCCACCATGGAACGGATACCCCTCCTTCTGATAGCAACGGCGGGAACAGGCCCAGGCCCGTAGACTTTTTAGCGGGGCATGCCAGTGGCCCAGCCAATTACAGGGCTGCCTTGGAGCTCAAGACCGGGATGGGATTATCTGCACCTCCGATAAAAAGTTCCTGAGCTAGGAGCCCGCCTTGCAGGGCAACGACGAAAGAGAGCTCGAGTCCCGACTGTGCCTGGAGCCTGTCAACAGAGACCCAACGCCCCCTTTCCCCCTTCCACCCCTCCATCCCCCATATCCCCACCGCCACTCTCGACACTGTCAACACCGCACACATACATACATCGCGATGGCTTCCATGTTCGAGCAGCCGAGAAACGGCACCCTCTTCCTGGGAGGCACAAAGATCTCCGGCACTGAAATCCGCGACCAGAACGGTTAGTCGGCCTCGTCACCCACTATACAGCGGGGAGCTGTTCCGAAGCTCGATCATCCATGCTGACCACCGTTGCAGTTCTTGCTACGCAAGCCATCGCCAATGTCGTCAAGAGCTCGTTCGGCCCCAGCGGCCTCGACAAGATGATGGTCGATGATATCGGTGTGAGTGCCTGCTGCTGCCCCGCCCCGCCAACTGACCGCAACATCCCCCTGACACGAAGGACAAACAGGATGTGACGGTGACAAACGATGGCGCGACTATCCTCAGTTTACTCGACGTCGAGCACCCCGCCGGCAAGATCCTCGTCGACCTTGCGCACCAACAAGATAAGGAAGTCGGCGATGGCACAACGTCGGTCGTTTTGATTGCGGCCGAGCTGCTGAAGAGAGGAAACGAGCTGATGAAGAACCGGATACACCCTACCACCATCATCACAGGTTACCGTCTGGCCCTCAGAGAGGCGGTCAAGTACATGAACGAGCACATCAGCATCAAGGTCGACAAGCTCGGGCGGGAGTCTCTGATCAACATTGCCAAGACTTCCATGAGCAGCAAGATCATCGGCGCCGATTCTGACTTTTTCTCGAACATGGTGGTGGATGCTATGCAGGCTGTCAAGACAACGAGCAACAAGGGCGAGACCAAGTACCCGGTCAAGGCTGTTAATATTCTCAAGGCCCACGGCAAGGGTGCTCTCGAGTCTGTGTTGGTCAAGGGGTATGCGCTCAACTGCACTGTCGCTTCCCAGGCCATGGTGACCCGGATAACAGACGCCAAGATTGCCGTTCTCGACATGAACCTTCAGAAGGAGCGCATGAAGCTCGGCGTGCAAATCACCATCGACGACCCCGATCAGCTCGAGGCGATCAGGCAAAGAGAAGCGGGCATGGTTATGGAACGCGTGGAAATGATTCTCAAGGCCGGCGCCAACGTTATCCTTACCACCAAGGGTATCGATGACCTCTGCCTAAAGTTGTTCATTGAGCGCGGTGCTATGGCTGTACGTCGGTGCAAGAAGGAGGATCTCCGCCGCATTGCCAGAGCCACCGGCGCCACCATGCTCAGCTCCCTCTCAGACTTGAACGGTGACGAGAAGTTCGAGGCCTCCTATCTTGGTCACGCCGAGGAGGTTTCACAGGAGCGCATCTCAGACGACGAGTGCATCTTGGTCAAGGGCACCAAGGTTCACTCTTCGGCCTCCATCATCCTCCGTGGCCCCAACGAGTTCACCCTCGACGAAATGGAGCGCTCCGTTCACGACAGCTTGTGCGCCGTCAAGCGGACGCTGGAGAGCGGCAGCCTTGTCCCCGGCGGTGGTGCCGTCGAGACTGCGCTGCACATTTACCTCGAAGAATTTGCCGGCACAGTCGGCTCCCGCGAGCAGCTCGCCATTGGCGAGTTTGCCCAGTCATTACTTGTTATTCCCAAGACCCTGGCCGTCAACGCGGCCAAGGACGCCTCAGAGCTCGTCGCCCAGCTGCGGTCGAGACACGCGCTGTCGCAGCGCATCCAGGAGGGCGAGGCGAACGAGGACGAAAAGTCAGTTGCCCGCAAGAAGGCGTACAAGAACTATGGTCTTGACCTCATGAAGGGCAAGGTCGTGGACTCGATCAAGAACGGCGTCATGGAGCCAAGCATGAGCAAGATTAGACAGCTGAAGAGCGCCGTAGAGGCGTGCATCAGCATCATGCGTATTGATACACTCATCAAGCTCGACCCAGAGGCGCCAGCGGATGACGGACATGACGGACATGATCATTAGAGGAAGGGAAGAGAAAAAAGTTAGATACCTTTAGTTCTGCTTGACACTTGGTTTTGAGTGTAAAATAACACCGTAAGACATATAATGAAGGGATGAGCAGCCTTTTTGCGTGTTGCTATCTACCTATGGAGACATATCATACCTCTCCTATCATATCATATCTCAAGAACTGGGTTTGGCGGTCGGTGCTGGTGCGGTGACGGAGGTGGTGCCGGGCCGGATACCGTCGGCTTACAACCGAAGGCCCAGCGCGGCCCCTCATCCGCTGTGGTACAGAGGGGGAGTCACGCCGGCGGCCGGATGACAGCCGCTAGACGAGACAGCAAACAGCAAAGTTGGCAAGAGTCTTTTGTGACGT
Organism: Podospora anserina S mat+; assembly: GCF_000226545.1. Taxonomy (NCBI): domain Eukaryota; kingdom Fungi; phylum Ascomycota; class Sordariomycetes; order Sordariales; family Podosporaceae; genus Podospora; species Podospora anserina. Next base: position 2,498,592 of record NW_001914857.1, read on the forward strand.
AAAATTTCCGGGGTTGGGCAGGTCAGATGGTCTGAGTTGTCTCTGCGGAGGGTTTCTTCTTTGAGGTGCTGATCGGTGGTTCGACCAATGGGCAACAAAGAGCCAAAGGTACCGACCGGGACAGGATTCAACGGACGGAATGCTCTGCCGCCTTGAAGCTCAACTGTTTCTTAGTTCTCAAAGAGGAAAACAAATCCCGATACAATTGTAGATTGAGGAGACAAGATAGCCCCGTATGATCACTAGCCTTCTAGTCTTTTTCTAGCGCTGTGAGCGTTGCCAAGTGCGGTAGGTCGAGGGGGGACCGGGCGGGGCGGGGTGTGCCCGGTGCCGGCGTGCGGCGTTGCGGAGCCCGGATCGGTAAGCCACGGGTATCAATGGAAGCGAACGTTTGTCGAACCAATGATTGATCCACTTTTGCCGGGTTTCCGTTCCCCTTTTTTTGCGACTCGTCAATTGATGACTTGATTTAAGCTTCTGGCCAGCTGCTGCTGCTGTTTGATCTCAGGGGCTGGTGCTCTTCTGCTACCCCCTTTCTTTGTTTCTTTGAACACAGCACATTCCTGCTTGGTTGATCTTACCCCTTCGGATAGATTATTTCGGCGATAGCTTCACCCACCTCTCAATCTCACTCTCGCCCTCATCGCCACCACCAAAATGGGCTCCAACAAACCCGACTCCTCCCCCGACTCCTCCTCCCCTTTAATCACCCTCACAAACCCCACCCCCTCCGAACTCCCCAAAATCTTCACCCTCTCCCACCCCAAATGGGGCCCCGCGTTAACCCTGCAAGACTACCTCGACAGAGAAGCCTACCTCACCACCGTGCCCCTATCCAAAAACGGGGGCATCACCCACTGGCTTTTGACTCTGTCCTCCCCCCCATCCCCCTCAGGGGAAAGACCAATCCTAGCATCATGCGAATCCATCAAGAAACGCGCCTTTTACACCACCCCCTCCGGCTCCGTCCGCGAGGGTGTCGCCCACGGCATCGCCTCTGTCTTCACCGACCCAGAGTACAGAGGCAGAGGCTACGCCTCGAGAATGATGTCTGACCTGGGCCAACGGCTCAAGACCTGGCAAGACGGCGGGGAGGACAGGCCGGTGGTGTTTAGCGTGTTGTATAGTGATATTGGGAAGGGGTTCTATGCCAAGCATGGGTGGGCGCCGTTTCGGTCGAGTCATGTTTCTTGGACGCCATCGTCCGCTGCCGGGTCGCCTCGAGGGAAAGGGGTCAAGACGATTGGGTATCATGAGCTGGCGGAGCTCTGCGCCGTTGATGAGAGGTTGCTAAAGGAACGACTGGCCAGGTTGGCGAAGGAGGATGGCGGGAAAAAGAGACATGTTGCTTTGGCGCCGGAGTTGGATCAGCTGCTTTGGCATTTGATGAGGGAGGATTTCATGACGAAGCATATCTTTGGGAGGACGCCTGAGGTTAGGGGGGCGGTGGCGGGGGAGAAGGGGAGGAGGGTCTGGGCTGTTTGGACTAGGGGGTATTATGGGGGGTTGGGGAAGACGGAGGGGAATACGTTGCATGTGCTGAGGGTGGTGGTGGAGGATGAGGAGAATACGGCTGAGGAGGAGCTCGTCGAGGGGTTTAAAGCGATTGTTGGGATTGCGCGGGCGGAGGCGGACGAGTGGAGGAGCCATGATGTGCAGATGTGGAATCCGACGGGGTTGGTGAGGGGGTTGGTGGAGAAGATTGGGGTTGAGTATGAGTTTGTTGAAAGGGATAAGGAGAGTATTGCTAGTTTGATGTGGTATGGGGAGGAGGAGGGGGAGGAGGTGGACTGGGTGGCTAACGAGAAGTATGCTTGGTGTTGAAGGTTGTGGGTTTCAGTCATTGGAAGCGATCTTTCTTTCTCTACCTACTTCTTACGGGATATATTTTGCATTTTGCTACATATCGCATACGTGGTCTCTCAAGGCACTCTGACATCATCGAATTTGTCTCCATACGAGCGACATATATCTGTTCAGAGCATGGGAATCGTTATATTCTTTTTCATACGCCTCAACAAGATCCTCCTCAAAGTCCAAACCACTCCAGATCAACCGCCTCAAACTGCGGCACCACATGCCCCACCCCACTAGCCGAATATCCCACCAGCTTCGTCCCATCCCCATACACCATCTTGGTGTAGCCCGCCGCCGGAACATTCGTCTCATTCCTGGTAAACTCCACCCCGTGAATCGCCCCCCACTGCTTAAGCTGCTCCTCAAAGTTGTGGAAATAGTTCACGAAAAAGTCATTATCCCCATGCCAGGTAGCAACCTTGGGATACTTCCACCCCTGGTTCCCCTTCCCTTTACCCTTGCCCTTCCCCTTGCCCTTGCCCTCAGGCAAAGGCGCCATCCCCCTCACCACCTCAGCCCATTCCTCCCCCGTCTTTCTAATCCCCCCGTTGGCGCACGTCTGATCGGCGCTGATGGGGCTGCTGCCAGGGGAGCCAGCGAGACAGCCGGCTGGGACGCCGCTGTAGCAGGACACGGCGGAGAAGAGGTCGGGATAGGCCGAGGCCATGACGTTGGACATCATGCAACCTGAGGATGACCCGGTGATGAAGACCTTCTTGGGGTCGGCGTTGAAAGTGGTGGTGGCCCAGCGGACGATGGTGGCTAGGCCGGTGGAATCACCTCCTCCGTCGCGGGTGAGGGAGGCGGGGGAGGCGACGTCCCAGCAGTTATTGTCGTTTATGGAGGATGGGTAGAGGACGACGAAGTTGCGGGAGGAGGAGAGGGTTTGGAATTGGGAAGTCATTTCGGCGTGCCCGGGGCCGGAGCCGAAGCAGCCGTGGAGCTTGGAGGGGTGTTAGCATGGAGATAACGGGGAGTTAGAAAGGGGGAGGGGTGCCCACAGCGAGGATGATGGCTGGCTTGCCGGTCAAGTTGGAGGGGGCATAGAGGTGAAGTTGGAGGTTGGTGGGGTTGGATCCCCACGACGAGATCTGAGTGAGGACATCACGGGGGATGTCATTAGCACCAGGAGCGGAGGGAGCACCGTGGGCCACGGCAGCGGTACCAGCGAGGAGGACAAGGGACTTGAACAACATCGTGATGCCTAGGTATGACTGAGGTGAGAAGACAGACCACGGTGTAGAGTAAACAGAAACTAAATCTTTTTGGGGTGAGCGGATATTGGGATATTTGTACCTTGCATATCTTCCCCCCTCCCCCCCTCACCCCCCCCCCAATAAGATCGCTCAGCTATAATTAAGCAATCAACGCACACCACCGTCATGATCTCATTACCGAATGGGACGGTGGCACTCGGTAGTCTGGTCCGTGGGCCGTAACTGTGCCTAGGTAGGTATTTGGCAAACGTGAGTAATCCATGGCTCCGTTCCCCAGCGGGTTTGGCCTCGGTGGCCCTTATTCCCAAGGGGGAAGCAAGTCCTTGTTAGCACAAGCATGAAATGTATGTGGATAACCAGCGTTGCAATTGGCGCGGCTAACTATACCCGACGCTATTTTCTGAGCGCCTAAGTTTTGTGGTTACACCACCGCACTCGGCTGGACTGCCCTATCAGATACGCTAGCGTGAGGTAAGGATCTATACTTTCACGGTGTTACGGATAGAGTTATTGGAGGACGTCAGCGGTCAGACCTAGTAGTCAGCAAGCCACGTCCGAATATCAAGAGGCTGAGGCGTCCAACTGCTTTGTATTGACTTGGCTGCTGCCACCGGCTGTTCCTGTCGGCATCTGTGCTGGAGATGAAAATCGGACTTTTGCAACTTGAGGGAGGGAGACAAAGTCTGTCGTCTATTTTAAACTCCTAATTCATTTGGTCACAAAGAGTGTAGAGTCAAGGTGTTACGCGCGAAAAAGACAACGTGGATGTTGTACAAAAGAATGCTCTCACCGGATTTAGGCAGACATATGCTGTATCGTATGTATTTTGACGAAGTACACAAGCACCTCTTGAATGCACTGAGAATGACGTCGCCGCATAAGGTATGAAGCTTGGGGCCACAAGTTGGAGAACATGGGGATGCGCCTTCTCCTTCGAGAGCCAGGATAATCAAACTTCACTCCCCCGTGGCCCCCTAACACAAACGTCTAGTGAGAAGTCTGGCGCCAGCGGTGAGAGTTGGGTTGCTCTGTAGCGCGCCGGGCGCCGGGTACGAGGATCTGGAGAGTCGCAGAAGGATCCGCTTACGAGAAGAGCCGCTTCAGGCGAGTGAGCTCCAGCCGAATCTGGATTTGTATCAGGCTTTTCTTAGAGGGAAATAGATGCACCTCTACTTGGTAGATTGTGTTCTATCCATGATGTTTCACTTCGTCATTATGTCTTTTCCGAGAAGCTTCATGCCGCTGTCATTGCCCGTATTCTCGCAGTTCAAGATCCCTACGTCTAAGTGCTCGTTCGCATTCAGCATCGCTAGGGCGTGGAATTTGGCAACACCTTTGATAGGGCAGATGGAGTGCCCCGATACGCAGCTGGAAATGTAAATCACACAAAGAGCTATGTGCCCATCATGAAGCCGTAGAATTCTGAGAAATATTCCACTTGACACATTGATCAGGCAGTTTGCAATTTCATGAATAGCATCAGTCTTGCAATATGCGATAGTACTACCAGCTCCAACTACAAGTATCTCTTGCTCCTCCTCTTCCGTTTCCAACACCCTCATCAAATCACGGCCAAAAATCCAGGAAGATTCGCCATGCTGATCAATCAAACGCTCGATGACCTCCATCGAGGATACGCGACTGGAACATTGCATTCTGAAACCTCATTCTCGTTGGTGAACTTGCATTCACTACCTTGCTTATCAAGATTGCGAAACTAGCATCATCGGTGTGTGAAAATCCCCTATTCATAGCTGAACAGCACAAGGCAGTTTTCTTCACCTTGTCACCACGGAGTGGTGATCAAAGTGGAAAAAAAAAAAAAGAGTTCTGGTTGCATCAGCGGTTTCAACAAGTGTTGAGCTAACTGGAGATAGTAATACCAGCCAGCCCCGAGAAACTGGGCGGACAAGCAAGAGCAGAACGGCGTGGGTACAAAAGTTTTCCCAGACACTTAAGTAAGCTCGACATCCAACTGCCCCCTCGCGGGGAAAGGACCACCAAGCTATGCACACAGCCCTCAAGAGGAGTGCGAGAAAGCTCGGGACAATACCATCGATAAAGAACCGATGCCCCCTGGCTAGAGGCTCCGAAACATCAAGATAGCCGGGAGGATACCGGCACCGCTCGAAGATACGACCAGAGACAAAGGCGAGGAGTCCTGGGCCAAGGTACTGAGCAAGTAGCCAGAGGCACTGCCGTGCCGTAAGGTCGAGATATGAGGGCATAACGCTGTTTCGCTGTCGATTGGCAGACCCAATCAAGAAGAAAAGAGGCAATTTCAACAGAATGGATGGAAAATGGTCTTTTAAAGCCAACAGCACCTCGAATCTGCACCTTCCATGACTGCAACCGTAATCACCTTGACATCATTGAAGTGGCAGAATGGAGATGAGCAAAATGGGAAGTTTGTGCTGTTGTGGAAGGAGAGACGTTGCTTTGTTGAGAAGCAGTGGTGGAACATGGCCGAGATGACCGAGATAGCTGAGGTGTCGATATGGAAAGGAAGGTAGCTAAGTGATCCCAGTTACGTACTTGGCCTTCTTGCAAGAACTGACTTGGGTTGCAGGTTACCTGCCTTGCTCCGAAAGTCACTCTTTCCACGTCACTCTTCCCACCATGCAACGGAATGCGCTGGATGGCAGTTGTACCTAGTTGTTGACACCATCTGGGGGAGGAAAGATGTTGTCTGACTGAGATAAGGCGGCTACCTAGTATTCAGTCCCGTCGTTTCCCATGGGCTGGTGACAGCACGGCACATACCTAGAGCAGAACCAACCATGCCTAATCTTGTCCTCCCCAAACCAGCTGGCGGCTTCGCCAGCCCCGACGACATCCTGTGGGACTCCTGCCTGGACAGGTCGAGATTGTTTCGACGGTAGAGCGCTACGTGAAATGTTACTGGATTATGTCAAGCATCTACAAGAACCTGGCTCCATCTCATCCACGCTTTCCATTCCGCTTTCCAACAGCGCAGTCAGTCTGTGGAACCAAAAGGATACCCTACCCACAGGGTAGGCCGGGTGGGTATATATCTCTACACAGTCACACCCTCCTGTAAACCCACACGCCCTCCCCCGCTTCGACGGCACCCTTCCGCATATCCTCCCCCTCCTTGTCAACAGCCCACTCGTCAAATACTGGCCCAAACTCCTCCAGGTCTGCCCTAGGCCCGATCCAAACTACGATTTCCCCTTCCCACCCTGCCAGATAAGCCTTTACCAAGGAGGGCTGCCTGGGGTAGACGAACAGCAGCGCACCCGCCTCCTTCAGCAAGCCACTGTCAACCACTGCCCATGTTCCTGTCACTGTCAAGGTGTTTTGCTCGGGAAGAAAAACGTTAACTGGCTTTGGGGCCGAGACCTCCACGCCGTAAATGCTATTCGAACGGGCCGGGTAGTGGTGTAGGAGCAGAGCTTCTAAGAGGCCAGGACCGGAGCCGATTGAGAGGGCTAGACTGGGAGGAGGAGGAAGGATGGTGTCGAGGAGGAAGAGTAATGGAAGCGAGAGGGAGCAGCATGAAGAGGGATGACGAATGGGGGAGGTTGATAGTTGTGGAAGACGAGTCGTCATTTCTGATGGGTGGTGGTGGTGGTGGTTGTGGTGATTGGTTGGTGATACGAAAGTGTAACAGTTTAAGCCGTTAGAATTTTCCACTGTTTCTACTGTCAGTGACATGGCTCCACAAAAATTTGACAAATTAACGTTATCTACCAATGAGATCGGACCAGGTTCTTTTCCTTTTCACTTCGACGTCCCTCGCAAGAGTTCTCACACCTTGTTACCTACCTACACATAAACACCATCTTTTCATTCTTCTTCCTACACTAGCTGACCAACTCGGACTATTGGAAAGAGAAGTGGACCCATAGTCCGCGTCTACAGGAATTTGGGCTGGCTGAGAACAAGCCACAATCTTCCCCTCAACACTTGGCTTGATGCTCACCCGTGGCGCGCATTGTCCAAAGGAGACCAGTTCATCAACTGACAGCTTCCGACCTAACCTTTATTTGACATTGTTGGCCGCCATCGTACTGCTTGGTGCTTTAACATCACCACTCCTCACCACTTGGTCTGCGAGCCACATTTACTCAGAGGAGACTATATGGCACCGCCTAGCCTACCGACTCCCACTCTGAGCCATCAAGTTCTATTTCAAGATCGACCATCACGACAACATCTAAATATCTTTGACTTTGCAGCCAGCCACAATGACAATATTTCACTGCTGACTCTCTATCGCCGCACTTTACGCAGATCCGTCCGCTGTTGATCCTTGCACTATGGCAGCCATGAAAGATAACCAGCCAGAGGATATCTGGACTCCTATCGAAGACCAAAAAGTATTTAACAGCTTGACGCGCCGTCGAAACTGACCTCTCGACCGCCAACCTCTCAGTATCATCAAGACGCATATAGCACCTTCAAAATCTTACCTTTTGACTACACACACTCTACCTTACCCTTCTTTACAGCACGACACTGAACATGGGCTGGTGGAGCTCTCTCATCCATGGCGTCGGTTCTGCCGTGGACTGGGTCAAATCAAACTCGGGCACCATTGGAACGGCCGCTGGGATCATCGCAAAGGTTGCCGGAGCTATCGCGGATGATCATAGTGATCCTGTCGCCCAGATATTTCCCAACTTCACAAAGGCGGCTCAAAGACTCAAAAAGAAGGCCCAAAAGGGGGCCCAGGCAAAGCTCGACGAGGTTTCGGCCTCTCTCCCCGATCGCATCAAGAACGACAAAACTCGGAAAACCGAAGAAGCCGCCAGCCTGTCAGATTCAACCTTCATGTGGGTGGACCCAGCACCCTTGAACCCAGACGGCCAGCCGAACAAGAGTCTTGTTCACGATATCGGAAAGATGCTCGCGCAGAGCAGCTTCCCAACTGTTCTCAAAGCAGGCAACGGCAAGGGTAAACGAGAGGGGTCCGACTCGGGCTTTCTGGACGTGGCACTGTCCATCGGGCAGGCCATCTTTGCCAACATGGGCACCGACGCCGAATATGCCGACGATGACGGGATTGTGGTGTCCCCCTTCAGCATCTCCAGCGCCGACGGCTGCTGCACCATCTCGGGCTGCCACGCCTACTATCCGATCCCGCTCGGACAGACGGGCGCCAACTCTGTCTGGCACGCCGCGATAGTCATGAACAAGACCACAACGGAAGCATACCGGTTCCACGAGTTTGCGAGCACCAGGGCTCTGACCATTTCCCAGCCGGTCAAGATGGACAACGGCAGCGGCAACCCGCAGTGGCTCGTCACGATGAGCGTCCCGTGGGAGGACGCCGTGTCTGCCTCCAAGCTGGCTCCGGCGCTGCTGAATGAGCTCCAGAGCACCGACGTCACCCAGGTTGGCTGGCGGCTGTACTACCACTCGCTCGACGGGACGGACCAGCGGTTGAAGCTGCAGTGTCCGGACGGGTTTACCCCTGCCCAGGCGAAAGGTCTCGTTCGCGGGTGCATCAAGGATGTGGTCAGGTCCTCGGGCATGCTGTTGTCTCCCAACGCTAGCCCGTATCTCACCCCGGATATCCTAGTCACCATGTCTACGCTTGTCTTTGGCGGTGACAATTGACGAGGCAAAGTCTTGATCGGATATCCAGTCTTTTTTTAATTTTTTATTTCTTTTTTATTTTTATTTTTATTTTTTTTGCACTTATCTCTTTGTGCTGGCAGGAACACAGCTGGGTGGGTAGGTGAGGTAGGTAAGAGGGAGCGAGTTGGAGGCTCGCCAAACTCGGGTTGATCAAAGTGGTTTTTCTTTTTCATGATGAACTTTTTATCTCTCTTTTATTTTTTCTTGTTTCTTACTCTTTAAGTCGTCCTTCATTGAACCCCTTTCCCTCCATCTGGCTCACCGATGTCTTGTCATTGTTTCGGGATGTTGAATGGGGGTGCCCAGCCGTGTAGTTCACCCCCACTTGACACAGGTCATTTTACTCTTGTGGGCCCTTTCCCACTTGCGAACAATCGTTTAACCATGATCAGTTTTGTCATCTAGTCTTTTCGGTGGAGATTGCATGAATACACTCGGTGCCTTGATCAGCAAATTTTTTTTTTTTTTTGAAAAGCTACTCTTTTTGCAAAATGCATGGTTGTTGTTGTTGTTGTTGGGTAGAAAAAATGAGGCTAGGTCGGCAACTCTGAAAAAGAGACGCAATTGGCTGGTTGTCTGTGCGAGATTACATAAAATTTGCTCACAAATGGTCCAGAAAGCAACTGGGGATTTCTTCTGTCATTATCCTACCTACAAACGTAGCCAATTGTCTAAAGCCTTGAGTCAAATGTGTAACATCAGAGGAATGGGCGACAAGAGCCGAGAATGAGAGACACGATTGGCTTTGGTCAGGGACGTTGACTCTTTCAACTTGACATTGGGCCGAGGGGTGTGTCATATGGCTCAGAGAGAGAGAGAGAGAGAGAGAGAGAGAGAGAGAGAGAGAGAGAGAGAGAGAGAGAGAGAGAGAGAGAGAGAGAGAGAGAGAGAGAGAGAGAGAGAGAGAGAGAGAGAGATATCAGAGGACAAGATCCGAAAAAGTTGGTACGTGGTGGAGGGCCGCAGTGGATTCAAGTCAATTTCTTCAAACTTCCATCAGGAAATTCCCCGACTCTCTCATCACCACTTCCCACGGGAACTTTAACATGACAGAGTTATCAGGGCTATTCCACTGATCTACATTGTGAATTACGGGCTTCCACCGACAAGAAACCCGGTAAAAGTAGATTTATAGGATTTGACGCGGCTTCATGGGGGAATGAAAGGCCCCGAGGGAACACCTTCTTTTTTGAGACGAGGTGAGAGGTCGGTGTGAAAGACTTTCTTGCATGAGAGTATGGCAGCTTGGGCATCTGAGAATTTTGATGGCCAAGAGTATGTATGAGACTTGCTCCCCAGCCAACCATTTCTTCCGTCTTCTTCAAACCCCGATTCTCTCAGGTATTATAATGAATAATCTCCGGGGGAAAATTGATACCTGATATTCCTGCAGGGGCCGGAATTTCTTGATTGATGAAGTAGGATTTGCAGATTCATTAAAAACATGATTGGCTCATGACTAGTGATTCTACCTATCCGGCAGGAGTATGGGGAAGGCGAGTATGTTGAGACAAACAACGCTGAATCGGGGTGGGAATTAGGTGTCGAATTGAGCTTTGTCATGATCATACATATGAGGTGGTGTGATGACGGGATGTAGACCCGATTCACCGCGTTGCATCTTGTCAGCCGAGTGTGTGCTCCGGAATCATGGTTCCAGCATGGGATATGTTGGGCTTCAGTGATGGACAGAAAGTAGCTCCAACTCCAACTGTCACCATTTCCTGATCTGTGATTGATTTGTGACAGCGAGCCATCTGGATTAGCAGAGCATGAGGTGATATTGGAGCCCAACGATGCACACATCAATCCTTCTTGGCTGCGGGGGTATCAGAGAGGCGGCTGAAATTCAGGCAATTGAACATGAATTTCATATTGTGAATTTCCAAGACTTCAGAGAATCAGATATCAGGTATATAAAGCAGGAGTTCTCGTTTGATTCTCTGGCCTCTCTTCCCGGCCAGACATCTCTAGATCACTTCTCTCTTGCATCACATCAACATCGACTCAATTTGCTTCTAGTTGCATCGCCCGAGCCATAAGCAAAGACCCTGCTCTGAAGATCACGGCGGCTACGGCTTCAGGGCCAATCGACATTCTTGTGGTTTGAGCCCTCGCCGAGTGACTCCAACGGCTAGCTGAACAAAAGTCTTGTTCAGGACGTCAGCAAGCTACTCGTTCAGAAAAGCTACCTCACCGGCAGTGACCCCACCTGGCTCGTCACAATGTCCATCAAATGGGAGGACTCAGTCACGGCCTCCGAGCTGGCCCCCGTCTTGAACGGGCTCGCTCCAGACTGATGATTTGCACGCCACTGGCTGGGTTCTCGTCCACCACTCGCTTGACGGCATGGACCAACACATCAAACTGCAGTGCCCGGATAACAACACTCCCGCCCAGGCCAGAGGTCTCGTGCGGCAGTGTGCCAAAAGTGCCATCCAATCCTTGATCGCTGGGGCGATCACCCTGCCCTACCTCACCCCGGACATCTACGTCACCATGTCAACGCTTGTCTTGCCAAAAGCTGCATTCTGATTTGCAGCATCGGAGAGCCGAGGCCACCCTAAGGTACGATGGGATGTGGGCTCACCGATAGAGGACGACGCCTGTCGTATTGACCTCTTCTAGAGGTGTAGGTTCATCTGATCAAGTCCGCGTTGAGGGAACCTCTGTTGTGATGGGACGGGCGGTATGTAAATGGGGTCTTGTTAGTGGTGTAGTGCACAATCGAAACCGAGCCTTGTTGTCAATCGCGTCGGGTCTTCTACATCATGCTCACACGTCTGCCCTTCACGAAGTAGTTAGCCAATAAGCAACATGTCTCATGAAGTTCCGTGTAAAACATAGATGATGGACGGTGCCTTCAGTTCAACTTACACCCTTTCAACCTCTCCAGACCTATTCTCGCTCAGGGGTCCTCTTGGGCACCCTTGTTCACTTCCACAACTCAACCTCAATAAAGAAGTGAGTTTGTAGCTGGAAAGAGGTCATGTTACCTTTCAATCTAAATACCTAGGTAGTCTAGCCTCAGAAACGAGCAAAACTTGTCATCACGTCGTAGATCATGACCCGCCCCCCCTTTAGCCCCGTGTGATCTTTGTTTCCCTCAAGAGAAGAGAGAAAAACAACAGATCGGATATCAAAATGCCCTTCCATTCCTTCTTATAGCTCCGGGAAACAAACCAATCAAAAACTTCCTTCTGAAGCACTCCAGAAAAAAAAATAGAAAGAAAGATGAAATGAACGAGTAAAAGTTCACCCCACAACCTGCTGTCCGGTCTGCCCACCCCCTTGCGCATTAATCCCCTGCTGCTGCTGTTGATTCTCCTCCTTCTTCAACAACCTCTTCCGGTTATACAAATCCGTATTCAACACATTGACATACCCCCTCCTCCTAAGCTCCTCCTGAATCTGGCTCACCAACCTCCCCTCCCTCAACCAGCCGTCCACCTCGGCGCTCACGAAATCCGGCAGCTTCCTCGCCCTCGGGTCGCTGGTGTCGGTGCTCGGTCCATGATTATGGACTTTATGTTCCTCGTTGGGGTAATGCAGCACCCAGACGTCGGAATCCTTGGCTGTCTCGATGACCTCAAACTTGAAGAGACAGCCGCATTTCTTGGACGTTCTATCGGTAGTGGGCTTCCGCCTGCCTTCCTCTTTGGCCTTGACAAACACCGAGGGGTCGACGGGGGGTCGGTGGTGGCGGGCTTCGCCGCCACGGAAGCAGACCCAGCGGACTTTTCGCTTGCCGGTTACTTTTGCGCCGGCGATGCGCATGGAATAGCCTCGCGGGAGGGTCCAGGCGTCGAGGGTGGCTTGCATCGCGGCGCGGGAGTTGATGACGAAGTTGGGGGGTGGGGGTTCGAGGGGGATTATGGGTTGTTGGGGTTGTTGTGGGATGGCATGTTGCTGGTATGTGAAGTGTTGTTGCGGCTGCGTAGGTTGGGATTGTTGACTTTGTTGTTGCTGCTGCTGTTGCTGTTGGGGTGGTTGTTGATGACCCCCCTGTGATAATGATTGCGGTGGTGGTGGAGGCGGCGGGCCGCAGGGGCACCAGGAGCGGGTGGTCCCGCTGACGCCGGCGCACCGCCGCTGACTCCTCCTCCTGCCGGGACTTGGGCTGGGCCCCCACCACCGCTAGGTGCTGCACCACCACCAAAGTTTGGGTTCTGGCTGATCTTGAGGACAGCCTCGATGCGACTGAGGCGGCGGTCGATGGCAGTGAGGGAGTTGAACAAGGTGTTGAACTGGCTGGGGGTCAGCGTGTTTGCTGCCATGGGTTCTCCAAAAGTACAGGGGATCCAGGCTGACAGAGAGCGATATTTTTGTTTGCGCCGCACTGTGTGTGTGTGTCTTTCCCCAGCTTTTTGGTGGTTTGTGTTGACAAAGTCCAGCCAGCCAACCGGGCGCCTGTCGGGTCGCGGAGAGTCCTGTGCGCTTCGCGCGCGTCACTCGGCTTCTGGTTTTTTTTTTTGGAAATGGTGAGGATATTGGAATAACAACAGACACGAGCCAAACAAACCAAGGCGAACAGGTTGCGCGCAAAAAAATAAAAAAATTCACATATCGCGGTTGGTGAGTGTCAGATCAGGGAAACGATGACGATGGGCCAAAGGTTGATAATGGGGATGGCTGAGAGCATCGGGTTCACGATTCTCGTCACGTGGTCTGCACGAATGAATGAGGCGGCGCTGCGGGAAAACAAATTGTGGGTGCCGCCCGATGCGGGGTTCGCGCCCAAATATTCAACCTCAGGCTTCTTTTCTACCCCTCTATTTTCTTTCTGCAGTGCAACCTATCACCATCTCACATCTCACAGACGCAAATGCGCTGCTCTTGCATAATCAGCTTTTGGCCAGCAGAGATAATCAGCTATCGTCTTGTTAGCAGCCATCGTAGAGGATCGTAACTTGGAAAGCGAACAAGTACTAATGCTGCCGGCGTACCAAAGTCGTGCATCTCTTCTCACGCAATTCTCTCAGACCTGAAATCCTAGAAACCAGACATGGACCCCCACCGGCCAGTGTGCACCTTAATGCCATAAATCTATCACGGTGTCTGAGATAGGGGGATGATAACTATCGATCGAAGTCTCAACACTCTTCTGGGTTGGCCATCTAGTCTGGGCAAGCAAAGTGGGTTCTGAACGTTTCTTTTGGCCCCAGCCTGGTGTGAAGATTCGATTCCCAAACCATCAGCAGAGTACTAGCTGTTCAAGAAGTAGCTTCAGGAGAATGATGTGCTTCCCGAATTTCTGAGGTTATCCAAATCAAAACTACAGAATATTGTCATTTGCCCCAGGACTTGCTTTGGGAAGGTAATGCCCTACTTGATCTTTGTTTTCTCTCAAATGAGCAAACTCTCCAAGGAAGTCAGGAATCACCTGGTGTGCCGATTGTGTGTTCAATCAGTATCCCCCACTGGCATTACCTCATGGTTGCAACCCAGTGAGACAGTGGCAATCGGCCAGGCAACTCACCCTGCTATATTCGAACTTTACCAGTGCACCAACGGCAGACTTGGAGATGTTAGAGCCTGTGCTTGGGAGTAGGTTGGTAAGAAGAAGTGAAGAGGATTGGGGGAAGGGCGCGGTAGAGGAGGGGAAGGGATATGGGTTTACCGGAGGGGATAGACAAGTAATCATTGAAAGATGATAATGTAGGGATAGAATAGATGGCCGAGCTATTTCAGCAAGTTCAACGATCACGTAACAATGCCGTGCCTAGCCACACAACTCAAGGCCCTTTATAGCCAGTTCCCAACCTCACATCAATCTCTTTAATCTCAGCAACATCTCCTCTTAGTCTGAGCTTTTACAGACTTAATCTTAGCTTTTAATAGTCTAAGCGCCGTCTAACCTTTAACTGTCTACTATATAAGCATAAGGGACTCTCTATCCCAACAGTAGTCCTCTCTAATCCTAGCCTCTGTCAGGATTTCTCAAGCATTGCCCATTCACTATCCGAGCTTCCTGTTTGACACCCATGATACCTGCAACTATCCCAACTGAGCCAAGTCCAACTGCCAGGAGAAAAAGTGCTACCAAAAATAACATGCTGCCATGGCTGGTCTCTTTTAATACATGTATTAGAGTGGTGATTTTTATGCCAGTCCTGTGCTCATGGCTGACATGAAGAAGTGATGGCTGTGCGGTTGGTACTAAAGCTAGGCGTGTGGAATGGTGTTGTGAGAATTCTGGACAACAATAAACAGGCTGTTGAAAGACTTTGCTGCTCAAGGATACACAGTCGGTGTTGATCCCAAAAAGAATTCGCGATATACCTATGCAGGTGCCTGCCTGCCGTTTTTAGGGACTTTTATTGGATTGACAGTATGGGCTTGGCCCTGTGCGGAAATTCAAGCTGTAATAAAAGATTGAGTCGACTGATGGGGAGGAAAAGAAAAGGAGGTCCGTTGAGCGGGAGCGGACTTTTCTTAAATACATGTGGAAAAAGGACCGGCACCTTGCCGGGCCACCGACCTGTGGAAAAGCGTCCAGAAAAGCCGCCTTCATAGACACCGTAACCCCGTCTCTTTCAAGCCTTCAAACCACCCAATTATTTTACACAATTCCTTTCACCCATCTAGGCACAAACCGCGGGCAACCGAAGAACGAACGACATTCCATTTTTCAGTTCGAAACTTCCTGCCGTGATTCATCTTCCCGAGCTGGCCCTAGTGACCCAAAGGGCCTCAATGCGAACTTTCAAATCTGGGATATTTGAACCCGTGCTGGGCACTAGCACAGCAACATGATGTGGACCTGGGTTGGGGCCAAAGGGAACATTCTCGCCGTCTTGCGTCATCCATCATGGTAACTGCAAGCTTGCATCTTGGCTGGGGAAGGTGCGGTTTCTCACTTGGGAAAATTCACCCCAGGAAGGGCAAGGTACCTAGGTAAGTGCCGTTTGAGCAGGAGAGCGTTTTGTAGTTGCCCATTCGAGTAACTGTCACTTTTGGACCATGTCCATTGGTTTGGGGTGCGGCCACAGGCCTGAGGGTATGAGTGAGGAAGTGGGGCTCTCGGAGGATTCGGGGGTTCAGGGGTCATGTATATAAACGGTCTGCTTCTGACATTCTATTCTAGACAGGGCATCGACTTTTATTTTTCTTCGTATTTTGTGCCTTGCACGCGTGCAGGCAATTCTGGCCCTCTGATCAGGCCAATCCGGTGCTTATTATGTGGCCTGCGAGCCCATAGTGTTTTTTCTTTGTCCTACGTGAAGTGCGGCCTGCGAGCGAGTCACTGTCACGCAGGTGTGTTCATTCAGAGACCTGTTGAGGGTATATTTGTGGTGTTGTGGTTGTTTTGTGTGTTTTCTCACCATTTCACCATTGATGGGATTGGGCCGTGATGGGCTGACATGATTAGCTACCCACAAATGGTGGAGGCAATAGCAAACGCTGCGACAGGATTAAGGACAGCCATTGTGGCCTAGTCCTGTCCCTTGGGTGTTTTTATTTATGGACGGATTTACATGGAAGATAGCAGTCTGCTGTACAAAAAGAGTTAGCCGTGGGCTAGGCTCAGTTAAAGGGGGCGGAGGCCGTTTAAGATTGACATCAGGGCCCAAGATCGGCACGCCAGAAATATACGACTATTTAGATTCACAGGCTCCCGCTACGGAACACAACAACAACAACAACAAGGCCACCATCGCCGAGCTTACTGCCGCGCCTGAGAGCGCCCACCTCGTCCTCGCGCGCTGCGCGTGCGGTGACCTCCACCGGTGTCCCAAACCCCCAATTGACCTTGTACCGTAATTCATCCAAATTTGACTTACTACTTATCATAGCACTGTGCTGACTGAAGATTAGGCAAGAGCAAGGAATGATATTGGGGGGGAAGGATACAATGGGGACAGACCGCCGGCGGCGCTGGACGAGGTGGGCGCTTTTTTAGCAAGACGTTTTAGGCTGGCTAGCGTTTTTTCGCTTGCTCTAGCGATTTGGGGCTGGGGTTGGGAGTCCGGGTAGTAATCGTGGAGGCGGTGGTAGTAGTAGTATTTTTTTTAACGGACGTTTAGGGCTATAATCTTATATTTTTCCAATGCGCGGTATGGGTAATGTAGCTTCTACTGTGCCGCAGGCCAGGCTGCCTGATGTAATGTAAAGGAATGATTAGATTACCGCTCTCTTACCTAGCCTTGGTAAGATACGGATATAACGACCACGAGGATAATGAGAGCGATCGGTCAAAATATATAGTCGATAGACAATAGCGATATAGTACCTAGATAGATTGTCTTTACAGAGCTGGAAATAGATTATCGTAATAATACGTAAACTGGGATCGCCGCCGGGTTTTATTTCTAAGTTTCAATATTTATTTTCTGTTGGCGCTTAACGGCCAAGCCTGAAGTGTTGGAAGATCGAGGGGGTGAATGTAGAGATACCATAAGGAAATTCACCTCAGAATTCGGCAGAGAATTCTTCCAGAATCGACATCACATTTCCCTTGAATTGATTGTCTGCATGTTCAGAAGTTGCAGGTCTGCGTACGTTGGGCAGAGATTCGGCAGGAAAGGCATTCGATGCCTAGCCGTCGACCTACATGTGGTTTGCAGCGTGACGGAATTTTCCGTGGCTGACTTGCCACCTGACCCTGAGTTTTTTTTTTACCTTGCCATTGCCCACGAAGTCGTTGAGATATTATCTGAAGTAGCGATGAAGGAACTCGAAGGAAACCAACCGGAGACTCTTGACGGCGCAAAGGGACTGTGACTAGAATTAATGATGGTGCTGAGGGTGTATCTTCTCCTGTCCCTACTTTAGAATGGCTAAGGGCTGGCCGAGTATCTTATAGTTGCTGGTGCGACTACCCGAGTTCTCGACTCCGCAGAATACATCGTGTTCAATGTCCAACAATATACCAAAAACACCCTCTCCGGTAACTGAAACAGTCATTGACCATCCTATAACCTGTCATCGGAGGATAGCATTGTATGGCACTCGACATCAACAAAAAATCCCTTGTCCACTTACTCCAACACCACTCTCTCCTTCCTAGGCCCCGAGCATACAAAGTCCACTCCTGCCAAAGTATCAAGTGTGATGAATGTCTTCCTCCTGGCAACCCCTGAGCCAACTCCGCCAAATTCCAAAACAATCATGAAGACCTTCTGATATACCGGTCCATCCCTGCTGTTTCGGTAGGCAAACCTTTCAACGACCAAACACTCATATCCGCCAGAAGGAATCGTATTGCCGTGAATAAAATCTCGTTCTTTGATGTACCCCATCATCCTATCTGTCCCAGGAAGCACAGCCTCGCTGAGTGGCTCAGTGCGTATCTCCAAACAAACTCGCCATCCTTCCACCTCGATCTGGGCCCCATTCACACCCAAGTACTGAATCTCCATGTCGCATGTCAAGTCACGAAATCGCATTCTTCTCTCCTCCCTGGACATCTGCAGCGCCTCATTGAGTGACACCTCCCCTTCCCAACCGGCCCATGACCAGCTCGGAAATGCGCTTCTTCTCTTCGGCGTCCCGCCTTCGCAGAGATGCATCCACCCCAAGAACCGTGGAAAGGCTGCCAACGGAAGCCCCCAGACACACGCCGCAGCTGGAACGTTCTTCTCCAAGACCGCAATGATCCCGGCCAGCGCGTTGAGCGAATCCTCATCATTCGTCATCCGTCGAGCCGTATAGTCCATAATATAAGTCCAATACATGGAGCCGAGTAGATCATCAGGTGCCTGCTTCCACTGACTCAGTACCAACTCTACACTCTTCAAAATTCCCGGCATTGACTGGGGCCAGCTTGGCACAGTCTTTGTAATTTCCAGTGTTTCAGGCACCCTGTGCTCAGGACAGGCAAACTCGACCTGGGTGCTGGTGAAGAAGAGGTAACGGACTGAAAGCATCGATTCCTGTAGTGTCCATGCGCGTGTTGACCAAGTGGAGGCAGCGATCTCTTCCCCAACGGTTGGGGGAACGGTGAAGACGGTGTGGCCTGCGATGGTCTCGCGCAATTGGTGAGTGCGGGGGCGGGCCACCCCGGGAAGGCCAGCATTAGAGTTGTTGCCTGCCACGGCAACGAGGGTGAGTGTGGCAGAGGAGTAGATCTGATCCATAATTCTGAGTTGCTTCTCCTTTTCTCTGCGTTGGATGGGAGTCGGGTTTGGGGTCTGATCGATGCAGAGGGCGTCGACCCAGAGATAGCGCCGACCAAGTCTACATGTGACGGCGATGGCGTCTTCGATCGTGTCGGGAAGCGTCTTGCCATCCAGAGCATCTGCGGCCGGCATGATGCCACCCCACACATAGCTGAGGGCAAAGTAGTCGCACCCGTCAGGATAGGGGACGACTTTACGGTCAATGACATCGATCATACGCGTGAGGGACAGTTCCGGTGAGGCAGTGACCTGGCAGGTAGGTCCGTGATTCTTGATGCAGTCTTCCAATGCCCCCGAGAATCTTGAGAAGTCGACAAAGCGGTCAAGGTGTCTCGCATTGCCTGATCGTGTGGTTCCAGCAAGCGCAATCGACTCCCCAGTCCTATATCCAAAGCGGCGAACCTCGCCGCCCAGTGGCCGAGGTTCACGTTCACTGATGATTGAGGTGCCCCCTGAATTGACACCAAGGAAAATGGCCGGGTTTGTTCTCAACTGCGCTGGAAACGAGTTCCACCCCCCTCGTTGGACGTAGGACCGGAATGGTACGAGCTTGAGCATGACATCAGTGGTTCCAAGGCCTACTCTGGGGAAGATTCGAAAAATCAAGCGACAGAGCGGGCAGGATGGGGACAGTACCAGCGATGCCAGTTCGCCGAAATCCATCTCGTACTGCCGACTTGAGTGGCGGTAGTCGAGCGTGTGGTACTCAGGCTTGGAATTGTCCAAGGGGTTTGAGTCCTTGAAAACCCGAACAATGTCGAAGGCGGCACATCGTTGGCAAAGTGCGCTGGGTTGTTGCTGGAGTCCAAGGATGAGTGCCTCCTCATGGGCTCGCAGAGGGGCAATCAGCTCGATGGCTTTTGACGTCGGAAGCGCAGCGCAGGGTTGGGAGATGGGCTCCACAGAGCGGCAAAAAACACAGAGCTTGGTTGGGGTTGCCATCTTGATTTCGGCGCGGTGTAGAGTCGTGGCTGTGTGGATCTGCTCCTTCCTGCTGAAGGTAAGGTAGGAGGTATCTTGATCATCTCCGTTCAGCCACGGATGGTAAAAGAAAGCGCGGTGGCACGAGGTTGCCCGAGAGTTCCCCGCAACTGGGAGTGTCAAATCAAGAAGCAGCAACGGCAGCCTCGTCACGCAGCGCGAACCGGAATCTTGCTGCTGCCCCCATTTGGTTGTGTTATGGTTGCCAGAACTGACAGATTGAGGCTATACCTCTCTCATTCTTTCCTCATACGTTCTCACCAATTTCAACCATGCTAAAATGATTTCTCCCCGTCAAACCCGAACTTGTTTCCCTTCCCTTCGACACCCGTTCCTCCAGCGTCCTCTCCAGTAGCGATATTCGCCACGCCCCTAGAGTCTCAAGCATCAGCGTACCTCAACATGTCAGAAAATATTCCCAATAGACTCTGGCTCATGACTCCAGCGAGACGATCGGCCCTGGAAACTTCCTGTCCCAACCTCTTGGCTGCCTTTGACGCGGGCTTCCTTCACATCGCAACGATACATCACCAGAGCACTGTAGGCAAACATTTTTGTCTGTCATTCTTTTCTCATGTGTGCTGACACCCCTGGAAGAGCGACCTGCAAGACTTGGTTCCTTATACTGAAAACGGGAGTGAGACGATCGCAATTTTCCTTTACAATCACGACGCCTACTTCAGCCATGACACTGGTGACGCTAGTCTCATGTTGGTGGCTGCCCCCGGCTTTATGCTTCATGCGACCATAAGAGACGGCGCCATACATCCGCAACCACGGCTGGATCCGAGTCGTATGCCTTTCCACACAATTCCTCATTGGCCTTTGGCTCAGTGGACATATATACTGACGAAAACGCCTACTTAGTGTCGATTGGGGCGGTTTGCAGGACGATCGATTTTGGTGACTGTGGCGCCGCCTGTGTGATTGTGGATAGGAATGGTCTCAACGAACTCCCTTGTGAGCTGGTAGAGATTGCGGTGTTGGATTTGAGGCCCGGGGCACGAGGACGTACCTGGCGACGGGCTCTGGCTGCACGTCTGAGCTTGAGGGCACGAGGACGCACCAGGCGAGGAGGACGCACCAGGCGACGGACTCTGGCTGCACGTCTGAGCCGGCCAGCGTGACCATGCAGGCGGGTGCCATTTGTTAGCGTTGGGGTAGAGGCATGGGTATATGTTTTCAAGCGTAGTATATTGATAATGAGCACCCTTTGTCAAACCTTGGCTGCCTTGAAATTGCCATGTGAGGCCTGTTGGCTGGGTAATTTTCAACTTTCCAAGACTTAGGTCACGATGTGGTTAAGCTACCTGAAACTATGCAATGCAGTGAGGCCTGCCAGGCATGGATGTTGTGCAACCTGAAGTGTTTATCTCGAATCAAAACGCAGCAGGAGCGAAAGCAGCAAATGAATGAAAGGCATCCGTTTGCTGCTTGACACGTGTGTCGTTTGCTCTTTCCTTTTTAAAAATGTCCCAAAATATCAGTCATCGTCCCACCACAACACCGAGGCATCCAGCATCAGACCATTGGCGATTTCAACACGAAGACTGTACACATCGAGAAATGGCTGCCCACATCAAGAACGCCGTGGGAATGGTAGCCCGCAATCCGGGGACTGCCGCCGTCGCTGGGGTTGTTACTGTCGGTGCAGTTGCGCTTGCTGCTCCGCTTGCGATTGCTGCGCCGGTTCTGGCTGCTGTTGGGTTTACTGCTGAGGGCGTTGCTGCTAGTATGTTTGCACTTTTGAGTTGCCTTCTTCCAGCATAAACACCCCGTTGTGAGCACAGCTAACGAACGCTGTGATTTATAGCTTCCATCGCCGCCGGGATCCAAGCTGGCATCGGAAACGTCGTCGGAGGTAGCGTGTTCGCCATTTGCCAGAGCGCTGCTGCTGGAGGAGCTGGAGCGGCGGCTGTTACGACTGGTACACAGGTTGTTGGGGGGATTGCTGCTGCGGGGGCTGCGTTGGGCAAGTTCCTCTGGGGAAGGGGGCGAGAGAGAGAATGAATGCGGGTGGGAGGATATGCTGGTTGTTGCTGAGGAAGATGACGTGCTGAGATTGTGAACTGGTATGGGTTATGGATTACATTTGATGGCAGGGAACGGATATGAATTTTGATGTTGCACTTGGTTTGGAAGCAGGTACGAGATCTCTCCCAAACGTGAACTTATTCCCACTTCCACGCATATGCACTTCGTCTGATCTCATATCCTCGCCTGTGCACCACTTTTGTTCTCACATCGCCCAGCACAATCGACCAGGCAGGATTGGTTTATGATCGCATAGACCGGGTACTTTTCGGACACAATGAAAGTGTGCGGCCACCAATCAATCATAGCATCATGTTCTAACGTCCAACGACGGACACATTTCGGCAACATTATGTACACAGTCACAACAGCCTCAATCGCCCATAAAAGACTGCTACTCATCTGCTCGAGATGAAATGATTCATCTCAATCATTTACTATCACCATCCACATTTTACAGTTGCAATAGTAGCGAAGAAAACATCATGTCCGCCCAAGCTGCCATCCACAAAGCCGCGAAAGAGCTCAGCAAGCTCTTTGAAACCATCGACAAAACCGCCTCCTCTGCCACTGCATCTTGGGAGGATGTCCTCCTCGACAACGCACGCCGAGTCAGCACCCCACTTGTTATCCAGATGCTCACCCAGATGGGCATTGACTTGTATGGAACCAAATCGGTCGCCCCATTCAGGCTGTTTGAAAATGCCTGTGGAGCAGGTGTCGTGGCTCCTGTGCTTCAAAGGACTATCAAGCCAGATGTCTTGGCCAAGAGCAGCATTCTGTGCGGCGACTTCTCCACCCCTTGTATTGGGCTGATTGAGAAGAGGATCAAGGAGGAGGGGTGGGTGAATACTGAGGTGGGGAGAATCGATGCCCAGGTCCGTGTTTCCAATGTCTTCACAGATTTAAACACTTGCTGATGGGGTAGTGATCCCTTGAAAAGAAAACGAAACTGCCATCGGCAAGCTTCGACTATGTGACGACCAATATTGGGTTCCATGTCGTCCCTGACTCGGAAGCGGCTCTCGATGGTCAGTGAGAGTCCCTTGCCCCGTTCCCCGAACTACTTTGCTAACCCTCGCAAAGAAACCATCCGCATTCTCAAGCCGGGCGGTGTTCTTGGCTTCACCACCTGGCACCTCCCCCCAACCTGGGTCAACGACATCCGAGAAGCCTTTGCATCTTTCCCCTTTGAGGCACCATACACCTGGGCCCTGCAGATGACGGCCTGGGGTAAATGGTCTGATGTCTACTGGGTCCGGAAAACGCTCGCTGCCAAGGGGCTGGAGGATGTCAATGTTGATATCTATGCTCACCTTAGCAAGGTGGACAACGCCGAGTATTTCGTCGGCCAGTTTGCCATGATGCTCGACTGGATTATGGATAGCGCTTGGAGTGGGGAGTTGAGGAAGGCGCACCCGAGGGAGGAGGTGCAGGGGTTGGTGAAGAACTATCTGGAGGAGAAGTACGAGGGTGGATCGTGGGATGTCAGTTGGGTCTCGGTCATTGCTAGCGCAAGGAGGCCTTTGTAGTAGACCTTTGGGTCTATTAAACTCCTCGTGCAATGGACCTTGAAGATGTTGGGAAGCATCAAGCCCTAGATGAGGTCAGAAGGCCATGACAGGAAGCTCGGATGGTGAAGGGGAAATGCTTGGAGAGATCCTAGTAGAAGCCAGGACCATAAAAGACTACTGTTGGGATAGATGATCTCTCAAGCTTAGACGGTGGACCGTGAAAGCTAAGACTAATTCTTTCGTATACTATAACGCATATTATGATTGCTATGCGAGGTATCCAGCCATAGCGTCTCAACCTAGCATCATAAATTGGCTACACACCCAGCCTTCTTCAACTCCGTCATTATCAACCTACCAGCCCCACAATCCCCAGGCATCAGTACTGCAATTGTAGATGAGCGCCACCCTTTGACATTACATACTGTACATGAGGCTGAAATAAGCATACCATTCACCCGTCGTTACCGTCCCATTCAGTTGGACAGGCTGAGCAGACTGAACCTGAGATCCCCACCAATTTCCAGCAAGCCGTCCAGTTACCATTGATACCACCACGTGGAGGATCACTGGTCCTACACCTCCAGCCGTGGTGTTTTGGAGGATGACAAAGACAGCGCCAGCGGCAACGTTGCTGATAAAAAGTTGGGGTGCTGCTGCTTGTGGTCCTGAGGCCTGGGCATAGTAGCGAAGAACATTTTGCTGGTCTAAAGGGGGTGTTCTATCTCGGAAGATGGGTGAAGTGTGGTAATGTGTAAATGAATTCTGTGTTGGTGGTGATATCGACCGGGTGTGACCTTGTTGGAGAAGAAAAGAGGGCTTTGAGGAGTTTAGTACTTGTGGAATATATACGTATTCTGTAGGCCTTCTTGTTGCACGGATTGGAATCGGTGGAGCAACCTTCGATGAAAGAGGTTTCACTTCAGGAGGGTTGTGGTTGTTGCAAGTTTATCACGGCCAGAAACGGAAAGAAATTAGATGAGACAATACAGGAGACATCTAATAAAAAAAAATCTGTTAATATAGAATTCCATTACCTTCCGCCTAGACTACAAGAGTTGGTGCTTCTCAAAGCATCACTTAATTGGAGGTGAGTGGCATAGACATGATGGTGTTGCTTGTAGGGCTATGTGGGTGGCAGCTCGTGACCTGGAAATTGGACGAAAGAAGGTCAAATCAAATGAACTCCAAACTCGAGTGACTTTGCGTAAAAGTTGGATGCTTGAGATTCGGTAAAAGAATAAGATACCTTGTCGAGATAAAGCCAGGATCCTGCCAAACTACCGGGCTGCTTTAAAGCAGAGAAATATCAGGTATGTGCGACTTCGGTGATGAGCGGCAAAAAAGCTTGCTGAACCCGGTCCTCCACTGTTCCCAACATGGTGAGGATACGATCTTGAGTTATGATGTTAGACGCTTGCCGGAATCCTTGTTGGCCATCGTATGATCAAAGCCACCAAGTCGTCCTCTGCTGCGAGAGAAGAGTTAGCATCAGACCAAGTGAGAAGAAGAGAGGAAAGTTCACCTTGTTCGCCGTGGTCAAGCTGGGTGTGGTATGCGTTTACCATTCCTACAGGCGTGACAGGCTGCTCCGGGCTCCATGAAATCAGCAAGCCAGACGGCCACTGCCCAAATGCCGTAGATCAAGTTGTAGACAAAGGTCAACACAACAGCCCAAGCCCAGCTAATCCAGATCAGACTCATGAGGGAAAAGCGCCACGCTGAGTCCCATGATGCGGTGGCGATGGTTTTGAAAAGCAAACCAAAACATCTCAGCTGTCATGTCGCTAACGTAGCTCTGGATACAGGAGCTAAGAATTCTCGTCCAAGTTTTAGGTCAGCAAGCAGAAAATCGTAGTCGCGAAAATGGAGAGCAAGTATTACCAGCGACGGTTGGAGAGAAGCGTGCAAGGCTGA
Source organism: Podospora anserina S mat+ (assembly GCF_000226545.1). Lineage (NCBI taxonomy): Eukaryota > Fungi > Ascomycota > Sordariomycetes > Sordariales > Podosporaceae > Podospora > Podospora anserina. The sequence goes on from NW_001914857.1 coordinate 2,523,840, forward strand.
GAAAACATCTGCTGCTTTGATTACTAAGTCGACAAAAAGGCAAAAGGTCGCAGAGAAAGAGGACAGCAAACGACAACTAGCTTCTGGAAAGTAGAGCTAGCCTATCACGGCGAGTGAGTGCTATTTTCTGCCTTATTTCCTGTTTACGTGGCACACGATAGCAGTCCAGCGCTTCTCCCTATTGAAACCATCTCTTCTCGTTCCAAGAGGCCCATCTTCTAGATGCCTGATGACTGCTCGCCTGTCTAGATATGAAACGCCTTGTTTGTACCACTTAAGGGGCCATTTGGTCATAGACAGTGATTCCATCTTGCCATCCCTGCGTCGCTCATCCCATTTGTTGGGCTGTTCGGTATCGATAATCTCAGTACTACCTCTCTCTTAATCTAAAGCTTCATGGATTTAATTTTAGTTTTAAAAGTCTACTATCCAGGCTTATGGGATTATCTATCGCAACAATAGTCTTATTTTTTAGTCCTAGCTTCTATTAGAATTTCTCCAACCATTGCCCATTCACTATCCGAGCAGTCCTGTGCTCGCGGCCGAGACTTGAAGAAGTGACAGCTGGGCGGTTGGTAGGGTACCTAGATCCTTCTGCAAAGACGGGACTCCACGGTTCTTCAAGCCCTGATCACTGGCCCGGACCGCATGCCATACCGCAAGGACAAATGAGTCTGGTAGATACTAGGAAGAGATGAGTGATCCCAGCAGCTAGATCGAAGAAAGGACCCAAAGAGGCGACCAGGACGTAGGATATATTCTTACAAACTTCGGACTCGTCAGAAGAACCCGAAGGATGATGTTGGACAACATAAGGATGATCCTGCAAGAGGTCCAACCATCAGCAGCCAACCGCAGCGCTGGTTCAAGATCATGCTGCGTAACCTCAACTCGGAATTTTCCAGTCTCACAACAGCCGGGCATGCTCGATTCCCTCATCCATCATACTGACATCTGATAAGCACCAGGGCCAGGCAGTTGGCAATCCCGTCAAACACCAACCCCACCAAGCATCGGCATCGACGTCAACCATGATCAAGAAACAGATGGATACGCGGGTTTTTGTCTCTGGCCTTATCCCTAGATCGGAAACCAGCCCCTATGAGGAAAAGCTTGATGGCTACTGCACGCCTGTCAACTGGAGATCGACCTGGCATCCCGAGCGGGTATTCTGCACGCCAAGTTGGATAAATGGAGTGCTGTTCCGGATCTGCCAGAGGGACTGACTGTATGAATCGAATCTCCTCAAAATCGAGGGCGTCATCCATTGTGAGACAAAGTTGGTTTGGCGTTGAAAAACGGGTTTGTATCATTGACTCGGGGAGATCCTTTGGGTTGTCTGCGAGACAAGATGATGAAATGAGATGGATTCCCGGGAAAAGTCAACCGCCAACTGAAAGCGGTTGATGGAGTCAGCCCTGGAGAAAGACCTGCCTGTGTTGGCTGAATGCGATGGCGCCCCTCAGGCGGCTCAGCCAACCGCCCGCAGGCGGACGTTCGCCCGGGATTGGAATGCGGGCTCTTTTTTTTTGGTCAACTGATGCGACGTGACAGTGCATTCTTCATGTGAACAAAAAGGCCACCCGCCAAAGAAGTGGCCACTTGCTTCAGGCAGTCAAGCTCCGAAGTTTCCATGGAAAAAACGCTGGGGGCGGGAAAACAGGTATATAGGTCTCGTGCCGTCCCGCTTCTTCTAGATTACCCGTCTCTTCCATCGCAGATTTTGCTGTGCATATTGAAGTTCTGTTCCTCCTAGATTGTACCCCTCTTATACCGATATCACCGATACTCAACGCCGCCATGAATCTCGACAGCTACAAAAAGGTCAACACCTACATGGAGGAGGAGGATCGAGAACAGGGGACCGGCGACAGATTGACATGGATTGTATGCGGGACGCTCGTGGGCGCATTCCCTTTTGCTGTCTGGATTTGGAGCAAGTGCTGATGAGCGATGGTGAGTGCTTCCTCTCCCCGCTATTCTTCAGGGCATCAATGCGCTGACATTCTGTAGCCCAGCAAGCAGTGCTCTAAACATTGAACGATTCTCTATTTTTCGCTAGATACCCATCAACCAGATTGAACGCAGGAGGAGAGGAGGGAAAAAGCTATGGCGCACAGGGAAGAACGGGAGGACACATCTTCACCCGTGGCGCATTGCGCGGCCAGGCGGCGGCATCGGAAACAGCGGGGGAGTGAGTTCGGATTGGATTTCCAGCGCAACGGATTTGACAAGCCGGGAAAAGGCGGGGCCTGACCCGCAACACGATTTAGTTTGCATTTTTCACCGCCTAACAGGCAGAATTAAGATACCCCACTAAAATTTTCAAGACGGCTCCAAGTCGATCGCATTTCCCAAGCTCTAGCTTTTGCGCGTTGCTCCAATTTGTGTTCATTTTGTCGCAACAAACCCCCCCCTCCCCCCACCACATCCAAAATGCCCAAACCAACAAAAAAGAACGCCGGCGCGGCGTCCAGTATCAAGGACGCCCGTTTTGCCAATTTCGAGACCGATCCCCGATTCCAATTGCCCTCGAAAAGAAACATCAAGACCAAGCTCGACAAGCGGTTCTCCAAGGTGCTCAACGATGACGAGTTTTTGGCTACGGCCAAGGTGGATCGCTACGGGCGGAAATTAGAGACTGATTCGAAGAAGAAGGCGTTGGAGAGGTTGTATGAGGATGAGGAGGAGTCTGGGGAGGACGAGGAGGTGGTAGATGGGGAGGTGGAGAGGGATGATATTGTTCGTCGCGAGCTCGAGAAGGCTGATAAGAAATATGATCCGGCGAGAGATGGCGGTTTTAGCTCCTCGGAGGAGGATTCGGACTCTGAGTCGGATGGGGAAGATCAGCCAGAGGTGGATGATGGGGAGGAGGAGTCGCGACCTGGGATTCGGTTGAGGAGGGAGAAGGAGGATGTGCCGGAGGGTGAGATCACCAATCGGTTTGCGGTGGTGAATATCGACTGGGATCACATCAAGTCTGTGGATCTGATGGCGCTTTTTAGCAGTTTCGTGCCGCCAGGGGGGAGGATTGAGAGGGTGTCGATCTACCCCAGTGAGTTCGGCAAGGAAAGGATGCAAAGAGAGGAGCTCGAGGGCCCACCACGAGAGATCTTCAAGAAGGGCAAGGGCGAGAACAGCGATGATAGCGGTGAGGACTCGGAGGGTTTCAGTGACGAGGATGAGGATGAGGATGACGAGGACTCTGACGAAGATTCTGACGAGGAGGTCAAGAGGGAGCTGTTAGCTGAGGGCGACGACAAGGACTTTGATAGCGACAAGTTGCGGACATACCAGCTCGACAGGTTACGGTACTACTACGCCGTGGCCGTCTGCTCCGACAAGGGCACAGCGCACAAGATTTACGAGGCCACCGACGGCACCGAATATCTCTCCTCCTCCAACTTCCTCGACCTGCGATTTATCCCCGACGATACCACCTTTGACGACGAGCCAAGAGACGAGTGCACCGCTGTGCCACCGGGGTACAAGCCAGTCGACTTCGTCACCGACGCGCTGCAACACTCCAAGGTCAAGCTCACCTGGGATATGCACCCGGAAGAGGTCAACAGGAAAGAACAAATCAAGAAAGCCTTTTCCGGCAGCAAAAACGACATTGCTGAAAATGACCTCCGTGCCTACCTTGCGAGCGACAGCTCTGACGATGGGGAAGACTTTGAAGATGAAGAGGAGGAACCAGAAGCCGCCACCGATGCTGCTGGAGGCGAGGAAGAAGAAGCCGAAAAGCCCCTCGGCAAAAAGGAACTCGCCCGCCGGAAAATGCGCGCTGCTCTGGGCCTTCCCGAGGAGCCCACGACCAAAAAGTCCAAGTCTCCCGCCCCGGCGGGCGCGATGGAAATTACGTTTACGCCTGCCCTGTCAGAGTCGAATAACAAGAAGCCTGTGGAAGAGGAGACCACAATCGAGAAGTACAAGCGCCGCGAGCGCGAGAGGAAGGAAGCCAAGAGGCAAAAGATGCTTGCCAGACGCAACGGTGGTGATCCTGACAGGATGGGCGAATCTGATGTTGAAGAAGTTGCTGCTGCCGGGGACAACGCGGGAGGCGGAGACCTCGGCTTTGACGACCCCTTTTTCACTTCTGAGCCCGTCGAGAAGTCCAAGTCTGCCATCCGCAAGGAGGAGCGGCTCAAGAAACGGGCGGAGAAGGAGAAGGAAGAGAAGGCTAGCAAGGCTGCCAAGGCGCAGCTGGAGCTGCTTATGGCTGATGAGAAGGGTGATGCGGACCATCTGGATCACTTTGACATGAGGGAGGTGATCAAAGCGGAGAAGCAAAAGGGCAAGAAGGGGAAGAAGAACAAGGGAAAGAAGGCGACGGACGGGGAGGGGGAGAAGGACGGGTTGCAGGATGGGTTCAAGATGGACGTGGAGGATGAGCGTTTCAAGGCCGTGTTTGAGAGTCATGAGTTTGCTATTGATCCTTCCAATCCGAAGTTCAAGGCCACCGAGGGGATGAAGAAGTTGTTGGAGGAAGGGAGGAAGAAGAGGAAGGCTGGGTATAGGGAGGGAGAGGAGGTGGTGGTGAGGGAGAAGAAGAAGGTGAAGAAGGATGATGGTGATGGTGATGGGGGGGAGTTGAGTAGTTTGGTGGAGGCGGTGAAGAGGAAGGCGAAGGCGGGGAGGAAGTAATTTGTTTGATACTCTGGAGATATCACAGTGTAATAAAGCCAGCCAGCCCAGTCACAAAGCAAGTCAAAAGTCCAAAGATTCCCATTGTCAGTTGGCAAACCTGCGCAGTCTACCTCTCAGCCCCAACAACAAGGTGACAAAACCTCGGGTGAGCATCATTGCAAAGCCTTCCCCCGACCACACCCTCAACAGCGGCCTCGTTTCCATTCATCCAAGCAACCACCTCCCATCCCAACTCCCACAATGTCTTTCCCGCAAGGAACATCACCCCAAGAAACAAAAACCCAAGCAGCACCATGACCAAAAACTGGAAAACACACCACCAGCTGCTCTGGCAGTCCCCATACTGGAGCTTCTCACTCTCCAAATCCAACCCCTGAACTAAGCTAGGTGTGATCTCCAGCTCCTCTTCCATCTCGTCGTGGTACCAAGATGCGCATTCTTTCTTGTTATCGCCAGTGGTGAAAGCGCCCAAAACGGATGTCAAGATATTGGGCTGGGTTTTAATCTCTGCGGAGGGTTGGTACGTGTGGTGAACTGGGAGGAGTGGCATTTTTGCCGAGAGTGTAGATAAATGCCTGCTTTGGTGGACTGGGCGAGTAGAGGGCATCATCTTCGGGGCTGGGGAGGGACGGGGGAAGAACGTCAGGGAGGGAGGGGCACGAGGTTGGTATTTCTTGTGGGAGCGGGACTTGTGGCTGTTGGTAAAGGAGGGAAAGACGGGGGCGGTGGCTACGGTGGGGGAGGGGGCGAGGTAGGAATCTAGGTCTACGTGGTCGGAGTAGCAGTCTGAGTCTGAGGAGGAGTCGTTGTCGGGGTTGGTAGGGGGAAGAGAAGGGAAGGTGTGGTAGTTTGGCGAGGGGGTGTACGGGGGGTGGAACTGGGAGTAGGTTGGGGGAAGGGGGAAGAGGTCCGTGTGCCGGGAGATGGCGTCGTCGTTTTCAGTGGTGTTGGGGGCGGCGTGCTTCAGGTTGGCTGGGACGTAGCGGTAGCCGGAGAGGGTGTTGTTAGAAGTCATCGTGTCAGAGGTGTTGTGGACCGAGTTATCAATGCCAATGTCAATGGTGTCCCAGTTGGTGTGGTTGAAGATGGGACTCATGGGTGAACGGGGCATGATGGTGATGTTGAGAAAATCAGACGCCCAGATAGTTGGCTGCGGACGGTGCGTCGAGTCCTCCAATGAATCGACCGTGCTGTGATAGTTGTCCTGGGAGCGCGGGAGGTGACTCCTGACGAACAAGAAACAGAGCCAGGCTGCGGAGCGGACAGCATGGTTTATATCGATCTTGCCAAATGTTTGCAACACAATGCTGGCGCCATGGTGGACCCTGAAGGATCAAAGTGTATATGTTTGGCGTGGTCGCATCTGGAGAGACGATCAAGTCCGAACAGTGGTATAATTTCTCTCCTGTGGCGAGAATCATTCATAAGATGTTTCCGTCCTGCATTGGCCGTCTCCTGGTCGGGCAGGTCGATTTCCTGGTCGTGGCCCCCCGCGGGCCTGGGGTGACCATCCCAGAGGTAATCAAAAGCTGACATGATCGGGATGCCGCTTACGTTGGTCGGAGAGATTGGAATACAGAATTCGCTCGCTCCAGGTGTGCGCTTGCTTGAGACAAATGAGAAATAATCTTGCATCGTGACTCGAATAGAGCCATGGACGCCATCGAGTTGTCTTAGTGACAGGTGCCGCTGGTCCGTAAATTGGTGGAGATCAACAGGCGCGGGTTTCGAACATGGAAATCATTGGGAATCGGCCGTTTTCATGGGCCTGTCGTGTTGAGGCCATCATGGTGGCCTTCATCCGCACAGGTGAGGGTTCCTTCAGGGTGACCAGATGGGTCTGGGAGCTTCCATATGCTGTTAAACAACCAGAAAGATAAATCAAGAATATGACGGTTTCTTTGAAAAGAAAGTTGTAGACCTGGAGATATGGATACTCTTTGATGTCGGCGGTACATTAATGGCAGTGTGTCAAATGAAGGAGACAACACTGAATGCTCCTTCCCCTCAGCCTACCTATTTCCCACGCACTACGACATCGCAATCGGCATCCTCGGCATGCTGGAGCGACCAGAAGTGTCTATATTGTTCTGGGCACCCTTGATGAGCTGGAGAAGAATGATAGGGCCATATTTCTGGAGCGTCTAAGTAAAATGGTACTACAACTTGACACCAAAGCATCGGGAACAATCGTCACCAGCCGTGTCGATGCACTTATCACCACACATATGAACGCAGTGGGTGCATACTCTTTAAACCTCGATACCGCCAAGGGAAGCGAAACCGACCTCGCTGTCTATGCTACTGGGACTGTATCGGTACACGGCGACGAAAACACATTCTCAAACGAGCTGTGTCAAATCATCAGTTCAGAGTTGACGAGAAGAGCGCATGGCATGTTTCTCTGGGCCTCACTTGCTTGGGCTTTCTTCACCGATGGGGTTGGTATCTGGACAAAGAAGATTATAGCACAAAGGTTACAAGTCCTCCAACATCTACTACCTGGCATGGAGTCGCTCTACCAACGGACACTAGACGAAGTGGGCCTCAGATATCGAAACGATTTGCTGCATTCGCTGCACCCGATTGTTTCTGCGGCAAAACCGCTAACCGTCGACGACCTTTCAATTGCGCTCGCTTCAAGAGAACGGCGAGATGAACTACGCGACATTGATCCTCGACTCAACGTGCAAGCCTTTTTCCGAAGCGCGTGTCCTCATCTCATCAGGATTGGTAAGACGGGAATGGGAACCCTGGTTCACTTGTCATGCAAGGACTACCTCATTGGAGCTCCTATGATGAACAACAAGCCAAACAATTCCCATATCGACGCGGTTACTGCCAATCTTGAGATGGGTCTTGATTGTCTCTCATATCTCGCACTTGACGGATTTGCAACCCATGACCTTGGAATTGCGTGTGAGCAGCACAAGTTTCTCTCGTACGCCTACGAATACTGGTTTCACCATCTTGAGGGCCGCAACGATCTAGCAGAAGACATTTGGCACTACCTTTCACGGCTTTTCGATCTGTCAACAAAACGTGTGAGATGGTATGATATTAGTGAGCTCGTTCTTCGTCTGTGGCACCATAACTTGTATTGCCTGTTCGAATCAGGGGTCAAACCGCCTTTTCAGCTGAGTCTCAACATTACCGACACTTACGGCGATCACTTCATACATGTTGTCGTCACCAATATGCGCAAGTTGCCACTTGAGGCTATGCGCTTTCTGACCAGCCTAGGCCTAGACATCAACGGCAGAACTCGGTTCAGACAGGCTCTATTACACAGGTGCATTCGAGAGTGGCAAGGTGAACAAGACCTCGCCATCCTCCGGGAAGAAAGCGGCGAGACTCAGAAAGGGACCACCGAACCATTTGCATCAGAGAAAGCACTTTCCGAGATCCTTTCCTTTCCTGGGGTTGGCCCAGACGTGGTTGGCCTGTGAGGCAGACACCGCTGAGTTTTGCCCTCCATGCGGTATTAGACAAGGTTGTGTCAGTTCTTCTGGGCTGGCCAGACTTGGATTTCAGCAACCACTTGCTAGCATCACACAGGGCAACACAGGAAGGACTCTTGCCCGTGGTGGAAGCCCTCCTCAAATCGAGGTACCTCTACTCAAAAAAAGACAGTACAGGGAGAAATATTCCTCCATGTTGCCGCGCGCAAAGGCCATTTCGAAGTCCTTAAGCTTCTAGCAGCCAAATGCCCACCCCATGTCCTAAATGCAAAAGACAACCAGGGATGGACGATTGCGCATCGAGCCATCACCTCTGGCAACGACGACATTTTTATGTAGCTGGCTGAGCACCTCTTGATTGTCCTTAGTCTCCGGGATAAACACGGCCGCCGACCCGTTGCCTTTGCTTCTGCATATGGGACTTTGATCATGCTGGAGGGGATACTCTACCAGCGGCCTCAGGACCTGACACTTGTGGACTCGTTTGGGAATACTCTCTTCCAAATGGCAGCCTTGGGGGTGAGCATCGAGGACTTTACATATCTCACTGAACTTTCCCGGGAGGGGCATATACGTCTTCCAGAAGCCAACAGTTGGGGTAGAACAGGGGTTGATCTCGCACCAACTGACAAGATGCGGGCTTACCTATTCGAACTTGGTTTCGGCCATTCACCCAGATATTTGGCGTTTCAAAGGCAGCTAGCAGAGAAAAACCAACAGCTTTGGAGGTTGAAGCTTGCCGAGATTCTGCAAGAGAGCTATAACGATGAACGGGTTTGCTGTGGACTGACATCAGGGAACGATAGAAGAAGGAACAGGAGAATAGGGAGCAAGAGAGGAGGGAACAAGAGATCAGGAAACAAGAGAGCTTGGAACAAGAGGAGAAAAGGGGAAGGAAAAGGCCATTGGTGTGGGGGAAACTCCGAGAGAGACGCGAGGATAAGAAGTGGAAGACAGATAACCATTGAGGTGCACACGGCGACATTTCAAACCATTTTTCTAAGGGAGCTTTCAATTCCTTACTCCATACTACGGTACATACCTATCTGAGCTTTTGCAGATATATCTACTTTCCTTCTAGCGCAGTTTAACTCTAAATTGCCCCAGAAATCTCGTTTAAGAAAAGAAAAACGCACGCACGGGTCACCGAGTCTTTCGTTCCAGGCCACGGCGAAGCTGGGAGGAAGGTCTTATCGGATGGTTCTTGGCCGTTTGTAGAAAGCAAGGCGGTCGTTCTGTTTCTAGTCGCAAAGAAACAAAACATGTAGACGGTATCAATACTCCAAAGCAGCATCTGACCCATCGACATGCATCGGCACGTTCTCTATCAGCTTCTGTACTGCCCCATTCCCCAACTTGGCCGTGATACTGTCCCTGATGCGTGCCTGGACTTGCTCGTAGTGCCGTCTGGGAATAAACACAGCATCGCCAGCGGTGAGCAGCTTGAGCACGACCTGCAGCGAATGGTCACGCGTGGTGGTCCAGTCCCCAGACACAATCTGGTTGCGCAGATCAAGAAGCCCGCGGCAGAGACGAGTCTCGGCACTCTGCTTATCTGTCACGTAGCTGTACTTCTCGCCAATATCCTGTTTGAGCTTCTCCAGAGTGATCTGAAGGCTGTAGATAGCAGCGCTGAGGTTCCGCACAGTCATGGCAAGCTGGTAATAAGCCCTGCTCATGCTTTGTGCCCGCTCTTGCTCCCTCCGGTTGTCGGCGAGGGCGGTGTGGGCGAGCTTGAGGCGGTGCCTAGCATTTCGCATGACAGCGCGGTCAAAAAAGTTGGCAATCACATTGCCAACGTTCTGTGGGCAGATTATCGGTTAGCACACGCTTCGGACATTTCTAGATGAGGGTCATAACTCACGCCCAACGCGTTTTGAGCATTCCGATAGTGATCTGCAAGAGCCTTTTCACGACTACGCCTTTCGTCAACTAGGCGATCCTGTCGAGCCTTTTGATCAAAAACGTGTGGAACAAAGCTGTTTAGTTCCGAGATCTTGGCCTCGAGGTTGTCGAGAAAGCACCCGACGCTGTCTTTCAGCTCCATGCAATCTCCTGCCTCGACACCAAGCTCCCACATGTGTTCCTCTGATACCTGACTGAGGTTCGAGAACTTGGCAGCTGTGGAGTCCAGTGTTTCCACAATGGTGCTGCTTTGGCGAGATAGCGTCTTGTCTCCTCTCTCGATGAGCAGCAGAGAGTGGACAACCACCTCGAGCGATCCACAGGCGACTTTTGCTCTGTCTTCAGTCCGCCGGACAGCTTTTGCCTCGAGTGAATTTATAGCCTCAGTCTTCTCTTCAAAAGCCTTGATATATCGGTGCGTCTCAGGCAACAGGAAGGCACTGTGCTTGTTCCGAAGTCGGTCTATTCTGGTCAGGAGATTATTGATTCAAGCTCGATTGTTGCAGGACTTGCCGATTTTCTTCAGCGGATCTTTAAGCCAATCACAATCATCCCTCCATCGTTCCTCGAAAGCGTTATCCATTGTGCTTGCTCTACAGGGGAGGCGGTGGGATATTCACTCGGTGGAACTTACCTGGTATCGACTGCAGGCCTAATCCTGAGTCTCATCTTTCCTCTCGCCTTCAAGAACCCTGCGTTAGGTCGGTTGGGTTGGGCTGGGTTGGGCACTGATGATCAACCCCGGCCAAGAAAGTCGTTTGGTGCGTGTGGTCCAATCAAGGCAACTTCACAACTCGATACAACAACGCTAAAATGGCCAGTAAGAGCCAGCCAGCTTTCCAAGGTGACAAATGAGAACGTGACCGTGTGAGGTAACTGGCACTTACGGGTCAGGGCTTTCCGGGATCGAGAGGCGGTCGTGTATAGGGGCGGGTTCGAACATCAACTCAACTGTCTTCATTTCAGGAATAGGTACCTTTGATTATATCCCCCACATCATCCTTTATGATTCCAAAACAGCACAACCGCTTCTTTCAGAGTCTACATCTGTTTCTTCACCCCGTTTGGCTTCACTATGGCACAGTCAGCTCTCCTAGAGGTCCGGCAGATCCAAAACGACAAGCTCACGTCTGAGTATAGAGGCAAGCTCTCCAATCAGTTCGTCGACGAGTTGAAATGCTCTACGCTCTTTCAAGCCGACTGGTCCGAGCTCATCAGCGCCGCTCCCACTGCGCTCTCGTTGATGGGTTCTCTTTGGGTCGCAGCAGCAGACCCCATGGCCGAGAAGATTTCAATGGCCAAGTGCATGCCCACAGATGGTTTCCGATATATGACGAAGCGGGCTGAGCCAACGCTCAGATCATGCCTGGTTGATGGTATTCAGACTCTGTCCCCCAAATTACGGAGATTGTACGTTGCTAACCGCATGCAGTCTGCAACAACGGTGGACGAGCGGCCTTCACCAAAGCAGGTGCCAATATGGACGCACTGGAGATAAACAGCAGGCGTATCTGCGAGGAGCGGGTGAGTCGGTAGAATGATCTCGACGCTTGTCATCGGTGCTCATGATGACTACCTAGATTCCTATGGTGTTCAAGCGTCTTGGGCCCTGCACCAAGGGGGAAGAGGAGCTGGAGGACTTCCGCGATGCGCTTGACGCTTTCAACAAGGACGCAAAGCGATGCGCCGCTCTCGCCACCGAAACTCGCGAGGCATTCACAAAATGGGGCCTGATGGTCGGCGAGCTGAATGCCTGCACTGAAGCGGAATCCGGGAGAGCGTCGATTCAGAAGGACGCCATCAAGATTGACGAGGACGTGGCCAGGGTTCGGGCTCAATTCGAACGAATACAAGAGAAAACGGCGGTGGAGGAAGTAAAAGCGGCCGAAGTGGCTCTCAAGCGAGCCGAGAAACGTCTCGACACAGCTATCGACAAAATTCCCGGGCCGCTGGAGAACCTTGTGACAGGTATTGTAAATGGGTACGTCTCGGCGATCCCCACCATCGTCTCTGCCGCTATTCCGGCCATTATGGCCAGCGTGAGTCCGGTGGGTGCAATGACTTCGGCAATCTCCTCGGTGAAGCAAGGCGTCGGCGCTGTGTTTCCTGGCGGCCACGCGGGCGCAGTCCCAGAATCAGCAATCACAGCCCCCGCAGTGCTAAGAGACCCCTCATACGCGGCAGCTATCGCGATTCGCGACTTGGTCAACCACTACTATGAGTATCTTGGTGGCGAGACTGGCGAATTTGATCAGTCGAAGTTTGTCGAGCATGAAGAGGCTGGGGCTCAGGGGATTCCCCAAGGAGTGTCATACTTTCTTGGGACCCTGGAAGGGCAGCAAGCCCAGCTGGAGTCCACAAATACTGCTGCCAACAAAAAAATGCAGGCTGTGTTCAGCACACTCATCAAAGTTGGTTGAATATGCCCAGGTCTTGCAGTTGAAACGCATCGTGCACTGACACTCCACAGGTGACCAAGGACATTCGGACGCACTTGAGGGAAGGCGAGAATGGCATGTCTGATGCAAGGTTACCGGCTGACAGCCTGCGGAAATGGAAGAAGAGCGTCAAGAAAGCCCAGCAGGATGTCCTCCGCCTGAGCGTGGCTGGAAACACAGCTAGCTCTACCAATGTGCCGAATCCCTTTGCAAACATCAAAGTCAACCCAGTGGACACCTCAGCCCGTAAGACTTTCCTATCCGTACTCGCAATGCGTCCCATCCTGACCCAAAATCACAGAGACTGCCCAGCTCAACTCAGCCATGCAAGCAGTCCAGCTGGCTCAGTCAGCGGCCGACGCCAAGCAAGACGCATACGACAGTGCCCTGATAAAACAAGCCAGGACCGCAGCAATGATGGTTGAGATCCAGCAAAAGCTCACTCGACTCCAGGCGCAGGGCCGAACACTCGAGGAGATCAAGTCGGTTCTCCGCAGCTGTATCTCAATCCTGGTCGACCTCACGGTGCAGATTGCCAAGATCGAACAGTTCTTCACCATGCTGAGCACGGTCATCGACGAGATCATCCTGGTGCGCGCTGCCGAGTTCACGACCGAGATGGGCAAGGCCGGCCGGCGTGCCAAGGTCAACGGGCGGCTCAAGGTCGATGATCTATCAAAGCAGACCATCTACACCGCGACGCTACAGCTCAAGGGCTACTTTTCAGTCTTGCAAGACATCAGCTCCATGTACAACCGAGTAGACAAGCCCCATGTACGCGACGGTCTGGACCTTTGCAGCGAGCTGTCCAAGGGCGCGGCTCTCGGAAATGGCACAATGGAGATGCAAGATCGGTTGACCAGATACATGGAGGGGTCCGGTGCGGCCGTCGCCAGGATTGTGAAGGAAAAACAGGAAGAGCTCACTCTTGGTCTTCGCAGGCGCATCGATCAGGCGGCAAAGACAGCGCTCGAAATGGAGAGGGCCATTTCCTCCCATGGGCTTGTTGTGGATCAGGAAGCGAAGCATGCCATCCAGGCTGGTGCTGAGACGGCCAAAGAGGATGCGAAGAAGCAAATAGAGGCAGCCATGTGGGCAGGCGAGAGAGACAGCTCAGAAGAAATTGACGGAAATGACTGGTGATGGAAACAGCGTGAAGACATTTATGAATCGTACCTAACTGAAAAGTTCCATATCAAACTCGCCCGTGTCAGGGAGCTGGGAAGGAGGCTTCTGTGGGTAACTAGCAAGTCTCGGCCATGTTTAAATTGAATGAGTGGTGGCCCCCGGCAGAGGTGTGTTCCCATGGGAGGGTGTAGCGGTAAACCAGCACAGACTACTAGTCAAAAGTCGGGCTTGCATGTCACAGAGGTCGACGTGGCGTCATGGCTAATCACCGGCCGCCAGTGGGGAGAATCTGGGCCTCGGCATTTGGGTATCAATGGGACATGATTGGATCTGTTACCTGCCCTGGCACTGGAACTCTATCAAGGTCCCCATCTTCCTTCTTTTACCTTGGTTGCCTCTAGGCTGGACCCTATTTCTCCTCGACACTCTCGTCATGTCAGAACCCGAGCAAGACTACCTCCTCCCTGACGAATGGAACGGCCGCGTGGTCTACCTCTTCAGCGAATCCACAGGCAATGTCCTCGATCTCCATGGCGGTCTGTCCCCGCCCCAATCGCCTGAACAGCCCTTCAGGAACTGACATGTTACCTCAAAGGGCAATCTCACAACGGAAACAAAGTCCAAGGGTGGCAATACCTAGGTAGCAAGGCGCAGCAATGGCGATTGCAAAAAGTCGATTCAGGGCCTTTCGGGGCTTGGGTTCTTCACAATGTTGCGTCTGGGAGTATGTTACGTTCACCTCACTACCTGGATTGGTGTTAAGGTTGCTAACGGCTGTCTCTTGAAGCTGTACTGGACCTCGACGGTGGTAGTCCAGATGACTGCACCAAAATAATGGGGTGGAAGTATTATGCCGGAAACGGAAATCAGGAATGGTTGATCATTACCAAGAAGTATAACGACGGGTCACAGTGCATGTGAGTGACGGTTGAGAATTTCGGTGTGAGTTCGACTGACTGACAGAGGGAAAGACTCCAGAACAGGAATTCTTTCACTGTGGCTGACATGTCGGAAGGAAAGCGGGATAATGGGTATGGCTTCAGTTAGTTTTCCAGTGATGGATCTGTTTTGACAAAGAAAAATCGCAGAAACCCTGTTATTGGCTATCAGAGAGAGGCTTGGAATAAGAATCAGTTGTGGAGGATGAAGATTGCGTAGAACACCGCGGGGTGTGACATACCTACAAGGGAAACGCGTGGACGAGAATACGCCATCAATGGCCAAGAAGCCGCCGGAAGAAAGTACAGGGAAGAAGAGGACGACCGGCATATGCTGAAAGGGAAACAGGCAGGCTCACTTCTTGAGTCATTGCCCCAGAGCAATTCTCCATCACATCATGGTCTAGCTTTTACTGATCATCTCTAGAACCTTTCACCCCTGAACCCCCCTCCCCAACTCACATTCCCCAATCCCTCAAAATCCTGTAAACCAGCGCAGTAGTCCACCCCCTACTGCCAATCCTCTGCTTCTGCACCCGTCCATAAGAACAAAAATCCCCCGCCGGCCACCCCCCATCCCCCTCCTGCATCCCCAACAAACTCTCCAAATCCCTCTGCACAAACCCCCTCCCCAGCCCCAAAAGCTGCCAAGCCCTCACCCTCATCGCCAAAGCAAGCGCATTTATAGGCACATTCAACCTCTCCCTCAACGCAGCTTCCAGCTCCCCCTTCAACTCCCCACACAACCTCGGCGAGGAGTCCCTGCACTCATCACACAACATGGCCAGGTAGTACAAGAAACTCTCTGGGTGGGGGTAGAACCTATTCCCATAAACATTCGCCCGGTACCGAAGGCAATCCGCCACCAATTTTTTGGAGGGTTCGATCCTCTCGTCGGTGACGTCAAGACTAGGGAGGTCAGGGATTTGGCCTGATGAGAAGAATTTGTTCAGACAGCGGAGGACAGAGACGCAGACTTCTGGGCTTACGCGGCCGTGGCGGTCGGGGGAGAAGTACGTCTCGAAGTGACCGTCCTTGTTGCGAATGGCGAACATCGCTTCTGCGATTAGAGATGGGGGCGAGAGGAGGTGGTAGTTGGGGTGGGAAGGGGTGATGGTGAGGTAGGCGATGGAGGTGGTTTCAATGTCGGGAGGGAAGGTGGTTGTTGTTAGGATGGGGGAGGAGTGAGTGAAGTAATTCCAGAGGGTGGGTTTGACTTCGAGGTGGTGCAAAGAAGGGGAGGGCGAGGATGGAGGGGATGTGGATGAGGATGGGGGCGAAGGGGCGGGTGAGGGTGAGCAGGAAGCATCGGATATGGGGGTGGGGCTTGTGGTGTCCATCATGTCTGCCTCTTCTTGGCCCCTGGTAATAATACCATCTGGCCAGGTAAGGTACACAATGTCCTCCATGCCGGTCAGTCCCCAGATCATGAGCTGGGCAAAGTTGTCTTTCAAGACGATATCGTCCTTTCCCGGCATCGAGATGACAGAGTCAAGCTTGCCAGCGTGCATGTGCAGGAAACGCTCAGCACGGAGAGAGGCGTCCTCCAGGAGTAGGTTCCTGACAATGTTGAAAGCTCGGGTTCTCTGGTCTGGGTCTACAATCTCTCCACGTAAACCCAGCAGTCGTCCAGCACAGATGTTCTCGGACTTGTCATCCAGGTACAAGGTGGTGGATGGGTTGCAGCCCGTCTCTTGAATGACATGGCGATAGAAGGAAAGATCTGGCTTTCGCATGCCGGCGTCGAAGGAGGTGAAGATCCTGTCAAAGACGGGCCATGGGAAGGAAGGAAGCGCTTGGACGATGTCCATGTGTTCCTTGGCGATGTTGGACATGGCGTAGATTTTGAGCGGGCGGGCTCCCTGTGCCTTTGCTGCGGCAAGCTCATGGATCAAAGCCAATGCTTCCTTGTTGACTCGCAAGGTTGACTGGGCTTGGTGTAGAGCTAGCTGAACAAGTGACGGGTCGACACCAAAATCCATCCCAAGTTTCTAGAGAATGACAAGTTGGTAAGAACAGGTCAAAGGGTTGAAAGGGGGGCATGTACCGTGTACGCCTCATCAGTCGACATGCTGTCTTTCTCCAAGTCATGCCAGGTCGCGGTGTGCATCATAAGGTGGATTGTCTTCCGAGGAAGGGCAGTAACAGCTGAAGAGTCCCAGTCGAAGAGGACACCGCCAATGTCGAAGATGACAGTGTCGTAGGTGTTGGGTGCCATCTTCATCTCCAGTGGTGATTGGAAAGGTTAAGGAAAGAGTATGGAAAGGTCAAGAAAGGCGTCTCTTCAAGTAGGTCAAGGGGAGTGTTTAAAAAGCGGAAAAATGCAAGCAGACTAGCGGAATCCTAACCCCTGGGATGGCAAGCTATGACATATCTGAACACATATAAGTACTCGTTGTGCCTACCAGACCGATTGACGACTAGAGGCTATGCTCTACACCGCCATGCCAGTCGATCATGTAGGTCCAGCGATCGTGGGCAGGTATCTTCCATCATGATGACCGAAAATTCGAGTCCGAGCTGTCTTGATCCAGGATGCGATACAAAGTTGGCATTGCACTGGTGACACGGCAGAGACAATCCGACCCGTCGGTCTGGTATAAGACTGGCAACATCGGCCGGAGCCTCCGGTCCGGAGGGTGGGAATGGCTACACTGGCTGAGCCTAGGCAATGATAAAGGGTTTAGCTTGATATCCTGTGTGCGTCAAATCAGACAACGCTAGGTAGGTAACTGGTCCAAAAGTCGATGCTGTGGGATACCAATGCTACCACAAAGACCTAGTGCCGATGAACCATGCATGTATGCTAGGCTTGCTTGCGATGCTGTAGTAAGATAGCACAAGGAAAGTCCGAGGAAGCAAACTAGATAGGAGAACGAAACATGCTGAGCTTCCGCATATATTGGCATTTTCACTGTTACACGGACCCAACGGGCTGACAGGGCGCATGCCAAGGGCTCGTCGCAACCTACCATCCATGATATATACACCTGAGACTGCGTGGTCCTGCTCGCTCAAAAAAGCAAAACTCTCAAGCCAGGAAAGATGATCTGATGCTGCTGACGCGTCAGCCGGGATTTCATGGACAAGTAGGAAGAAGAAATATCTCAAATGTCGAAGGTGGTTGGCGATAACACAGCAGTTGCATGGCTGTGTGAAAAGTACCTACATCTTATATACCCAAGGTCACGGTGAAACAAGCAGATGCCACCACTAAGACTGGTGTGATTAAGAAGGCACAAATGGAGAAAATAAGCGACGTCATGGTCACATTTGTGGCAGAAAAGAGAAAATATTTGAGAAAGCAGGAAACCCTTGTTACAACCTGCCAAGACATGTCAGCGTTGTAAGCTCGTGACTACGGTTGGTTACGACACCACGGCAAGATATGAGGTCAGGAGTAACCACAAGACAATTGACCACAGGGCAATGGCATCAAGACAAATAGCACAGGACCTACGGGCAGGAGGACACTGGATAACCAGGTGGTAATGGCACCTGGGATGGCAACAGGCCGAGGCCCGTTGCTTAAGAAGTATTTAGGAGCAGCGAGTCTACCCTCGCAACTCACACCAGTCTCTACCTAGACAGCTTTCAATCTAAGTCTTCATCTGATTCTCAGAGAGAGAGGCATCAATCCTTACGCCACCCTTATTGCCCAGTGCACCCTAACTTTCTGCCAACATAAACCCTGCACCAACAGAATCTTACCCTAACGCACCAGAGTACGAGTCTGGGCGTAACACACCTCAGCATGAGAATATGGAACGCCCGTTCCTGACCTGCAGCAACCCAATCACGCCATGCCATGACATTTTTTCATCCAGGTCAGGGCTGCAAATTCTCTGCTCCCATATGTACCAGCAGAACAACCATCGCGTTCACGTTTTCGGGATCCCAACCCTTCTAACTTCCACAGTAGCCGACTTCACTTTCTGATGCTTTGCCTTACTTGGTAGGCATCACATTTGAATTCAGGCCCGTGTCTCCATGAATTTTGGAAAGAGATTTGATGAGAAAGTTTCCTATAACCTGCTTACCATGTACTCTGACTGTGATGGGACATTGCTCTCATATCTTGCTAGCAAGTGGTTTATCCAGATATCCACCGCGTTTCCAGCCGCACCACCAAGCCTTGGTTCGCGGAATTATTGCGCCTCCGACAATGACAGGTGATGTTTTGAGTCTAGCGCCTATCACACCAGCGTCAAATATCCTGTTGTGAGCTCAAGTGGGCTTTCGTTCTTTGTTGTATGCTGACGAATTTCCCCGCCCCCTCAGAGATTGTAGGTCTGCGTCGACTCACGCCACCGCGTGTCAGCTCGCGCCTTTCTTTCCGCTATCCAATCAGGAGCCGTCCGTTAGCCCATGACATAGGCACGATTTATCAACCATCTATTTCGGTCGGCCTGATGTGAACAAAGATGTCGGGTGTTGTACAAGGCCTACAAAATCTGCTGGAAGGTCAGATGAGCGACACCACCAAGAGGCTGCAGCATACACCTTGATCTCGTCCAACCTATCAATATGAAACTCAGCAGCATCTTCAGCCTGGCGGGACTTGTTTCCCAGACCACCGCCATAACCTGGAACGTCTCCGTCGGCAAGAATGGCCTCACCTTTGAGCCCAACGAAATCCGAGCCGGAGCTGGCGATATTATTCAGTTCATCTTCTGGCCCAGAAACCACAGCGTGGTAGCGGGGGAGTTCACCAGGCCCTGTATTCCTCGTCTCACTGGCGGCTTTTGGTCAGGTTTCTTCCCCACTGCGGTAGATACCATCAATGTAAGCTCCCGTTTCGATTCTACTCTCCGATATTAGCAACTAACCGTTTTTCTCCAGTCCCAACTCTTCCGCGTCCAAATCAACAGCTCAGAACCATTCGTCTTTTACTGTTCTCAAAACAACGGCCAGCACTGCAAGAACGGCATGTTCGGCATCATCAACCCCGGCGTGACAGGCATCACCACTCTCTCCAGCTACCGAAACCTTGCCGCGGGGGCAGGCAACGCCACTTCGCCAAGGGTCCCTTCCTTTGGGGGCCAGATTGTGGAGAATCCCAACACTTCTGTGCCGCCGAGCTCGTCGACCTCGACTTCCTCTGCGGCGACAAGCACTGTTTTGACTAGCACGAGCACCATCACGAGCGGCACTGTGACTTCTGCTACGACTATCACCTCCACTAGCACTGGCAGCAGCACGTCAACGAGGACTGGAAATGCGGCTGCCAGGACGGGTGCACCTGTTGCGGCGCTGGTAGTTGCTGGAGCTGCAGCTATGTTCTTTGTTTGAGTCAGGTGTGATGATGGTGGCGATTGCGTGATGCTTGGGGGGTGTCCGGATGGGGCTATGCCGCGGTTCGGACATAAGTTCAAGTTCTTTGTTTGACATTTTGTTGTTGTGGTTATTATTGTCAGCTTGGGCGGTTTACCCCTGAAACATTACTCAGGGGCACTATTTTGTACGCAACTGCATCAATATGAATCTTGTGTCTTCTTTCGGACACCCCCATCCAACTACCAACATCCACATTGCCTGCCAGACTTTAACAAATCTCTCACGTCTCACCCAACTGTCCCGGCCCCTTCAACACAGCATCCCACGGAAAATCCTCCGCATCAAAAGCCTCAAACCCATGACAAACCGAGTCCCCCAACCCTGTCTTCCCATCCAGCAGTATCGGGTCATCCCTCTTTCCGATCAACCTCTGCGCCAACCACCTTTTTGGATCCAAGCTGAATTTCACCACAGGCTTAACCTCGACCTTCATCCAAAACGGCTCTCCCGGCCTCGGCAGGGTCAGCAAAACCACCCCCCGAAACGAGCGGAATATCCCCCCTTTGCTAACAGGGTTCTCAGCCATATCCCACGCTACCGAGTTCGCGCCCTCGTCATGGTCGTCGTCTTGAGCTAGATACCCGTGCAGCTCTGCCTGGCCTTCTTCCATCTTGGTCGTTTCCTTGGCCCAGCGGGGTGTGACGCCGACGGAAGGGCCGAGGCCAAAGGGGGTGTCGAATAGGGTCAAGGGAGCGGCGATTTCAAAGGTGTTGGAGTTTGTTCTTGCTTGTGGGGGGCCGATGATGGAGACGGGGGCGAAGTTGGAGATGATGGGGTCGTAGCTTGGGGAGGCTGAGGGGAGGGAGGGTTTGGATGGGGAGGTGGTGTGGGTGAAGGTGAGGGTTATTTCTGCCGAGGAGAAGCGGGAGGTGGAGTTGGTGGGGAAGCGGAAGGCGAAGTCTAGGGCTAGGAGGCAGGAGGGGAGGGAGTGATAGGTGCCGTATTGGACGTGGCGGAGGTAGGCGGTGTAGGAACTGGGGGAGAGGGAGGAATGGGTCGCTAGGGGGCGGTTGATGCGGGAGTTGTTTGTAATCGCGAGGGTTGGGGGAACAGAAGGGTCGGGAATAAGGGGGGAGGTGATGGCCCAGGGGGAGGTGGAGATTTCTTCTTGTTCGGGGGTTTGGGAGTCATGGTCGAGGTCGTGAGGGGAGGAGTCTGGAGAGGCCATGTTGAGGGAGGGGCAAGCGGGGGTGTACTTTTGGGAGAAAGTCGTGGCCGAGATGCTCTTGTGGCGGGTTAATGTCGAGGTGGGTGTTGTGGCGATTGGGATGAGTTATGAAGCATGAATGCTCAGAGTGAAAATAATGTGCGGTGATATGCAATAGATAAAAGGAAGGTGCGAGGTTCGCGGCTGCCTCAGTTGTGGTGCGGCTGAGGTGTGCCCGTGATATCCCCGCACTACCATTTTGTGTTACATTTCTTCACTCTTCCATGCAACAAAATAACTCAACTAAATGGAGCAACATATCGAGGAAACAAAAGCCACCATCCGAGGTCATCGATCACGAGGAACATTCGCAGAAGGCCATGAGTTCATCAGGGCCCTGCCCGAAGAGATCCGGTCTCTCCCGAGCGTTACAATCGAAATTGCCCAACTTTACTTGGTTCAGGGTCGGTACACGTTGGCCGCAAAAACATGTGAAGATCAACCATCGGCCTCTGGCGAGGAGCGTGCTGTTCTTGACCTTCTGCAGGCTTTCATCGGCATTGGGAGATACTCGAAGCTCAGGACGGCGCTGAGGATTGCACAAGAGATTGGAGAGGCGTGGCATCTCACCGGCCGAGATGAGGAATCCGAGCTTTCCCAACAGCTGCAAGCCGTGACTATCAAAGACTCGGAAGGGGAAGCTTCTCCGTTAACAGAAAACAGAGTTGGTACGATCCCGCTTGCGATACTTTGTTCCTATCTAACCTCCTGTCAGGTTCTCATGGTCCATTGGTACTGGAAGATCCAAGTGGTTGCCGGCGAGCAGGGACTGCTTCATGATAAACAGACCAAAACTGCGGCTGTGGCCGGTCTGGCCCCTGTCCTGCGACAAGTCCTATCAGAGGGTCGCTTTCGGGAAGCCAGGTTTCTCATCTACTCCAAGGCACATCTCCTGGAGGATACCGACCAGGCGATAGAGGAGCTGTGCGACTTCCTCGAGTACTTGACAGATCCAGCATTCATCATCGAAAGGGCTTTCACCCTGGTAGACTTGGCCGGCTTGCAGTTGAAGTCAGACAGCGAAGCTGTGCTAGCTCAAGCGGCGGAAAACTTCAAGCTCGCCAAAGATATATTCACACAACGTGGCCATACATTTGGTAATATCGACATTGATCTGCTTCAAATCTCTGCCGACAAAACCATCTCAGCGGGCGAAAGGTTTCTGGCCAAGACCAAGATTGCCGATCGTTACTTTGAAGTCCACCAGTATCAAAACGGCATCCGCTGCCTCGCGGTAGCCATTTCACCGGACATGATCGTTGACACCTACTATGAGGACGTCGTCAGGTCCCTTGAGCTGCTGGACCGGATGATCAACGAGTGTGGCAGCGAGATATTGAAGCAGATATCCCTGCTCCATTCCGTCTGTCAAGCAAGTCTCAAGGCGCCAGAATACGGATTTGCCTTGCAGTCTCTGGAGTCCTATTTCTGCAACGTACCAGAGGAGATCAGCCCCAAGTTTCACTCGTACATGGGTGTCATTCTGGGCTCGGTGTATTCCAAGTTTGGGGAAACCGAAAAGGCCGTCCGGGTTACAAGGCAGGCTTTGGAGATTTCCATGTCATGTGCGTCCTACGTTGACCAATCTGATGCAGCAACTCAGGTTGGGCATCACATGTTGAGCTTAGCTAGGGAACATCCCGAAGGGTCGGAAGAGTTCATGGAGATGACCTCCTCTGCTGTGGACTTTCTGAAAGAATGGGCAAACAAGGATGCTGAGCACGGTCATGCGGATGGCGAGGCATTGAAATGTCTCTTCATCGCCGAATGGGACAGCGACGGCCAAAGGTGGATGGAACGGGTCAAGAAACACATCCCTGATTCAGCTGATGCTCTGGCAAGGATTCCGGTTGTGGATTTGGAGCTGCGTCTTCTCATGCGTCAAGGAAGATTCTCCGATGGCCTAGCACTCTCTACTCAACTTGTGGAACAGCTACAGAGGCTTACAGATGTGCCGCCATTCAAGAAGGCGCAGACACTTTTGAACGCTTGTATTCAAGCCTTCGTTTGTGTTCAGAGTACCTTTCGTCAAGACAAAGCGTTGGCCCTTGAGGAATCCCAGTCGGCCGTGAAGCTTCTTTGGGCCGCCTTGCAGCACTCGTACGATGCTCTACAGTTATACCGGCAAGCGAACGGGGTTGAGCTGGTCGTTGACTGCACCCTCTTTGTATGGGAGATCATAAACTTGGCTGTACTGACAATGTCGGATGATGGACGTCATGGACTGCTTACCGCTTTCATGGGGGATATGAGACAAACCGAAAGGCTTTGTGACAGCATGAGGCAAAGCGTATTGTCGGTTGCAGGACTCCAGAGTCTCATGCATAAGAGATTTCTTGTGTCAAAGAAGGCCAGCCTCAAACTCTACAGTGTCGCAGTGGAGCTTGCTTTGAAATTGCACGACCCAGCTGGCGCCTGGATTTGGTTGCAGAAAGGAAAGGCTAGAGCATTTGCCGATGCCCTGGGTGCTGACTGCATCCTCCCTCAGAGGCTCGTGGATCAGATCAACAAAGATCACACCGCTTACGAACTCCTCAAGGCGGAGCAGAGCATTCTCGAGCTTCTTCAGGAGTCCAACGTCAACCATGTTGTTGCCTCACGCCGGTTGACAGCGTTGAAAAAGAAGATGGAAGAACATCCGCTCTTGGTCGAGGCCGCTAAGCTCAGAGGCCAGCTGTTGGATTTGGACCTTGGAACTGATGAGCTGAAACAAGCTCTGCAAGCAACAGGTCTCGCGGCTGATAGAGTCAAGTTTGTCGATTGGCATGTCCCTACGTTGGCCAACACTTCAAATCAAAACATTCGCCTCTTTGTACGTCAGCTGGATGGCACCACCTACACGCAGCAACTGCCGCTCAACATTCATCAAGTAAAAGATTGGATAGCCAAGACCCTTACATATCCCGAGATGGCTACGCCACCACTGGCAAGAAAGACTGGAAACCAGCTGCTCAAGAAGATGAACGGCTTGGTTGAAGGCTTGCTTGAGTTTACATCGGAAGGCGACCTGTTGATCCTATCGCCGTCTGGTCCCTTGAACAGCATACCATTGCATGCACTGGAAGTTGGCAAGCAGCCCTTGGTTGAGAGGAATCTTGTCGTGAACGCCTCCAGTGTTGCTACGCTTGGTCAGTGTCTGCTTCGGATATCACCAGCACCACCGACAGACGGACAACCTCGACAATCATACGGCGCCAAGTATTTTGCTGTGTACGAGGAACCTGACAGGTTACTGGAACGAGAACAGATCTTTCACCATATCAAATCACTCCCCGGAGCGTTTCCGGGTACTGTCGCCATTGGGTCTCAGGTGACAAAGCCTCACTTTCTCCAGGAGTGTGCAACCGCCAACTGGATTCATTATCACGGCCATGCTCGCTATAGTAACCAGGACATCCTAAAGTCATCCCTGGTGCTCAGCGATGGAACAGACAGCCTCAGCCACGATAACAATACCGGAAATAGGGATGGAGATCTGACAGTCGACGCCGAGGCAGACCTTCTCGAGACGGTTGAAGCGGAATACGATGATGACAACAATGATGAGGACGCTGCTGACAATAGCGAAGGAATAGACGAGCTCCTCGTCTCGGAGTTGTTCGAAGCCACACTCCCCCGAGGTGGCGTCCACTTCACCATCATTGCCTGTGACTCTGGCACGCAGGACATTGCACCCGGTGATGAACCGCTGGGAATTATACCGGCGCTGCTCTATGCGGGCGCCACGTCTGTGCTGGGTTGTCAGTGGCCTATCGACAGTCGGGCGGGGAGAGCTTTCAGTGAGGCGTTTTATCAGGAGGTCGCGAGCAGACAGACTGGCGGAGCTGTCAACTTGGCCAGTGCTCTGAGGTCTACGGTGATGAGAATGAGAAAGGGGGAGTTGGGAGCAGAGTTTAAACAGGCGTATTACTGGGCGCCGTTTGTGCTTCATGGCCTGTGGCTTTTTCCAGCGGGTTATCAAGCTCCTCCGCAATAACGACCACCACGCCACCACCAGCGCCACCACCAGCGCCACCACCATCAAAAAATCCAGCGTTGGTTTTGGTTTCTCACCAAGCTCAAGGTTGTGAAGAAAGGGGGCTTTGCTGTGCGCCGAACTCAATACTTTGTGGCGGCCAATGAAGAGTTGCCTGGTTTAAACTCGGTTTCCTTCCTTTCGCAACACCAAGCTTTGCAAACACTTGTAGTCTGATTCCGCAATAAAATTGTACCATTGACAATTCTTGACCACAAAATTCACTTTTTCTTTCCCCGCGCAGAAAGATGGTCCGCAGATCTCGTCGTCTTGCAGAGAAAAGCGAACGAGCTTTCCGCTGGGGATCTCTCCGGTTCGTTACATCTGTCTTGAAGTCGAACTACAAGAGTACACATGCAAGACATGCGAAAGAAGATATCGGTGGGAATTCAACGGCCCCTGTGTTTGGGACTGTATCGCAACGATCGGGCGAGCTATGGAGACCAGAAGATCTCGGAGGGGTTGGCGCCAGAGCTCAACACATATTCGCCGAGCGATTCCGCCGTCTGGAACACCTGATACTTGAGCCCTGGCGACCATGGTCGCACGGTGAAATGCGACGGCGGGACGGGTGTATGTGTTCGCCTCAACGCTAGTCAACCGTAATTATCGCACACTTCAATATGCCAATATTGTTGCCATAGACCTCATCAGTCATTTTAGGCAACTTCTCCCCCACACCCTAAGGAAGATTTCAGTGTTTGAAGATTTCAGCGACGATGTCATTCACTATTTGAGGTTGCCTGTTCAGATGGCAACCCCGACGTGGGTGTGGCAGATCCGGAGGGAAGCGAGCATTAGAAAAGCGTGGACGAGGCCTGAGGCGTAGACAGTCACATTTGGGAGTTGTTGGAGAGGTGTCTGTTTGGAGTCTTCAGTCTTGCTTGTTTGGGGCCTCAGGGGTCACTCCATCTCAAGAAAATTATTGCCTGATACTTTTGCCCTCGTGAGCAGGTTTCGTCATGGGCTATTGTCATTATTGAGTCACGGGTTCAATAGCGGGCACCTTGATGGTTTGATGGTGGCAGATACCTGAGGCATCTTGTGGTAGCAGGTTGGGGTTGGTGAGCATCTAGGTCGTCCAAGAGACATGGGTAAAAATGGCGAGGGAGGAAGCCATTTCTACGAAGGCCGTGATACTATGTCTGATTAAGGTAGGGAGGACTTTTCTGAGATCTAATTTGGGTATGTGTGGCCTTTGTTTATGTAGATGTCTGTGGACTTTGTGCTGCCGTCTGATGTATCCAAACATCAAAGGATGATCCTCCCTGACCTCCATACGACTCTCACTTGCTCCCTGCTCGTCAACAAATGGAATGACGTAGTCGCCTGGGGGCTGACCGATGTCGTTCCTGCCTTCGTTGGTAAATACACCCAACACTTTTTATCGTGCCCCAGGCCATAATAGCTGGTGGTCAGAGTTTTTTTTTTTGCATCCTCGAGACTCTCGGCCCCTCATATTTCTTCCTCGCCCTTTTCTTCCTCCTCTTTCATCTTTCACCCTCCTCTTTTCTCTTTACCTTTTAGCGTCGACCTTTCACCGTTCACCTTTCACCCCTTATCCCACCCACACCTTTCGACTCTTTTTCACCAAAACAACATCAAAGAGTCGAAAGAAACATGGCCTCCATGATGGGAGGTTCTAGCTACAATCTCGTCGACATGGCCGCCACGACGGTCAACGTCAAAGAGGGGCTCATCGAGACGTCCGTCATGATGGTCAACCCCAAGCACGAGCCCATCGATGTCTCCACTGACGACTTCCTCCTCAACTTCGCCATCACCACTTTCACTTCCGCCACGGACCAGGCCCACGACGACCATATGCAAGCCCTCGGCCATCTATTCCTTGAAAAGGCCGGCGCCGCCCGCCTCGAGGCACATCCGCCCTTGGATTTCGCCACGCATGAGGAGTGCCACAGTACTTCCAAGCTGCTTCTCTCTGGCGGTGCGAACTTTCCCTCTGGCAGTGCGGACCTTTCCTCTGGCAGCGCTGGCTTGAAAGGAACCGGTCATGATTCACCCATCGATTCAGCCGCCTCGATGACCTCGGACAGTTCACCCAGTTCGACGACGTCCCCTCACAGCTCGCCCAGCCCCACGTCCACGGACGACGCCGTGTTTTTTGCCCTCGCGGATGGACACGAGGAAGAAAAGAAGGAACACACCCTGGGAGAGCCAGAAAAGGGCACTCTGGCCTAGTACGCCTGGGTCAACATTCACGACTACTGCTGGGAAAAGGCCTCGGAGATGGACGACTTGCCCGTCGAGATGACAGAGGACGAGTTCATCGACGAGGGCGCGAGCTACTACATGGATCTTCCCCTTCAATACGCCGTTGCGAGGGCCTATTCGCGCATCATGCTTGACGGAGAGGATTTCCCGTTGGATGAGTGGTCTCTTTTTGAACAGGTCCCGGAGCTGATGGATTGGGAGTTTTCTCATGGGACTTGTCATGTCAAGGGCTTGATCGAGTTTTGCTGCGGGCATGTTGCTAGGGCGTATGAGGATTGGGAGTCGGGGAGGGATGCGGAGGTCACTCTTGTGTGAATTGACTTTTTTGAGGGGGTGGGTTTGGTGTGTGTAGAGAGGCTTGGAGATGTGATGGATTTGGCGGGAGGCACAAACCCACAGGGCCGTTCAGGATGTGTAGCTGTTTGGTCACAGACGGGATCAGAAGGTGTGGAGCCCTTGGGATTGTGGATTTGCAAAGGATAGCGCTGGAGGTTTCTGTATAATGGGATTTGTTGGTCTGGGTATCAGGTTCGAGTTTGGGGAGGTTGGGGGGTTTGATGTGGGGGGTTTGGTGGTGATGAACTCTGTGCCTTGGGCATGGGGAATATCTGAGGCGTGGGAGGTTGTTTGTAACTGGGCAAAGTGCATCTCGACGTAATTGTGCATGGTACAGCGTAGTCAAAGTCCCTGCCATAGAAGCCGTAACTTGAAGACTGAATCAGCGTTGTCGGGGGCAGATTTATCCCCGAGTGTTTTTTAATGCCTGGACTGACGTCAGCTTGTGTGTGATGTGTGATGTGAAGAGTGAAAAGGGAGCAGCCCAAAGAAAACACCGTTTGAGGAAGGCGGGAATATGATTTGGTCGAGCAGCAGAAGGTAAACAAGAGTGAGTTGCAGAGAATGTTAATATTCAATGTTAAAAATAATGTGAAAGGGGAGAGCGTTGTCTCCGTGGTGTTGATGTGCCAAGCCTGCGGCCCGCTTGCATCATCCCGGGAGGCGGCCCCACCATCCCGATGGCGACCCCGCATGGGGAGGACATCAGCGCCGACGATGTTGAACGGCTGCTAGTTTATTGGAAATATTGGCCAAGGTAAAAGAAGATATGTATGTAATATAGATTTCTGTCTGGTGCATAGAGAACGGCAAAAGGGACGTCTATGCACCCCTCGCACTTCACCAGTTTTCGGAGAGCACCAGCACCGGACAAACGGAACCAAACCCACGCCCTCGGGATCAGATCGCGCGCCTTCGAGACGGATTTGAGTGTATTTCCTGGGTACCTTAAGCTAGAATGATTTGGACTGAGATCTATTTGTCAATTGCTTTTGATTGCACTGATCGCACTGCCTTGGGTTTAACGACTTGTCCACGTGCCCGACTGATCCGGCCGGATGACAATGCCGCGGCGGCAGGGCGGGCACCGGGTAGCTAGCGATCGCCGAATACAACCGGCCCTGCTGGGCTGCTGGGGCTGGATATGTTCAGCCCCTCAATTTTGGCTGCTGAGTGTCGCATTTCCTTCAACGCTCGGCCACACGCTCGAATCGATTCTTTTGACAGACACGACGTTTCAAAAGCCTACGCGGACGGCGCATACTTGATTAAATATTCACGGAAAGACACACTTTTAGCAATAGATTGTCTCGCGCACCATCCACAACCCCACACACCCGTTCCCGCCTTGCTCCTCGTCGCAAACCTTGGCTCGGTTCGCTCTCGGTGGCAAACCTGCCAGAGTTACAGATAGGGCGAGCAGTCATACGATGCCTCCCACGCCCTGACACGATCTACTATATTTGAAACAGGTCTCGAAATCGGATAGCACAATATGCGCGCGCCGCTTGTGGCAGGTGTTCCTTGCAAGAGGGCCCTGACGACGACGTCACTATCACGACCGGTAGTAGTTCGGACGGGAGGAGCAACGTCGCGACGAACGCTTTCTACCAACGCTCGAACCCTCCGACCTGCGAACAAGCCGACCGAGCTGTCATGTTTGCGACCTGGGGGGAGGGTGGCCTACCCGGCTGTTTTCAGTGCTGGGCAAAGGAGGCGGAAGGCGTCTGCTGTTGCGACTGCTGCTACTACTTTTGAGGATGGGGGGGTGCCGGTCGAGGAGGGGATATCCCTAAAAGAACATGGGGAGGTGAAGGAGGTGAGGAATGAGAAGGATGTTGGGCCTGCGGAGGAGTATGATAGAAGAGTGGAGGAGGGGTTGTTGAGGAATGACGAGCATCAACGAGGTGAGTGATCGTAACGACAAGAAGGGGAAGAGATGGGTGGCTAACTGTGGTTTGTGTGCAGGAATCATCCAAAGCCTACAGCATCTCCACGAGGAACTGCGACACTACACCGCGCCACCTGTCGTCCGACCCACACTTGAGAGCCTAAAGCCGCAAAAGAGTTTATTTTCTTGGTTTGGCAAGGACACCAAGCCGACGATTGGGAAGATTCCTAGCAACTTGCCAAGGGGGTTATACCTCTACGGCGACGTCGGGTGCGGAAAGACAATGATGATGGATCTGTTCTACGACACGCTCCCGCAGTCGGTCAAGTCCAAGACGAGGATACACTTCCACAATTTCATGCAGGATGTCCACAAGCGGCTTCACAAGATGAAGATGCAGTATGGCAGTGATGTCGACTGCGTCCCGTTTGTCGCGGCCGAGATTGCAGAGCAGGGGAATGTCTTGTGTTTTGACGAGTTTCAGTGCACCGATGTGGCGGACGCCATGATTTTGAGGAGGCTGCTGGAGGCGTTGATGTCGCATGGGGTGGTGCTGGTCACGACGAGCAACAGGCATCCGGATGAGCTGTACATGAATGGGATCCAGCGCGAGAGTTTCATACCGGCGATTCATCTGCTGAAAAACAGGCTGCATGTTATCAATTTGGACTCGACGACGGATTACCGCAAGATTCCGAGGCCACCGTCGGGGGTGTACCACACCCCGCTCGACGCTCATGCTGCTTCTCACGCCGAGAAGTGGTTTCGGTTTTTGGGTGATCCCGAGTCGCCGGAGCCGCATCCTGAGGTGCAGAAGGTTTGGGGGAGGGAGATTATCGTGCCGAGGGTGAGCGGGAGGTGTGCGTGGTTTACGTTTGATGAGTTGATTGGCAAGCCGACCAGCGCGGCGGATTACATCGAGCTCATGCGCTCGTATGACGCGTTCATCGTTACGGAGGTTCCCGGGATGACATATCGGCAGCGGGATCTTGCGAGGAGGTTTATCACTTTTATTGATGCCGTGTACGAGTCACATGCGAAGTTGGTGCTCACCACTGCTGCGCCGTTGAGGGAGCTGTTTGTCTCCAAAGCGGAGATTCGGGAGTCGCTGAAGGCGGCAGGCAGAAGCAGCGAGGTGCTGGATGATAGTTCGGTGGAGGACGTGATGAGTCACATGATGGATGACCTGGAGCACAACGCCGAGCAGCTGTCAAAGTCGAATCTGTTTACGGGCGATGAGGAGGCTTTTGCTTTTGCGAGGGCGCTGTCAAGGTTGACGGAGATGGGGAGCAAGATGTGGGTGGAGAGGGGGATGGGGTTGGAGAGTCAGGGGGGGAAGAAGGAGAGGGATGATTGGGCCAAGACGAGGAGCAGGCAGATGGAGGATAGTATGTAGTTTCCTTTTGTCTGTGTAAAGCGAGCGGCATTGGGTGGGTGGCAAAGCATTTGCGGCGTTGCAGGATGGACTGGATAGTGGCTACCGAGGTGGTGCTTTTTGAGTATATGTTTTGGATAGTGTCAGAATACATCGTTCTCGTCCACATACCTCCTTTATCATTTCTCATCTCATGTCCTTCGTCTCATCCATTTATTTCCCTTCCTGTCCTCTAATAAATCCCCGGGATCAAAACCCACCCAACCCTCTGCTTATGCTGCGTCCAAGCCCCCCCATACCGGTTGCTCATATACTCATCCATCAATCCCACACTCTCCCCCGCAAAGTGACCAGCATGCGCCAACCCCATCCCCAGCCCAGCCCACCAACCCCCCGCCGCGATCCCGAAACCCGTCCTCCAGAGGACGTAACCCCCATAATTCGGATGCCTACTCAGACTCCACAACCCTCTATCACAAATCTTCCCCTCATTGACTCTAATCTGCTTCCCCCCGACAGCAATCCTCTCCTCCTTAAAAAAGCTCCTCTGCCTCTCCGAAATCGTCTCGACCGCCAACCCAACCGCAAACATCAGGCTCCCCACCAACACCGGCAACGGCAGCTCGGCCTCCCCCAACAACGGCACCCTCACCCCCTTCAGCAGAGCCGTGCTCGTCTTGGGCAACAGATACAACAGACTATTCACCGCGTTCGCCGCCGTCTCCAGCAGCGCGACAAAAACCGCCATCCTCGGCGTCATGGGCTCCCGAGCGATAAACCCCGCCCAGTACGCCTGTTTGAGTCTGCTCAGCCTCCCCATCCAGGATAAAATCTCCCCTGTAGGCGTCTGCCCCAACAACCCAGGGTTGATGACCGCGACCCCGAGCTTAGGCAGCAGTTTCAACAGCGGGCTTTTGGGCGACAGTAAGTATGACTGCAGGAGTGGTTCGATAGCCCGGAGGCCGATGAAGGTGAGCGTGCCGGCCGGGTTGCGCGTGTAGTTCCCCCGGGGTATCATGTCCCTCGGCGAGGCCAGGCTCATGGGCGAGGGGTTGTCCAACCCCAAGTCTTCTCTCGGTTCCCCTTCCGGCTGTGACGACTCCTCGGGGACTACTTTGGACAGGAGCTCAGAAGGCAGAGGTTGGGACGGCAGGGGCGTGTAGAACGAGTTTGACGGCGTGGGGACGACAACCGGCTCTTCCTCCTCGTCATAGTCCGAGGACCCGCCCATGATGGCGGTTTCATAGACGGATGCTGTGTCGTCCATTGTTGTTTTGCTGATTGTGTCTTGTCGTCTGGTGTGTGGCGTTTGTGGTAAACGACCAAAAAAAACAAAACAAAAAAACAGAAAAAAGGTAACAAAATGAAGGGTAAAAAAAAAGAAATGCGGGGTAGCAAAACTGAGGGGATTGACACCCGAGGTTTATGACTACCTCTCCCCAAACAGTGGAGGGCATGTCGTTGAGTCGTTTGGCGCAGGTCATGGTGGAGACCGACAGCTCATCATACGTCTTGGCATCGGGTTTCGAGCGCTTCTGTGGAGGCCCAGTGAAGGCCCGATTCAGGGGAATGTGGTTAACCATGTATTTAAACACTACCGCTCAAAGACTGTAAAAGAAAAAAACAATGTCACTATGCCTTCCCGTATGTACCCTACCCTTGACGCCCAATACCCGAACATAACCTCACAGCCTCGGCCCCTCATTTATTTGCCCTTCTCAAGAGCAGGAAAGTCGGCAAACGCCAACTCGTACGCAAACGCCAGCGTGAGCTTTGCGTGCTGAATCATGTGGTCGAATGACAAGTACTTAATCAGATCATCAGTAGTGTGGATGTGATTGTCCGAGTACTCAAATGCCGACTCGATAACAAAGGCAGACGGGTACCCAGCCTTGGAGGCAGAAGCGTGGTCCGAGCAAGCATAACCGCACTTGGTCTCAACAAATGGAATGTCACAGTACTATTATATTGTCAGTATTGACCAGTCAATAGATCAAAATTATTAAACAAAAAATAATAAAAAATAAAAAGTAAAAAAAAAAAACATACCTCGGTGATAATCTTCTTGATAAATTCGGTAAGTTTGGGGTCAACAAAGTCGACAATAACGCCCACGCTCTCAGGCAAGCCCGCTTGGATAGTCCTAGTGATGAAACCAGTCATGTCCTGCTGAAGCATGGCCTTGACATCGCGGCGCTCCTTTTCGTAAGCAGAAAAGATGGCCTGGCTGCCGAGCAGACCGCCCTCCTCGGCGCTGTACCAATGGAACTCGAGCGTGTTGGGGTGCTTGCCCTTGACGATGTCTTTGGACTGGAGGATGACCCGAAGGGCCTCAAGAATGGTCACGGTGCCGCTTCCATCATCATCCGCCCCGGGAGCCGCCAGGATACTGGGGAGGAAGAGGTTGATGGAATCCTGGTGGGCACCGATAACAACTGTCTGGTTAGTCTTGCCAGGAATGGTGGCAATGATGCTGTTCTGGCCCCACGGGTGCTTGAAGTGCTTCGCCGTCACATACTTCTCAGCGCCGGCCTCCTTGATCGTCTCTTGAACTTTCCCAAGCAGCCACTCGCTCGATTGGCGGCCCCAATCTGACTTGTAGTATCGGGTGTGGAACGATGTGAACTTTTCCAAGTTCTCTTCGAGGTGGGATTTCGAGAGGTTGGTGAACAATGGTTTCACCGCGTCTTGGTATGTGGGCTTCTTTGGGAAGACAGCCTTTTTCTTGGGTGGTCCGACGAGGGTGTTGATGGTGGCGCCGAGGTCAGGGTGATCGGTAATATCGAAGAAGTTGATACCTTTCTGTTGAGAGAAG
Source organism: Podospora anserina S mat+ (assembly GCF_000226545.1). Taxonomy (NCBI): domain Eukaryota; kingdom Fungi; phylum Ascomycota; class Sordariomycetes; order Sordariales; family Podosporaceae; genus Podospora; species Podospora anserina. Next base: position 2,557,571 of record NW_001914857.1, read on the forward strand.
TCAACATCAGTAACAGCTTGAGCGAATTGGGACGAAAGAATTGGCTTACACGGCGCAGGGCCCATTTCTCGTCTTCTGTCACCCATCGTGTGTTGCCAGGGGAGATCTCGATGTGATAAGTTGCAGCGGCGGCCTCTTCATGGGTCATGGGCCGCTGTGTATCGCCAGCGAGGTTGACGTTGCGGGCGCTGACTGCGGGGAGCAGCAGCGCGAGTAATGAAGCCTTCATGGTGATGTGTATTCGATTCAATGTTCAACAATAGGGATGTAAACAGGAGGTTGGTGTTGGAGGATGGATGCATTCAGCTGTCGCCTTTACTGGGTGCGATGGGTACCTGGAAGCTCGGGTTGGTCAGCAGGGGAACCGACCAATCACAACTTCCCTTGCCTGTCACGACACCCTCCCTGTGTCATTAGCCAGCCATGTTGACTAACCTTTTTCCCAAAGTAAATAAACGGTGAAGCTTCCAGGTTCATGAGGAGGTCCCTTTGGACATCAAGTTGGAGATGATTTGCGTCTCCTCCGCTAAATCAACCTTCACTAAATCAAACCTCCACATAAATCCACCTCCACTAAATCAACCTCCACTAAATCAACCTTCCACTAAATCAACAGCGCGCAAGCTAGCGATAAGGAACAATGGAGGGATTGTCACTGGCATCTGTCCCACAACCATCAGTCGATGATTTCTGGCTTCTGGAGAGATACATGAATCTCAACTGGAATTCCTGAGGCAAGCTGCCAGATGCATTCCGGCCGCATCCCGGCGCTCCGGTCAACAACACATCGACGACAGCAGCTGACGTCATTTCCAGACATCAAGGTGCCAGCCTCAGCCCTCCTCTTGGCAAGCCACGCAAGCTTGTGATCACCCCCGCCTGCCCTTGATTTTGGGTCCCTGGCGGACCTGCAGCGCTGTGTCTCGGCGTCGGTTTAGTGGACGGTTGGGACGGTTCATGACAAGACCTGTCGTCATGAACCACGCGTGAGCTCGGGTTAGGTGTTTCTATCTTCATTTTGGCTTTCTGGACAATAATCCCAGATTTTTTCCTTCGCTCCAACGATTTGTCGCCACATACATTGTAATATTGTGAGGGTAATCGTTATCTTAAAAGACTGTCCCGTTCAGTGGTTGATCAGCCCCTGAAACCCCTGAAAAGCCATCAACATGAAGAAACACCAGATCAGCCTCGAAAACAACCACATCAACGACCGCCTGTTGGACTTGTGCACCTCAACTCAAAGCGTCTCATCCCTCATTTCTCAAGACCCTACAATAAGTCCTGCGGACGCATGGGAAAAGTTGTATGGCAGAACCGCGCTGGCGAGTGCAGAAAACGAGAAAGAGCATGCAAATGGAGCAATAGACGGGGATCTGTTGGAGCTGAAGAAGGCCGAGATGTGTGGGAGATGGGGAGACACGAAGCCGAGTGAGCTCTTTTTGAGGGTAAAGTTCTTCAATGGCAGCGGAAATGCAGGCACAGCTAAACACATGGCAGATCTATCATGATGCACTGTGCACGCTCAACGACGGTCCCTCTCGGGGAATAGTCAGTCCTTCGCTGATGGGGTCCCACGGGACCATTCCGCTAACTATCATTTCGACGTACGTCTCACCAGTCCGGAGAATCGATTGAGTGCTGAAAGAGAATAGCATACCCGACATATGTCGGCACATTGCCAACGTCATCGTGCGAGCCCAAACAGAGGTCTTTCTGGCAACAAACTACTGGCAAAATGGTGCAGCATCTGCCTACATCACGGAAGCTATCCGTGAGCTAGACCGCCGTGTAGCTGCCAGGGGTGGCCTAAGGGTAAAGGTCAAGATCATATACGACCGAGGCAGCCCAAAACAAGTGTTTGAGCCACGTTATTTCGTATCGGAGAAGGACTTTGCCGGACCAAACGTCAACTTGCCTCGACGATCAGAGATCCCGAATCTCGAGATGGACGTGGTCAACTACCACCAGCCAGTCATGGGTACCTTCCACGCTAAGTACGTGGTTGTCGACCGCAAGATTGCGCTGCTCCAGAGCAACAATGTCCAGGACAACGACAACCTGGAGATGATGATCCACCTGGAGGGCCCCGTTGTTGATTCTTTTGTCGATGTCGCCCTGCTCTCCTGGGGCAAGCCCTGGGATGGCTTCAGTGAAGTTCAAGAAGAGATTGAACAAGCCGATGGAAGCATGGCAGCAGTAGCAAACGGCCGCGCTGTTTTGCCAGATGTCAACACCCTACCTCTCGACAACAGCCTCCACACTCCGTCCCGCCCTCACTACGATCCGGATGTCGCCTCCGAAGTCGCCCGCTTCAACACCTTCCTCACCCCGACCACGAACAAAACCCACCTCGACGCGGTCAACGCCCTGCTCAACCACACCACCAATCCTTCCCTCCGCCCTAACCCAACCCTCAACCCTGATCCTCCCGAGCCTGACCGCTTCACGCCTTACATCCCGCATTCCACCTCTCCCTTTCCCATAGCACTAGTCACCCGCTCCCCTTACGGGCCCCCAACCCACCACTCCCTCCCCAATCCCCAAAACGCCGCCTGGCTCTCCGCGCTCAAACACGCTAAAAAGACAGTCTTTATCCAATCCCCCACCCTCAACGCGGAACCGCTCATCCCGGCCATCATCGAGGCCTGCGAGCGCGGGGTGGAGGTGACGTGTTGGATATGTCTGGGGTACAACGACGCGGGTGAGCTCCTGCCCCATCAAGGGGGTCACAACGAAAAGATTGCAAAGGAGCTGTATGGCTCTTTGTCAGAGGGTGGGAGGGAGAGGTTGAGGTATGGGTGGTATGTGGGGAGGGATCAGACCGTGCCGATTGTGCAGAGCAGGAGGGGGAGGTCGTGTCACGTCAAGATCATGGTTGTTGATGGGGAGGTGGGCGTGATGGGGAATGGGAATCAGGATACGCAGAGTTGGTTTCATAGTTGTGAGGTTAATGTTTTGGTTGATAGTAGGGAGGTTTGTGGGGAGTGGGTGAGGGGGTTGGGGAGGAATCAGAATACGGGGGTGTATGGGCGGTTGGATGGGGAGGAGGGGGTTTGGAGGGATCAGGAGGGGAAAGAGGCGGAGGGGGCGATTGGGCCTGGGGCTGGGGGAGGGGGGATGGGGTGGGTTAGGGGCGTTGTTGGGGCTGTTAGGAGGGTTAAGGGGACGGGCGGGTTTTAGGGGCCGGGGGCGGGGGGTGTTTAGGGAGATGATACTGAAGGGGGTATGGTGAGGAACCGGCAAAGCATCGAGATGAAGCAGCTGGTTGGCAAGACAGGACGGCTGCTAGATTTTTTATTTTTTTTTGGATACAATGGCCTCCTCTTCGCGTTTGGTATGTAAGAGCATTGCGAAGGTAAAGGGTGAGGGCATTGAATCCCAAGAACACCAAGTTTTCATTGCCGGCCAGTCGCTTCGTCTTGTTCCTTTGTAATTATCCTCCCCAAGCCCAGAAGTCCATTGCCAGCTCACGATAAAACGAAATGAATATTATTCCTCTCCAAGGACGTAATCCTGAAAGCATAGACAATACCCCTACACCACCCGCAAACCCCTCCCCTCCTCCCCCTCCCCCTGCCCAAACTCCCAACCCTCGGCCCTAAACAACCTCCTACTCAACACCTCCACGGCCCCCAACCTCCAACCCACATACCAACTCCCCACCGTCACAACAAACAACCCCCACGAGCAAACATTCTCCAATCCTGAGCTCGCCGCCGCCAGCAAAATCACCGTCTCGTCCGCGGCCATGATGTAAAAGTATACGGGCTTCCAACCCTGTTCTAGTAGCTCACAGTCCAGGCTGGCGATGCAAAAGTGGACATAACTCGATATTATGATTGCCAGACAGGTGATGATCGTGTCGGCTAGTAGGAGGCAGTGGTGGTTGGATAGGGGGCCGGGGATGGGGAGGAGGGAGAGGAAGCTGGGGTGGTAAGTTATGAGGATGAGGAGTTGGAGGGTGAAGAGGAGGAGGGCGGTGAGTTGGCGGAGGGAGGTTGGGTAGTCCCAGGTTTCTTGGGGGGTCGTCTCGGGGGGTTGAGCTGGTGTGACGAGGGGGAGGTTTGTTTCTAGTTTGAGGAGGATTGGGGTTCTGGGTCTGGATGATGGTGGGTGGTTTGATATGGGGAGGAGTGGTGATGATTGTTGTTGGGCTGAGTCTTCGTCCTTGGTGTCCATGTTGGTGATGATGATGGTGTTGATATTACTGGTAAGGTATAAATAAAGAGCGAATAGATAGTTGGTGGACGGTTTATGAAAATGCAAAGTCAAGCCCAAAACAAAGAAAAAAAATAGGAACCAAAGGGAAGTGGTATGGGAGAGACGGCATTGATATATAGGGTGATGCGGCCATGCTTAGAACTTTTGCGTGATGAAAAGCGACCATATAAGGGTTCAGCTCGGACAACACGCCCAGCTCGGACAACACGCCCTGCGTTAATGCCAGAAAGGGATGATATCAGGGTCCAAATAGGGGCTACTCAAATAAAACGATAATAATTGACAACGCCTCCCTGCAGATCCACCACTGGCTTTGCTTCTGACAGACTCGGCTGGCATTCTGTTTCATGCAGTGTGGAACAGGTGGCACGAATACGTTGGGAAGAAGAAGAAGAAGAAGAAGAAGAACAAAGAAGAAGCTCTCTCGCGCTCGCTCTCATCCGTGTGTACTTGGCGGGTGGTGTGTGTTGGCTCTGCGAAGGATTATGCCAAGACAGGGGTTTTTTTGGGGCCCAAAGTGAAGCCCAGGCAAGGGTTGATGGTGGCTGTGGCTGTGGAGGTAATGCGGCTGGATTAATTGTGATTCTGACTTGAGCATACGGATAACCGCCTGTGCCGTTGGATCGCATTGTGATATCGTGGGAGTTGTTGGGCTTGTCGGGTTTGCAATCTGGCCATGGTCAGCGTGACATGTTCTAGAACATGGCTAACTTGGTCAGGTAGCTAGCTCCCTGAGTGACAGCGGGGGTGCGGGGGATGTTTAGGGGACGAGCAGTGTCAATCGAAAATCAGAACAGCTGGGTATCGAGCATAAAGTTGTTGTAGTGGAGAATCCCTTCGTGCAGGTGGTCGTGGTGGGTGGGCGATCAAGAAGTGGGGCTGGAGCGCGTCACCACGCGACAAAAGCTTATCTTATCGAGCACGTCGTCGCCGCAATTGTTGCATCTGGCTTCAACCGCAAGCTCCTACAAGGCCATTGTCCAAAGGCCATTCCATCGTCAAAATCTGTCGCAACTGCCATACGTGACCAAAGGCAGCCTCCTCTTGTCCCGGAGCCTGTGCAAATCCCCTTCCAGACAAACCTTTCTCTGCGTGGCTCCTCACCTCGACCTTGAACCTCGACCGCCTCTCCGCCCCCGCATGACGACGGTATCACGGCCCCGATGGCACCATCCGCGGCGAACCCGACGGCTCCGGCCACTAACGGACAGTCCGCCGCCCCCGCCGACGATGTCCCGATAGGACCTGTCACCGGCCTGTCTGGGATGGCCACCCAGTACATCTCGGAGCAGACACTACAACAGAGGCTCAAGGCCATAGCGTACGAAGAGGCAAAGGACGACCATTATAGGATAAGAGGCGTCCAATTGATTGACAACGTCCGCGAGGCACTGCAATTGTACGGCCACCATTGCTTTCCGTGACCAAGTTCAAGACGCTGACGCGCTGCTAGACCCATCAAGACATTCGATACCGCAGCGATATACTACCACCGATTTCGGATCAGGTTTCCAAGTAGCGAATACAACTATGAAGATGTTGCACTTGCCGCTTTGTTTGTGGCCTGCAAGTCTGAGGATACCATCAAAAAGTCACGAGATATTCTCTGCGCTGCCCATAACCTACGGTCACCCCACGACAAGAAGACACCCGATGACAAGGTAAGGATGTTCTTCGTCCATCCACTTTCTGAAATCTGTCCTGACAGCCAACGCAGCAATTTGACGCCCCCTCCAAGTTCACGATAGGACTTGAACGCCACATTCTCGAAACCATCGGCTTCGACTTTCGAGCGCCATACCCGCAGAAGTTGTTGATCAAGATGGCCAAGAAGCTGGTACCGGAAGGGGAGCGCAACATGAAGTTTCCACGGGGAGAATGGAGCACGCTCACTTCATCGGAAAAACTACTACATACGGCCTACGACATGTCCATTGACATTTACAAGACCTTCGTGCCCATCAAGCAGACAGCCCTCACCATGGTGTTGTCTATTGTGAGACTCACGGCCATGTTGATGGCACAAAGGTTGGAGCCGCCGAGGTTCAAAACGAAGGTGGCATCGCGTACGCAAGAAGCGTGTGTGTATGAGACGATGTTGGATCTTATGGATCTGTACACCACCCACCCACGTTCCACCAAGGTCGGACTCAACTACGAGCTTCAGCACCTGATGGATGTCAAGATCGAGATCAACAAGAGAATGACAGCCGAAGGCTTTCAGCGATACAACGCCATGTGCAAAAAGTGCACCGATCAACCTGACAACCGTTCTGTCACGCCGGGGTCCGTAACCTCGCCAGCAACTAACATGTCCGGGACCGGGGGGACCTCAGTTAAGCGCAAGAGGGCGAACAGCGAAGGCACCCTGCGCTTCGTGTTTGACGCGGGAGCTGCCCGCCAGGAACGAAATCTGGCTGCGACATATTTCAACGACGAATACGAGGAGTACGAGGTGGAGGTGGAAGAAGAGATCAAGGTCCCACCAACTGACCCTCGGCATAACGCGGGTGGCGGACGGGGCAGCCATCACGGGCACCACGGTGGCCACCACAACAATCGACACGACTACGGCTACCACAACAGAGGCGGTAGGCATCCATATCACGATAACCGACACAGGGGCAACCGGCGAGGAGGCGCTGGGATGAACTAGAGGTCTGCGCCGAGGTCGGGCTAGGCGTCTCCTCCGGGTATTGGACACGGCCAGCCGACACTGGACCAGCCTTTCCCTCCTGGGCCTCAGTTCACGTTGTCTATTCGGCCAAAGCCATCTGAAAAGCCCAAAGAACCTGTGCCTGAAACGCCGAAAGAACCCGCGCCTGGAAAGCCCAAAGAATCAATACCCAAACAGGCCAAAGAACAACTGACAACACCTCAAAAGAGAGTTGTCCCTGACGAAGCCGATAAGCCAGGCTCGCCGAGTGCAAAGCGCCCTGCCGTGACACACACTGCTGCTGTGTACCGTGCCGTGCCGCAGCCCTACGGTCATGCCCATCCCAAGCAGCCTGTGGCTCAGGATCCCTACCACGTCACGTATTCCGCCGGCGGTGGGCCATCGGGGTATGCGCATCTGGGGAGAGTGGTGCCTCAAGCATTCTTCAACAGGCTCAGGGGCCGGCGTTTCGTAAGAGACAGGACCCATCCGTGGCAAGACCCCAGTAGTGCCACGACAGGGCGGACAAGAAGTGGATATGTAGGAAGGAACGAGTTGCCTCCTTGGAGGCGAGATGGTAGTCTTGTGCCTGCGGCGGAGGTGCAGGGTCAACAGCAGGGCAGCGCGTCGGGTGAGACGGAAGGTCCACCACAACAGACCGATGCGCCGGACGAGAAGCAGGAGGGCGCTATCAAGGATGAGGAAGAAGGTGCAGCAGCACAGGACCAGGAGCAGAAGAAAGACACAGCAGAAGATGAGAAGCCCGAGGGATAGAAAGAGATGTTGTCATGCTGGGTGTGTTATTGGTGTTTGGAGTCTACGGGAGTTCTGATCAGCGGATGATGATTGATACCCAAAAATACACCACAAGACGGTGAGGCGGCTCGATGTGCAGGTTTTGGAAAAGAGGCAAGGCATTGCTGCTGCTAAAAGTGTATAAATTCTAGATGAAGACTTTGGGGGGGTCGTTCGTTCCCGAAAGCGAGAAAATAGTACCCAACCTACCAACCAACGCCATGCTAAACATGAGAGCGTATGCAAATGCTTTTTTTTTTCTAAAGGGGGTCAAGTATCCTCCTCCCCCCGCCTCATCAACGCTTCCCTCAGCAGTTGCCTATGCTCCTTTATCACCTCATCCGCCTCCTTTGTCCGTCCCTGCACCCTGAGGCATTGATCAAGCGCGAGGAGCCCATCAGAAAGGTGGACGTCCTCCCCGTGCTCTTTCCAGCTTATGCGGCCACGTTTTATCACCTGTCGGAGGATCCCCTCGGCGGCTCGTACATCCCCCATGGCCATCTTTATGGAGCCGTACAAGAGATTGAACGACTCGGAGGCCTCCTGGACTTTGTTGACCTCTTTTAGTTTTATCGGATCGAGGAGGATGGGCTCGAGGAGGGAGGAGGCGGAGGTTAGATCGCCTAGGGTGAAGTAATGGGATGCCAGCCAGGCGCGGACGTCCATTTCCCTGCCGTCGAACACGTCAGGGAGGGAGGAGGTTACCCGAGTAAAAAGGGAGTGGAATTTGGGGGTGAGGAGGGTGGAGGAGGAGGGATGGTGGGGGGGGAGGGAGGTGAAGATGGAGAGGTTGGACAGTTCTATTGTTCTTTTGTGGAGGGGGGAGTAGTGGGAGGAAAAAAGGGAGACGGCGAGGGAGATGAGGGAGGAGAGGTGGGTGTGGTTGATTAGGGGGGACTTGTCATCGTTGTCTGGTGATGGTGAGGAGGGGGGCGAAAACAGGAGGGATTTCCCGTTGGAGTAGAGGACTTTCCAGAGCTGGGCAGTGGGGTGGGGGATGGCGCCGTTTTGGAGGCGGACGGTTTCGGTCAGTTCGAAGAGGTGTTTGAGGAGGTAGGTTTCCAGCCGTTGGAAGCTTGGGTCGGGTATGGAGCGGAAGAGGGTGAGAGCGTGCATTACCCAGAAGAAGAGGAGGGGGGATTCTCGACCGCTGGAGAGGGTGGAGGTGAGCTCGGCGAAGGTGATGCGGATTACTTTTATTGACTGGGCGCGGTTGTCGGGGTGGGAGGTGTCGTGGAACAGACGGACGGCGGTCATTAGCCGGCGCCAGATCTCGAAGCCGCGGCGGACGCCGGTGTGGGTTGCCATCACGGCTTTGTCGTTGCGGGCTTGGTCTGGGGAGGTGGTGTCTTCGAGGAAGGACCAGCGGTTGGAGGTGAAGGATGCCGTGAAGTAATCCCTCACGGCGCGGTACATGTTCTCGGTTGACTGGAGGGTGTCGGGTGCCTGGAGGTTTCGAGGGGAGGGTGATCGGGAGAGGGACAAGGCGGTGGAGGTGGATGGGGGGGAGCTGGCGGTTTGCTTTCGGGATTTATGTTGTCGGAGGAGGTACCGTCGTTCGTCGTCCGTCATGAGCGACAAATCGATCCATTTGCCGTTTACTAGCAATAAACCTCTCCGTCGCTGTACATAAGGGACAGCATGCTGTTCATGATGGTGCGATGGAATAATCTCCTCGACATCATCTTCCTGAAGTTCGGGTTCGGGTTCGGGTTGGGCATGCTGACTGGCGTCTCCTGCTACGGGCCGCATCGGCATCGGCATCGGCAAGGGTTGCTTCAGCTTCGGCTTCCTTGGCCTGTTAGCCAAAACGCTGTCCGATCTCTTACGTTTCCCGAGGCCCCATCGTTTAAATCGTGCTCTGTACATTTTGTTCCTGCGGGTTTTGGTTTTGCTCGTCAGCAAACCCCCATCCCCTGCGCGAGTGGCCGACTTACGTGGCAAGGAAGCCATATCGAACCTCCATCGTCTGCATCAGCTGCGATAGGGTTTCACGATGGTACAGCTGGGTGATTATTTCCCTGTGCTTGTTGAAGTCCTCCTCGGTCGCCCATTTCTTCGTTCCGGTACTACTGCCTCCTCCTCCTCCTCCTCCTCTTCCTCCTCTTCCTCCTTCTTCTTCTCCTTCTCCTCCTGTCAGGCCTGTGATGCCGCTAGCCGGTGGTGCAGCTTCCCGTTCGACTGCCACGGTTGAAGGCCCGGGGCCAGCTCCGTCGCTTGCCACCATACTATTTTCCCCGCCCAGACGGATGTTCCCGTGATACTTTTGCAAAAAACCCGGAGTACTGACCAGTGGTTTGTACACGGTTTGCTATAACGGAACGACGCGGGCGCTCCAGGTGCAAAAGAGGATCGTGGATTTTTATTCAGGAACAGCTACCGGCGGCGAAGGAGATGCGGAGAAGGATAGGATAGGATGGGCTGCCTGGTTGGTGGTGGTGGTCGTGTGGAAAAGGGTAGTGGAAAGTGTCCAAGTTCTGGGAGAAGCTGATGGTGGGACGACAAACGCGGGATGGAAGCGACGGCATGCAGCACACCCCCTCAGGTCCGGGGGACTGCCAGGCCCTTTCAAATCATGCAAGATGCCGAGAAATAAGGGCACATGGCAAGACCCGTGGACATGGCAGCGGGTTGCTGGGAGAAGCGCTTCGGCAACGGGAGAGGCGCTGTTGCGCGTGCGTGCGTGCGTGTGTGCGTGTGTGTGTGTGTGTGTGTATGTGTGTGTGTGTATGTGTGTGTGTTGTGCGACAGGGGCGTGGGAGTGGTGTGCATAAAATGTTCGGGTGGGATCCAATCAGCGGCGTGCCATCCCGCATGGTTGTTGGCTGGCTGCTGGTGACGACGACCCAGCAGCAGCTCACACACACACACACACACACACCCACGGCAATGCAAGAAGATATGTCCGAAGAGCCTGTTGCGTCAGAACGTAAAGGGGGTCAAGCTTGGGGAGATTGGATGGTGGCTTGGGGTAGGTAGCCAGCAGTGGTGGTGATGAGTTGTGGTCTTGGGAGGTGCGGTTGATGTAAGCTTCTTGGCAGTGAGTTTTCAAGATGATGTTGGCGGCCGATCTGACTGAGTCGGCGAGCAGGAAAGACAATTCAACTCGCTAATGCTTTTATGGAAGGTGTCTGCGTCTTGTGCGTTACGTTCCGGCGCCCCTGTTTGCCGATTCTGACTGTTCTGCCGCCAACAGACTCGACCATGTTGCTGCCGTACCACCGGGGGGTATATCTGAGGAAATAATTTTGTGACAGCTAAGGATGGTTTTTTCTGTTTTTGACTATTGTAACCGAAGTTCATTATGCTCGGCACCTGTCTTTGGATGTCTGGTGATGTCAGATTGCCATACGTGGCATGAGAGAATGCTGTTTATTACCATGCCATCACAGCTTCTATGGCAGTGAGGAAGGCATTGATTGTGGTCTATATACTGACCAAAGGTAAGCGATAACCCATATCCCCAGCAAAAGCAAAGAGAAGCATTCAAACTTTCCACAGCTAAAGTAATTAAAGGTGACAGCGCAGAAGAAACGAATCGGGTATCATTGGCGCGCACTCTCGCGCTGCACATGGCTCAAAGGACCAGAGCAAACCATCCCCAACTCCGCTCATAACGACACCCCCAGATTCCGCAAAGACAGACCCCAGACTCGGAAAAGAAAACTTCTCCCGGGCCAAACCCGCCGCGCCTAGACTACCTCATCGGCCTTGTCACTCTCCACGTTCGAACCCTTCTCCTGCTCCTGTCGCTCCTCGGTATCGGTTCTCCGGTGCTCCTCGGCAACATTGTTCTGCTCCTCGGTATCCTTGTCCTCCTACTCATCAGCAGCATCCTTGCTCTGCTGCTCGCCGGCATCCTTCTCCCCATCCTCAACCTCAACCACCTCCTTCTCGACCAGATCGACAACTTTGTCCGTGGCACGACCGGGTGCAACTGGACGAGCCGGAGCAGTCTCGGGAAGAGCAAGACCAAACACGGCGTAGCCAAACTCGTCCAAATCCTCCACCATCAAAGCGCACCAAGATTCCTGCTCGACGCTGATCTCGGCCTCGGTGCGGGCGACGTACACGAGAGGGTAATTCCACGTCTCGGAATTCTCTCCCTTCTCACGATGGGATTCGAGCTGCTTGATGGTGCCCTCGATCAACATCATCTCTTCGCGCTTGAGTTTGTTGCTGTCGTCTCCTGTGTGCGGGAATTCAGTTGGCCGCTGAAGGGGAGAAAAAGGAAATCGGAATGGCTTACCCTCCACTTTGAGTCCCTTGTCCTTGAGGTACTCATCATACGCCTCGATAATGTCCTTGGTCTCGATGGGACGGGGCGGAGCTGTGACACCGCGGCTGATCCAGGCGTTTTCATTGTCGATGTAGATGTCAAAGATGTCGACGGTTCCCAACCGGAGCAGGGCATCGACTATCAAGGGGCTGTTGTCACTGTAGAGAACGAGGACGAAGCCCTCCTCCTTGGCGGCGCGGAGAACACGGACTGAGTCGCTGAAATAGGCAAGCTGCTCGACGGCGTTGGCTTTGCCGTAGGCTTTCATGTAGGCCTCCTCGGAAGCCTTTTGCTTGGCGCGGTACTCTTTCTTGGGGATGCCGAGGTGGGCGAGCATGTCAGGCCTGCGGGAGAGGTCTGGTTAGAGAGTGCAGAAAAGCGAGAAGATTTTTTGCGACTCACCAGGCACCGCTGTAGGAGTACGCCTCCATGATCTCGTCTTGGGTGGGCATCGGGTGGGTGGGAAAGACCTTCTGGAAGACCTTGTGCATGGCGTGGCAGATGCCAGTGCGGTTCTCGAGAATGGCGCTGGCGTCGAACACGAGGGCTTTGGGACGGACACCCTCGTATTTGGGGATCTCGTCCACCTTGTCGAAGGAGCGCTTCATTGGGGCCCGTTCACCTGGTTGAAAGTGTTAGTTGGTAGGGAAAGGTTCTGGGGAGAGGTGAGAGGTGAGAGGCGTTCAGGGAGGTCAAGATGTTGTGGAAGGTGAAGGGAATTGCGAGAGGCGAAGAAATTTGTAGATGGGCAAGAGGCTCTGGAAGGTAGGATATGTAGCCCACCGGGCCACATGGCTGGAGGAGTAGGGTATTGTTGGAGATGGGACGAAAGGAAGGCCCTGAGTGAGATCGGACGAAAAGAAATGGTCTCTGGGCTGGGTGATGTGAGTTGCAAAGACAAGAGTCTCAAGGATGATGGGACAAAGAGATGGACCCGAAGCACCGCCTCCTGGCCCTCATGGACTCGTCCCAGAGCCTTCTCGTGCTCCTGGAATCTGTCCATGAGAGCCTCGAGGTGCTCGAGAGCCGGCTCGGAGCCGGGCTCGAACTTGAACCTCGACGCGTTCGCTCATGGTGGTGATGGCTTGGGAACGAAGAGGGTGGAAAGGGAAGTGTGAATCTGGAGCTGGGTTTTGTGGGCTAAAGGAGGAATAGAAGGAAGTGCGGCTTGTGTGTGCGATTGGGACTATGGGCGGCTTGGGTATCAAGGCAATGAGGCTGCGATGTCAACTTACCAACGTTGTCGTCGTCGGTGATCACGAACTCACCGCTGATGTGCTGCGGCTTGGTGGGAGACATCTCGGCGTTTTGCCAGCCGACAGGGTGATTGTGGTTGGTGTTGAAGGAATAGGAGGCGGGGCTAAAGAGTTATTTCGACCGTCGACGGTGGAAATACTTATAATAGCCTGGCATATCGTGGTGAGTGAAAAGGCAAGAACCTGACAATAGGTGGCCTTGGTATTCACATTTGTGGGCTCTCATTCAGTCTGGTACCACAATAACAGCATTGTGCAACTCCTTATCTTGCTCTTCATTCTGATAGCTTCTTTCAGCCTGTGCTTGAGCCATTATTCCTATTTACTTGAGTGATTGTTTCCTATATCGCTCCTCGATCTTGAAATTGACCCTAACCCTGAGAAGGCTGGTTGGATCCCAGCAAATTCAGATCAAGTCGGGTTTCGCGGCATTTCTTGGTCCCAACACTTGACATGATCTATTTTCAGCATCAGTGTCAAATTTGATCAATATTCTTGATTCATGAGCTGAAGTTTCATGAAATATACCACACAGCCAACAGAATCATTTGGTATCTTCAGGTTTCGACTTCAGGTCGGTTCCTCCACTTCAGAGCTTGACTCATGTAGCTCTTTCAACTGACAAAGCCATAGGCATCATGGGCAGCACCACCACCACCACCCCCGACATTCGCCTGTCGACAGACTTAATCTCTCATCTCCAAAAAGCCATCCCTCAAGACGGAACCCGCGACTCCCTCCTCAGCTCCGTCATCCCTTCCCTTCTGAAGAGCGTGGCCGAGATCGCCAGAGACCTCCAAAGCTCCCACCACGTCTCTGCAGCCGGCACCTCCAACATCTTTGGCGATGACCGTACGCTTTCCTTCTCATCTCCTTGCCTCAGACCAAATCATACTAATCTCAACCCCCAGAACTCAACGTCGACGTCCAAGCCGAAGCCCACATCCGCCAAGCCATCACCTCCTGTCCCACCATCGTCACCGCCTCCAGCGAAGAAGACCCGGTCGAACGCCCCGTTGTCCACACCTCCTCCTCCTCCTCCTCTTCCTCATGCCACGAAAAATACACCCTCGCCTTCGACCCCCTAGACGGCAGCTCCATCATCCCCTCCAACTGGACGGTCGGCGCCATCATCGGCCTCTGGGACGGCCCCTCAGCCCTCAACACACCCCCCTCCAAATCCCAATTCCTCTCCATCCTGGGCGTATTCGGCCCCCGCACGACAGCCATCATCGCCATCCGGCTCCTGTCTTCCCTTCCATCAATCTGCCTAGAAGCAGGCCTTGACAACCTAACCCAAACATGGGAACTCACCCGCCCTGCTTTGTCTCTCTCGGCCCCGAACCCAAAGACCAAATACTTTTCTCCGGCCAATCTGAGGTCGGCGTCGGATATACCGCAGTATGCCGGCTTGGTGAGCCAGTATATCGCCCAGGCGTACACGCTGAGGTACTCGGGGGGGTTGGTGCCGGATATTGTCCACGGGTTGGTCAAGGGACATGGGGTTTACTTGTCGCCGGTGAGTGAGAGGCACGGGGCCAAGTTGAGGAGGCTGTATGAGCTTTGTCCCGTCGCGCTGGTGGTCGAGTGCGCGGGGGGGGAGGCGGTGGAGTTTGAAAGGGGGGGGAGGCGGATTTTGGAGAGGGAGGTCAGGGAGACGGATGAGAGGGGGGGGGTTGTTTGCGGGAGCGGGGAGGCTGTTGCGGAGGCGGTGGGTAGACTGTTTGCCTGATTTCTGGAATAGAATGACGGAGCTTGGGGTCATAGTTGGGTGGTGTTTTTTGGACAGGGAGGATAGATTTGAAAGTATGTTTGATTGGAACGTTCGCCCCTCAGCACGCAAAATATCTAAATGTCTGCCCGGTCCGAGACACCCGGAAGCACGGCAAAGACAGCAACTAGTGATTGGCACCGGCGTTGATGCTTCTTTACCATGCCTGACTGGCGGTGGTTGCCGTTTGACATGGTTTTCGAAGCTTGATGATGTTGCGGAGTGGTCCTGGGTGATGTTAGGCATTGGAAATATGCCTTCGCAACCCAACGAGCGAAAGAAACAGAGACGCCTTGACTAATCTCCGTCGGGATGTTGACGGGGGTCATCAGCTTTCAAGGATCGTCAAAGGATCACGATAAAAGTCAGACCTTAGTGCAGAAGGAGACAGGGGTGAGAAGCTGTTTGCTATTTTAGACATTTTCTCCAGCAAACTTTATTTGCACCTCCGCAACTGTGGCTGACGGGCGGGCAACCGTTCCAGAGGCAGTGCAGCAGCTAAGCGCTAAACTTTGGCGACAACAGCCCCTGTCTTCAAAGATGAAGATGCCTTGACCACCAAGCCAACAGCCAGATGCACCAAACGAAGCACATTCAGACCTCAAATTACAACCAACTCAACACCAGAATAACATACAACCCGAGACCTATCCATAAGCTGCGAATACCCACCTATACACTCTACTCTGCACCAGAAGAACCCGAAACAACCTCCCCCCTGTAGCAGCCGGCGTGGTGGAGCCCCTGTCATGTCATCAAAGCCAAGCTGTGTTTCCCTTGCTTGTCGCTGCCTGCCTCAGATCTCACCATGCGCGCGTGGTGTGAATCGGCGTGAGCCACGTTTGAGATGTTGAGATTTTCCCGATCGTGGTAGTTCCCCGACGGTGTTTTTTCTCCCCCTTCCCTCGTGGGAGGTGATGGGTGTATATCACTGACCCAACCTCTTTCGAGGAACTTCTGTTCGTTCCGTCAGACATCCTCTTCTCCTCTCCTGCCATCCGGCATCACCAACCAAACACTAAGCGCAAAAATGCCCCCCAAAACCCTCCTCCTCCAAACCCTCCCCCCTATCCTCCTCAACCTCGCCACCCTCATCCTCTGCTGCTTGGTGATCTTCTCCGGCTTCAACAACTCCCTCACCTCCATCCACTGGCTCAAGGTATTTATTTCCTTCCTTTCCCGTGGGACCCCCC
>NW_001914857.1:2573894-2575766 GCF_000226545.1 Podospora anserina S mat+
TGGATAAGCAGCGACTTGTGATATGGGGAAAGGGTATCAATCTAGAGTCGGTTAGCATGGTTGGGTATTTAGAAGAAAATTGATAATGTAAAATTAGTTATCAAACCAAAATTCGTTCACATCAAAAGAAAAAATCGCGAAAAAAGTCACAAAAAAGTCAAAAAAAAAGAAAAAGAAAGAAAACAAGGTAAAAAAGCTCACCAGACCACCTCCCACCGGGGCTACCATCTCGCGAACTCCCTCCCAAGGGAGTCACCAAGGTCGGGAGCCGGTGGAGAGATGGCACCAAGTTATCGTCGTCACGACGGAGCTTGGAAGTCCAGCTACGAAAACCCTGCCGTGCGGGATTGTACCACCAGGGGGAGTCGAACGGGTGACCTCCAGCGCAGTGTTGGCCGAGACCAAGTTCTGGCAGGGTGGGAAAGCGCACCCTTGCACACTGACAGTTGCGCCATCCAAGCTGCGTTCTTATGGTTCAACTGCCAGTGTGGGATCGACGGAGGATGAGGTCGGACGTGGAGTATATATCTCCGTGCCTTCTCTGGAGCATCCGCGCACAACAAACACCTGTCACGCCCATCCCGCGTTGCCTTCGTGTTTGTCATTCCAGCCTCAAACACTTCCGTTCTTGGTTGACCAGCTGCTTGCTTGCTACTTCATCCCAGCTCTTCCCTCCAAACTTTAATGCCCAGGCTCACAACTTGAAATCGGCATTTGTCTTCTCCCATCCATCATTCGTCTCTTCCATCGCCGCCACCTTTTCCGACAATCTGACCTTCAAGCTGCGCGCCCTCTCCGTGCACAACTCATACATCGTCGTCAAATTAAACAACAAAGTATGCGACGACCGACCAGCATCCACCATTCCCTCCAACAATGCTCGTCCCTACAGTTAAAAACATTAGCAGCTCTCTCATCTCAACAAACAAAAGGAAAACACAACTCACCTCCTGCATCCTCCCCACATAAAGCAAACAAACGGCCAAATTCACCATCACCATCTCATCCCCCTCTTCCTCCTCCTCCAACTCCCTCCACTTCGCCACCGCCTCCTCATACTCCCCATCCGCCATATCACACAAGGCCAAAACCACCTTCTCCCCCCTCGTGACCCCCCTCCCCTCCCCATTCATCACACACCCCCTCGCGGCATCCACATCCCCCAACCTCAACCAAAGCAACGCCCTCATCATCTCCATCTTCCCCCCATCCCCAACCTTCAACCCCCTCAAGTACGCCCCCGCCCCCTTCACATCCCCCATCTCCACCAACACCCCCGCAACCCTCACCCCCAAATCCTCCAACCTCTCCCTCCACAGCTCCCGCGAAGAGTTATCATGCTCCCCCATCGCCTCACCCAACCTCACCCTCGCCTCCCTCGCCAGCTCATAATAGCTCATCACCGCCCGCCTCAAATCCCCAAACCCAATCGCCTGCAGTCGTACATTCAACACCCTCAACCCCCACGGAACAAGATGATGTGTCTTTCCCGACGTGGGATCCTCAGAGAGGTAAAACGCGCTGTTCAGATCCCCCAACGCTTTCACTTCCTGCGCCGCCAAGTCGGTCGAGTTGATCAAGGTCAGGCAGGCCCACCGGGTGTACAACAGGTCAAAAATCCTGACGTGGTCCGACGGGTCCGGCTGCTGGGGGGTGCGGCCTGTTCCGGTGAGGGTTTGCACGGCTGATATGGCGGCCGCGCGGAAGTGGCCCTTTTCCAAGAGTTCGGGAAGGGGGGTTTCGGGCGGCGGTTGCTTGGTTGAGTTGCGGAAGGCGGGGGGGATGTTGAGTGGGGTGAGGGGGTGGAAGATTTCGGGCCGGAGAAGGAAGGAGAAGTCTTTTGGTCGGAAGGGGGCGGTGCTGCCTGGGGGT
>NW_001914857.1:2575916-2638736 GCF_000226545.1 Podospora anserina S mat+
CTTGGGGCGGACGGGCGGGGCGTTCTTCGTGTCGGGGAAAGTGCTGGGGGAACGGGGGAAGGGGGAAGTAGCGCGGGGGGTGTGAGAGGGGTGCATTCTGGGGGTTGGCTGGGGGATGAACTGTGGGTTGGGGGATGGGGGGGTGGGTGCTGGGGTTGTGGTGGTTGTTGATGATGATGATGGTGGTGGGATGGTGGTTGATGGTTGGGAGGTTGCTGGTGGTGGGGCTAGCGGGCTGGTTGGGGGGGACGGAAAGAAGGATGGGTTAGTTGTCATGTGTTGAGATGTGAGAGAAGAGTTAGGTTACGGAGGAACTCACTCGGCGGCGTCGAGCGGACCTTTGGTGGAGGAGCGAGGGCGGGTGGCTTTGGAGTTTGGCAGGTCAGGACCAGATGTCAAGTGACGGTGGCTGGACGTACCTTTGACGGCCGACCGGGTCCGTTTGTGGCCCTTGCCGTCTTCTGGTTGTGTCTGATCCATTGTAGTGTTTGGCAAGCGCCTGGTGGTACTGATAATGGAATGTTGGGAACGATTCGCAGTGTAAACCAGGGGACGGAACTGGAGTGAGGTTGAGAACGATGGGGCTGGTGGGGCAACTTGCCATGCCTCATGACAGCTGCGTCTGGCCGTCAGCACTGAAATCGGGCCGCCAAGACAAGATAATGGACACTGTAAAGTGAAATGCCTATCAGGTATCTTTTGAGGTTTATTAACTATCTTTCAAGGTATATCAACTATTTAGAAGGTGGAAGGTCTGCTAATACTTGTTTGAAAAGGCCTGTTAGCTATATTTTGAGGCCTATTAACTATCCTTTTTCAGGTCTATTGCTATCTTCCAACGTCCATTAACTATTTTCGAAAGCCTGTCAATTAGGTTCAAGTCTCGATAACCGTGTTTTGTCCACGACGTACATGGCAACTGCCACTGCCTACATTACCTATCAACCTGCCCTCCGTCGTCCGACAGCAACATGAGCCAGAGGATTTCTTGCACACCTGGCTCTTTCACAATCTTCCAACCTACCAACTTAGCCAGGCGTCACATTCATTCATCAAAACACATTCATTCATCAAAACATCATTACAAACAACTATTAGCGCCCATCGTCATGGATCACGATCGCCATGCTCGACGAGAGTGGAGTCACCGTTCGCGGGGTTACAAAATGGAGGGCCCTGTTTCCGGAATGATCGAAACTCTCGAAAGTGGAATAGGTGTCGTCAAAACGCACCATGTCGAGATGAAACGGAACCTCCACTCGGCTTTCGCCATCCATTCGTCTATACATCTAGCCGACCAGCGGGGCGGGTTCGATGAGCGTTGTCGAGACCCCGGCCTCCTCGACAAAATCATGACTCCACTGCCCATGGGCGCAGGCGACTTGTTCCCCGGGTGCTATGTATCAAAGCGTGCGTACGAGGAGTGGGATGTCGACGGCAAGGACACCATCACGATGCAACTTTGTTGCGAACAGCCCAATCACTTGGGTTTGCCACCGGAGGCTATCACAGCCAATTTGGCGGTTGAGCTGTCTCCTCCCGCACCGCCCAACAGAAAGGGAGCGAAGTGGGAAAGGCATCGATATGGGCAGGTTTGGTTCCGGTTCAGCCTGAGCATGGAGACCGACATCTTCAACATGGTGACCAAGAGTCTGGACTTGCCCGGGGAATTACGAGCCATCAGGAAACTTCTCGCCACCGCCGACCTGTTGGTGCAAGCAGCAGCTGAGAATACCATACATTGCAACTATGGGAACAGACCTTGGTAGTGCAAACCCGTCGTGGCGCCCTCTGGGGCATCTAGCAATGCGCCTGATGCCTTCGGCAGTAGAGCCGATGTCGTTTCCGCTGATACGGCTGCTGCCACTACAGCACTGGTGAACCTTCAAGGGGCTGGGGATCAAGAGGTGGCGAAGTTGACGGCCGAGAGGGACAAGTTCAGAAGTGATTGGGCGATGCTATCGACAGAGATACGAAACTTGAAAAATAATCTGGCCGTCGAAAAAAACAGCGCGGAGACGGCAGAGAAGAAGTTGGAGAAGGCAGAGAAGGGGCTGGAGAAGGTAGTTGAGGAGAGGGATAGGTTGAAGTCAAACTCCGAAAGGCAGGCCAAGCAAATCACAGCCCTGAATTATGCTCAAGTAAAACTCAGGAATGAGAACGCAAAACTCAAGGAGGAGCGGACAGAGGCGCAAAATACAAAGAAGAAGTTGGAAAGAGAAGCCAAAGACCTCAGAGGGAAGAACGCTGTCTTGGAGGAAGATCGGAAGGCCGAAGAGGACAGGCAGCAGAAGGCTCGTGAGGAGGAGGACATGAGGCAGAAGATGCTTGATGCCAGAGAACGGAGCTTTTGTGAATGGGAAAGGTTGCTCGAGCAGAGGGAAAGGTCACTGGCCGAGAAGGAATGGTCACTGGCCGAGAAGGAATGGTCACTGGCCGAGAGGGAAAGGTCACTGGCCGAGGGCGCGCCTCAGCCGCAGCAGGAGGCCCTTCAGAATGAGACTTCTCAAGCAGACAATAACACCATTCCGGAGAAGTCTTTCCGTCCGATTCCGGCATCTGACAATGCGGCAAGTGAAAGAAGGCAAAGTATTTGAGAAGGTGACTGTTGTTTTGGTTGGGAATGCTTGTGTCGATGATCTGTGGAGCAAGGATGGAAGGATTGGGTGGGTTATGGGGTAGCGATTGGAGATAGCGGATAATGAAGAATTTTTTGTTTGTTTGTTTATGTGAGTTGTTGTGCGATGTGAACAGAGCGAGGGGGGTGTTTATTTTGTCTAGTTATTACGTCTATCTAAATGACTTCGAGGATGGCCCCCCAAAAACAATAGTATCTATCATCACCGGGAAGAGAAGATTTCCAAAAGCAGGACACAGCCCAAAACCAGACGCCAGAATACCAAACACCAAACACCAAACACCAACGGCACCTCCGAAAATATCTATCAGTCCCTCATGAAAGGCACCGCCTCTTCCTCTTGTTCAGATCGAGATGAGCGTCGTCTAAAAGCTGCTGCAGTGAGCCCGTGTGGTGTCAGCCTGGAAGCAAGCCCCGTCTCCTTTGCACTGGGAGGAAAGCTCCCAGACGTTGGCCACGTTGCAGACGTAGATGGCGCCGTCGGGGGGCGGGGCGCCGAACTGGTTCCCGCAGGCGAGGTTGCCGGGTGTTGTGCACGAGGCTGCCAAGCTCAGGCGGACAAGAATGGCGATGAGGCAAGCCGTAAAGGGGTTTGAGAGCATTTTGAATATTGAGAAAGTTGATGATTAGAGTGAAGCTGGTGAATGGGGCAGTGGTTGTGTTTGCTGGGTATGCGGTTGGTTTTTTTTTTTTTAAAAAAAAAAAAAAAAAAAAAAGAGGGGGGAAGGATGGTGTTGATGGATGGCAACCGGGGGTGGGGGGAGGGAGATGGCTGATATATAGGGACATGCGAAGATTTGTTGTAGCTATTTATACGGTATCATCTTGTTCAGGTATATATTGGTTGTTTCTATCTCGAGAGACCACCGGTGAGACCAAGACGGACCGGTGTTAGGCCAAGCTCAATTACAATTCGGAAGTTTTGCGTTCACAAATGCAACTCCGATGGTGTGTTCCATACTCTTGAGGAGCAGTAAAGTGTACGACATTCAAGAGACGTTAGGAGGAAGCTGGAGGGAGGTCCGGTGTTACAAGACGGCACGGTCCATCAAAAATCGCCAAGATATATCTAAGCGGGCATAGAACCGATGGAAACCCGGATGGTGTGCCTGGGGAGGCAAAGTCAACGCCTCAAGGCCCATTATCAAGCCGGAAGCATCTTTCAACCGCCCCAAAAACACAGCTCGCAGGTCATGACATCTATTTAAGGAGTGTAAAGCTCTCAAGTGGGTATATAAGCGAACGTAAAAAACAGAGAGAGAGATGTAAAAAAGGACTGTCGTGGGGCCCGTTCCTGTGCCACCAAAAATGTCAAAGACGTGCCGTGATTCCGTAAAAAAAAAAAAGTCTATATATGCGCAACCAAAAATATCTAACCCTCCGCCGCGCTGCCCGAAAACAAAGAAGTAAAACAACCGATCAAAAACTCCAACAGTGGCGGGTCAAGTTAGTCCCGAGTGATGGTCCACTTTGTCGAGACGTGGATGGCCGAAGGTTCGGTTGGGGAGCCGACTTCTGGGTCAGGACGTGCTGCTGTTGACGTTGTCAGCTTGCGTTCAGAGCACCCGTCGTTGTTGCTGTCCGAGTCGCGGTCTTTGTCGTCCTCCTAATGGAAAATCAGTCAGCATCATTGTTGGGCTGGAGTCGATGGAAGATACAACAAACATACCAACTCGATCCAAGCATTGTAGTTGCCCTTGACTGATGGTAATGGCGTGGCCTTGCCGCTTCGTGCGCCTTGGCCTGTGCTGGGGTCGGCATAGCCAGAGTTGTCGGCGGACGACTTGTACTTCTTTCTCCACCGAGTGTAAAAGGGCCGGAGCATCGGAATGTTGATGCAGATGCCAGCAAGCATGAGTTCGATGCTGCAGAGCATAAAAGTGGTGAAGGAGGTGCCGGTGAAGTTGCCAACCATGTCGATGACAAAGATTTCACCAAAACGGACGAGGCCGATAACGACGCAACTGGACATGCAGTGTTAGACTGGGACAAACATTGGGCGAGGCAGGGAACGTTGCATACGCGAGTCCGATGGCAAAGCACGAAGCAACGGCAACCTTTTCTGTCGTCCTCATTTGCAGTGACCAAACCGTCCGCATGGGTAGGACGATGATCATGAGGTCAGTCAAGATGTTGGTCATGATGACACACTTCAGCACCAAGATTTGGTCCATGCATTTGCCGATACGCATCAGTGTCCACTGTTGCTCAATGGGGTCGCAGAGGAAGGTCAAGACAAAGGTGAAGATGATGGCCCAGGCTATGCAAATGCCCGAGACGATCCAGATCCAGACTTTGAGATGTACGGAAAAGGCGCGAAGGTAAAACCACAGCTGGCTCATCTTGAGGGCAAACAAGGCCCAGACGTAAACGATGGTGAAAATGAAGGTAATCTTCATCATGAACTCCAGGTTGTTCATGACTGTGACTTGTCAGTACAGCCGTCGATCGCTGGCAGTCTTGCATATGGGCTCACGTGTGGGAAATAGCGGGGAGTCTGGGACCATGTCGTGCCCTACACCAGAGGAAAAGACTGCAGCATTGAACCCGATGGTGGTTCCAGTAAGGCACTGTTCAATTTGCCCATGGTTAGAACCCGTCGGCCACGGCAGCATCCCCCCAAGAAGCACTCACAAAGGCAGCGACAGCCAGAACATCATCGAGTCCGAGCCCGATCCCCCTGTGTCGAGCAACCACCCTGCCGGCAACCACAAACCCAAAGACGACCCATAAAAAAGATATCGCAATCATGGCGTCCCGGGCCCGGTCGACCATGGGGATGTTTATCCTTTCGCCCATCGTTCCTGTGTGTCTGTCGTCGCCCTTCCTCTGAAGCCTCCTGTCAAAGAACCGCCTGTGAATCCAACAATCGCAATGGGGTATGGTAGGGACCGTCCGTGTCGTGCCGTAAAACAAACAAAGGAGCGTGACGAAGAGTTGATCTGAAGAGCAACCGTCTGTGCTAGGGCACGAGCCGTGGGATCAAAAAGTATTTTAAACGAGCGACACGAATGGCAAGGAGCAAGGAAAGTTTTCAAGTGCTCATCTGTGAGCAGTGATCAGCATTCTCCCCGGAGAGACGTTATGGGTGCTTCTTCTCAAACACAACCCCCGTCGCGATTTCCGGCTTCGGGTGGGAGGCGAAGGAAGAAGGCGTCAACGTTTTTTTCTTCTTGCGGTCATTCTGGAAGAGGCCATGACTGATACGGTGTTGCAGTGCATTTCCCTCCCAACAGGCTCCCCATCATCTCCGCCGACAGGGAGCTGTAATGAAGCTGGGCAGATCAAGGAGGCCGGAACGGCACCCGGACTAGCCTCCGGAGACGCGACAGTGCTTTTTGTTCTGGGCCCTTTCCTGCCGGTCGGTCACGGAAAGCAGGTAGGTAGCATATGGCCAATGCTGATGAGACAAAAGCTGATGTTGATGCCCCCGGGGCTCTCGGCCCAGTTCCGCGTGGAAAAGACCGGCGCTGGAGCGGTCGGTCTTGGTATTCTCTTGGCGGTGGGAAGAGCGGGCACTTGGAGCTTGATAGGTGGCTCTTTTTGCGCTGCTGATGGAGCTCGTTTCATGCACTCCCCTGCTTCTTGGTGGCATTTCCGGTTTTCGCTCAAAATGTCGTGGGCAAATTCCCTGACCAAAAATGCAAACTGTGGTTCGGCAGATGGAGCTGGGAACATGGCGGTAACACCAGAAAACGGCTGGCTTGGCGGTCGTCGAAGAATGTCCCGAGCGACTGGAACCGACACAATCCTTCAAGATCTTTGGCAGCGGCCGAACGTCACATGTTTCTCCTCTGCCGCATGCCCCATCACCAACAACCCAGCCGGTCGGGTTCGTGGATGGCGCCATGGGCAAATGAGAGAGAGGGTTGAACCGTGTGAAGAGTGAACACAAGTTTTTTTCCCACTGGGAACTTGGACAAAACAGCGGGGAGAGAAGGCCGGTGGAGAAAGCGGATTGGTCAGTTGCTCCACTCGGCAACACGGCCACTAAGTGCCGCTGCGACCCGCTGCACTAGTGCTGCTTGGCACATCCTTCGCCTCTCGGCGGTTACTACAAGGTTCACCTTTTGATTTTCATCAGCGGTCGAAGCTGCACCTCTCGACGGATACGGCAACGGCCACTTTTTCTCATATCAATCATCTCGCGCTCTTCGCTGCCGTTTTGCCATCCTGGTCCCGCTGATCCGGACAGGACAACTGATCGTCAGGGTCCAGACATCTGAGACACTCTCCAAGTTGCCAAACCTGAAAGACGCCGAAAGTTCAACCGCCACCAAAAGCATCGTGAGTCCCACCTCACGATACAACATTTTAACCAAGTTGCCCCTCACCTCGCTTCGGCTTTGCAGCAGCACGCATTCAGGGGCACGACGTGCCAGGCTCACCTCACCTCCCCTTCACTCCCATTTCCTCGGAACTCCCTGTCACCCCAGCCAGAAACCATGCTGACAGCCCACACCCTTCAGCCTCGTCCAATCTTGTCATTGAAAACCATCTTTCCGTCACCATTGCTCTCGCCAGCAACACCATCATGGTTGTCCTGGTGTTTCTGCCGGCCACGATGGCGGAATATGCTATTCACGTGGAGGCGGCCTTTACGTGACAAGCCATGTCACAGAACAACTATTGAACCCCAGTGCCAGCGAGGTGGTCGTGATCGACAGCCCAGGCAGAACCGGAGGAGACTCCTGCCCGGTTTTCTCGGAGTCTCTTCCCGCATCCGGTTTAACCAAGTGGGCCACCACTTTGCTAAATATGCTATGCCAGTTAACAGCACATAACTCACCACTCTCACCTCCACGTCGCCGTCAGTCTCCAAGATGGCGGGTCTCGTGTGCTTTTTCGGTCTAGCAACTGATGAGAAAGCGGAGTCGCGGTGAGGGATGTAAGACCTAGTGTGGTGATAGGGAGTAACTGTCGGTTTTCAAAGTGGCATGCATGGAGCCCTGATGAGGAGATCCCTCCCTTTTCCAGCTCCCCAGGACGCTTTCCTCTCTTCTTATTTCTCCTGGGTTCTTCTTTGATTCTCCAAACTGCCGTGCCCCAGCTCGGCAGATGGATGACGGGATTCCTACGACATCAACCATGGAGTCGAAACATATGTCGGGCATTTTGAGTGCTGACGGCCTCAAGTCGGCCATCACCCTCACCTCCGTTTTGTCAGTGGTTGGCGTTTGGCTCGGTTACCGCATCCTTGTTTGCCTGTACAACATCTCGCCCTTCCATCCTCTCTCCCGCTTCCCCGGACCCAAGATCGCGGCTGCCAGTTACGCGTATGAAGCCTACCATGACTGGATTCGCGGGGGAAGATACGGCCCCAAGATTCAGGAGATGCATAAGCGCTATGGTAAGTCGGATAAACAAGCCTCCCAAAAAGAAACAACACTCGCTTACCAGAGCACCCTACGTCCAGGCCCAATCGTGAGAATCAACCCGGATGAGCTTCACTGTTCCGACCCCTACTTCACCGATGAGATCTATGCCGGTCCTGGACGCATCAGAGACAAATGGCAGCATCAGCTCAACACGGGTGGCGCCGGCCCTGTTTCCGTGACGGGCTTCTCGACTGTTCCCCACGAGCTTCACCGTTCGCGTAAGGGTGCCCTGTCCAAGTTCTTTTCCCGCCAGCAGATGTTCAAGCTCGAGGGGGAGGTGCTCGACTTCTGCCACTTGACGATTGACAAGATGCTCCGCTGGTCTGGGAAGGAGGCTTTTGACATCAAGGAGGCCTTCAACTGCTTTACCGCCGATGTCATTTCCCAGTATGCTTTTGGCGAATCCATGGGCTTCATCGCTCAAGAACAATGGGAGCCCAATCTTGCGACATGGACCGGCTCCTTCATGAAGAGTGCTTATCTGATGAGGCACAACGCCCTGGTCCGCAAGATGACGAACGTGATGCCCCTCGTGGCTGACTATTTGGGCGAGGATATCAAGAACGTGATGCACCAGATGGGCACTGTCATCCCTGGCTACATCAAGGCGTCTCTGGATGACCCCAACGGCGGCCGTGTGTTTGCTGAGCTTGTCAAGTCTAAGGCTCTCCCTGCGGAGGAGATGACTATGTATCGTCTCTCTGGTGAGGGGTTCAACTTTTTGCTTGCCGGTACCGAGACCACCGCGGTAAGTTCATGTCCCCTGGCTTCTACCTGCCCTGTCCGCTAACATGGTTCAAGGCCACCCTGTCCGTCATCACATTTTGGCTTCTCCAACAACCCGAAACCTACAGAAAACTGATGGACGACCTCCAAGGTCTGACACCGACCAACATCAAGTGGGCCGAGCTCGAACAGCGCCCGTACCTCTGGGCCATTGTCCACGAATCCCTCCGCATGATGCCCGGTGTCTCGCACAGATCTGCCAGAATCGCCCGTACCGAGGACCTGGTGTACCGCACCCGGGATGGCAAGACTGAATGGGTCATCCCCAGAGGCACTCCCATCGGCATGACCAGCATGATCAACCACTTCAACGAGGAGCTCTTCCCCAACCCACACTCCTTCTCCCCGGAGCGGTGGTTGATTGACGGAAAGCCAAACTACAAGCTGCAGAAGTTCTTGATTGCCTTTGGCAAGGGCAGCCGGTCGTGCATTGGTGAGAGCTTGGCCTACTGCGAGGTGTATCTCATGACTGCCCTGATCGCCATGCGCATCATTCCAAGGGCCAAGCTCGTCAACACCACGTATGAGGACAACCTCAAGTACGATCATGATTGCATTGTGCCTCATTCCAGAAACGGTCCTGTCACTGTCCATGTGCGGATCCAGTAGGGGTTGGACACATGAGGAGACAGAAGAAGAGGTAGAGAGAGGCAAGAGTACACGACGTGTTGTCAAGGGGGACGCATCCATGCGCTGGTCACATGGCGAGGGAGCGCATATATCGGCCAAATATATCAGCCAAACACACGGGGGCCGATAGGTAAACAGCATAGCACGATCTACAATAATTTACAAATCATCCCAAAGTCAAGTCGGAATACATCGGCAAGCAGCAGAGAGGAGATAGCCGAGCTGCCCCAGTGGTCCGGGCCTGACTCGGAATTGCCTCGGGACATGTCTGCACGTGCGATGCAATGCCAAACCTTATAGGTCTCTGCACGGCCATGACGGCCTAGGCTCTGTTGGATCTTTCCGCTTCCCCTCTTCGTCCTCTTGTTGATTCCAGCCATCTCATTGCCACACTCGCCAGAGCCAAGCCGGCCATCGTGTTTTCCCGGCAAACGTCCATCTGAATCAACAATCTATTTTCCATTTGACGCAGATAATGCTAGAAAGCAATACGCATTCGAATACAATCGTCACCACCATCAGACTGGACTTCCGGCGACGCCACACCCCTCCCCCCTCCCTCTTCCCCCCGTGGCCGCCTTAGGTATCACGGGGCCAGCATTTAAGGGGGGCCCCGAGCAACTTGCTACACATCGTGAGATGTCACGAAAGAAGATCCCACCTGTAAACAACACAACAACTTTTATCTTTGTTCGATAATGGCAGTATCGTGTCCACAATGGGAACACTTGTTCCTCCCTGGTACAAACCAGATCCACCCAGCGAGCACTCGCTGGACCTCGCCAGCTTCCTCTGGGGAGCCTCGACAGCCATCGCATGCTTCAGCTTTGCCAAGGCTGTCCGCCAGACCAGGCGGTCATGGCTTCATACCCACAAGGTCAACGCCTACATTGTCATGGTGTGGCTGGAGTGGACTGCTTGCGTGATCATGTCGGTCGTCAGCTGGTTGTTCCTCATTGGGATCATCCCGGTGAGCTTTTGGATCTTCTTTGGTCTTCGTAAGTGGCCTTGCTTATCCGTCGACCACAAAGGTTTTCTGGCTGATGGAATATTTGCAGTCGTTCTCTGGGTAGTTCAGGTACGTCCTCCCCTTGACGTATTCCTCCTGTGAGCCGCCATCTTCTTTCCCCGTCACCACCCACCCCCCAGCATCACCATCCTCACTAACACCCAACCCCCACCTCACAGATCCAATGCCTTTCCCAAATCCTCTGCAACCGTCTCTCCCTCCTCTTCTTCAACCCCGACGACGCCCGGCGCCTCAAACTCGGCGTTGGCCTCGCCGTCGGCATGATCAACATCAGCGTCTTTTGCATCTGGCTCCCCGCTCGCCTCCAGATCAGCGAGACGTTCATCAACCTCAACAACATCTGGGACAGGGTTGAAAAGGCCCTCTTCCTGATCATCGACTGCTGCCTCAACATCTACTTCATGTACATGGTCCGCACAAAGCTGATCGCCAACGGACTGAAGAAGTACGAGCTGGTGTACAAGTTCAACCTGTCCATGATGGTCGTGTCGCTGTTGCTGGATGTGGGTATCATTGCTCTGATGTCATGGGAGGATGATGCTGTGTACGCCCTCCCCCCCCCTGTTTCCCCCAACAACCAAAAGGCTAACGTTTTTTCGTCCCCAACAGATACATGCAAGCACACCCCCTCGTCTACCTCGCTAAACTCTGCGTTGAAATGAACCTAGCCGAGCTACTAGGTAAAGTCATCCAGAAGTCCCGCGAGCGTCGCACCACCCCGTTTCTCCGAACCCACATCGGTAATATCACCTCGCCGTTGACACGAACGACAACAGCAGCCACTGCTACCACGACAGCCAATACGATGCCCACGTCAATACTACCCGACGGGAACATCTTTGGGGGGTGCCCGCACTTTCGGCATCTTCCAGGTTGCAACTGGGATAACAACAACAACAACAACAACAACGATGCGAGACTGTTTCACCGAAATTGGAACCTCAATATGACTGGGTCTGCTGGGCATAGGGAAGGGAGTTATACCGGGGGGGAGTTGTATAATTATTTTGCGCATGGGGGACCGGGGGAAAGGAGGAGGACGACGGGGGATATTTTGGATGATGCGGCGGGTTTGTGGAGCAGTGGGGAGGATACTCCGGTGGTGAGCCCCCGGGTGGAGAGGAATATTGAGGCGGAGGGGGGGTTGGGGAGTTTGGGGAGAAATAATCAGGAGCGGAGAGATGATAAGGGTAGTGAGACCAACAGAGCTCGGGGCAGGAAGGGGGGTGTTGAGAGGCCCACCGGGTCCAGGAAACCTAGCGCTGGGTCGAGCACGCTTGTCCAGCAGGAGAGTGGCAGTGGGAGTGGTAGTCGTGGGAGTAGTATCAGGAAGGAGGGGAGGGATAAGAGGGAGGGGGAGGACCATAGGAGGAGTAGGCATGATAGGTAACAGTGGGGGGGCCGGGAGGGGTGGGGGGTTTGTCATAGTATTCCATGTCATGATACCAGATACCAGATTTGCTTTTGAAAGAGGTCAATCTAAGTTTTATCAGGCTGTTCTCTAATCTGATGCAATCATGGTTGCTATGCTGGCCTGGGGTTCAGTCAGTGGCCTGTGGGTTTGGGTGTGGCAGTGGGACTCACGGAGATTCAGGGGTTCAGGGGTTCATGCATAAAAGGTGGCCATTTTACTCGCACTCTACCTTGGACAAATCATTGACTTTTTATTCTTTACTTTTAGTGCCTCACACCCGTACAGGCCTATTTTGCCCCTCTTATCAGGGCAATCCTGTGCCTATTATGTGGCCTGCGAGCCCATAGTGTCCATGTCCCGTCTTCCGTGGAGAGCGGCCTGCGAGCGAGTCACTGTCACGGAAAGGACGCTTTCAAAGCCCCGGTGAGGGCTTAGTTGTAGTATTTTGTGTGTTTTTCCCACCGTTTAAATGTTTCATAAAGAATGGGAAGGTTGTGATAAAAAAGGGATGGATATGATGACTGACCATGGCCTCACAGGGTGTTTAGTGGAAGGATCTCTGGTTTATTTTGCCTGCCTGGCATGAGTCGCGCCATTACGAGCCTTTTCCAGTAGCATCACCGGCATTCCATCGGGCCCCCAGCCCGTCCAGAAGTCACCTATCTACGCATTGGTTGACTCTCGACTACAGGGTCAAATGTCGGAAACTACCTGGTCTATCTTGCATTCTAGGATTTTGTGGTGCCACAGAAGGTTGAAAAGGCCCCGTAGCAAAAACGACGGTCCCAGCAAAGTCCTCCTGTAACTAAAGTGGGTAACAAATTCGCAATATAAACAGTCTCAAGCCCCCTCACAACTGAAAAAGACAATAAGCCAACAAGGTCAATAGAATCAAGTTTCTAGTCACACTTTTATAAGAGGCAAAGAAAGAAAGCCCATAGTCATGTATCTCAAGCCACACAAATTTCTAAATTCAACAGAGCACAAGCAAGCTGAGCTAGCTAGCTAGATAGATAGATAGATAGGCAATCCAAAGTTCAACTCAATCAAAAACCACCCCTTGCGTCCAGGAGCAGTCAAAGTTCCATCTCTTTTCTTTTTTTAAAGAAACAAACAATGCTATTTCTGTCATTCTTCCAATTTCCAATCATCCCCAAAGAATCGAAAGTTGGGTAACGCAAAAGTATCAATCATCGTCAGACAATAACCCCTTTTCTCTCTTTCACAAGTTCCATTTCCTTCACTGATGCTTCTGCCTGGTCTTAGAAGACAAAATCTTCACACCCCCTGTGTTGATTTAAGCGGGAGTAGGGCGAGGGACGCGGGTGAAGCTCTTGGTGGGGAGGGGGGGAAGGGGGCGAGCGCTGCGGGTGGCGGTCGGCTTGGGGGGAGTCACTGGCTTGGTGGGCTTGGGGGGAGTCACTGGCTTGGTGGGCTTGGGGGGAGTCACTGGCTTGGTTGGCTTGGGAGGAGTGACGGGCTTCGTTGGCTTAGGGGGAGTGACGGGCTTCGTTGGCTTGGGAGGGGTCACTGGCTTGGTGGGCTTGGGAGGGGTCACTGGCTTGGTGGGCTTGGGAGGGGTCACTGGCTTGGTGGGCTTGGGGGGAGTGACCGGTTTGGTAGGCTTGGGGGGAGTGACTGGCTTGGTGGGCTTGGGGGGCTCCTCACGGGCAGCCTTGGTCCTGGTCAATGTTGGGCGAGGCGGGCGAGCGGTGCGGCTGATGGTCAAGACGGGGGGCTTGGTTGGCTTGGGCGGGAGCACAACCGAGCGAGTTGGCTTGGGTGGGAGCACAACGGAGAGAGTCGGCTTGGGGGGAAGGACGACAGACTTGGTTGGCTTAGGAGGAAGGACGACAGACTTGGTTGGCTTGGGAGGGGTGACAGGCTTGGTAGGCTTGGGGGGAGTGACAGGCTTGGTAGGCTTGGGGGGAGTCACTGGCTTAGTCGGCTTGGGAGGGAGGACCGGCTTCGTGGGCTTGGGAGGAGTCACGGGCTTGGTTGGCTTGGGGGGCACAACAGCGGACTTGGTCGGCTTGGGGGGGGGAGGGCGGACGGAGCGGGTAGGCTTGGGCTCATCGCGAGCAGCCTTGGACTTGGTGAGCTTGGGGGGGAGGACCGGCTTGGTGGGCTTGGGAGGAAGGACCGGCTTAGTCGGCTTAGGAGGGAGGACTGGCTTGGTCGGCTTGGGAGGAGCAACGCTCTTGGTCGGCTTCGGGGGAGGCGGCTTGACCGACTTGGTAGGCTTGGGCGGGAGAACCACGGACCTGGTAGGCTTGGGCGGAAGAACCACAGACTTGGTCGGCTTAACGGGAGGAACGAAGCCTGTGGGACGGCCAGTCGGGCGGGGGGGACGAGTAGCCACAAGGTCGACATCGGCATCAGCCACAGGCAGGGCAATGGCCTGCTGAATGGCCGCAGCCGCAGCGAGGAGGGTGATGAGAATGCGAGTCATCGTGAAATCTGTCTTGAGAGGGCTGTTCCCAGAAGCTGAAACTTACTACCCAAGTGCCGAAGAAGATGATGAGCCTGTCGAGAAGAGAAGCCGCTTCTAACCTGCACCGTCCACCACGTTTATATACTCACCGTGAGACCTCATCGACGCTTCCCATGCGCAATCACGATGCAACGATGTCGCCACAATCGTCGAGAAGCTCGTCCATGTCTGGCCGCGACTGAGCCAAGGATGCCGATATTGAGATTGCAACCCAGAGGACAGGACTTTTGACCATCTGGTGAATCACCTCACTGGCTCCCCCTGGTTGTAGTTCGACGTCCGGGCAGCGCAACGTTGAGGCGGTTGAATAGAGCGCGGTACAAATTAAAGGGCAAGCATCAATATAGTCGGAACTCAGCATACAGCATCTGCAGCAGCAATAACGGTGAGCAGCACAATTTGTGGCTCACAACGCGTAACGTCGTCCCCGGTAAATGTCGAAATCGGGGCGCACTCGTACCCATTTTCCCGCCCAACGGGAGAGTGGCGCTTAGCCGCAAACATGAGGTAAACATGTCGTGATCGACCTGCGAATATCGTCAGTTGAAATAACCGGATGGTGCAGATTTGTATAGACAGCTGATTGCCTTTCTTAGAATTGTACAGTTCCGCCAACCCGGTCAACCGCATGCGGGCCGAGTACCCAAGCCACAAAGCCCAGAGTTGCGGCTTTCATCAGACAAACATCGACATCAGACACTTCTCGACATCTTTCTTCCTCAGATTTTTTGATGTCCGATCTCAGCTGATTCAGGGGTATCGGCAGGTGTGGTCTTGGCATGCTCTTTAGCCTCACTAAGTGCCGGTAAGGCGATGACACCGATGCTTGTTGTGTGCTCGGAGCGATCTAGACTGCGATGGGTTTGTGGGGGGATAGTGCAACCACGGAGAAATGAGGTCGACGTAAGCTTCATAAGCTTATCCGGGACCTACATGACGAGCACTGGGTGGACGACAAGGTTGCAAAAGGCCTGGGGAGCGCACCCAACGGGACCAGCAGCTTGCATCATTCTCCACCCGGATCTTGTTGATTGGGATCGCCAGGGTGCCGTCGAGGTGGTGGATGGTCATACAATCAAGCGTGGTACAGTCGTAGAAGAACTCGGAGGCTGTTTACCCGCGAGCGCTAGGACAGAAACAGCTCCGTGACTGCCAATGTGGTCAATGTAGCCAAAGATGGTTGAGCACAACTCTGAGCGGATTGTCACCCGTTGGCGTCGTCATCACCACAACCTCTTCTGATCTAGCTCGAGAGAAACGGAATCTGCCGCTTTGGCGGGACAGGGTTAGCTCAGACTTTCCCCATGTTTTCGCTTCCTCTCGTCCAAGCAAGCTGTTGAATGCTACGCTGGTGGTGGTGTTTGGCTGTACTCCAGATATCGCTTCACACACGCTTCCAGTTAGCGAGAGGCGGGATCAGGGGTAAAGTCAACGGGGTCTCACCGAGGCTAAAATGGCGAGAATGCGGGGGGTGCAGCCAAAGCGAAGAAAAACGTTTCGGAATGGGGGTGGCTGCCCACATCCCGTCCGGAGGGCGGTTATCATGTCCGAGAAGAGATATGAGCAGGAGCAAAAGACGGGTCGAGCGGTGCGGACCCAGATCCGTACAGTGTTGGTTCGAGTTGGGGAACGGAACCCCTGGTTGGGGATAAGTTGGGTGCAATTCTGCGCCAAGTGGGAAAACGCCCTGGTTGCTACTACCATAGCTGTCCCTCCAATCGAGAGAGCCGAAAGTTCGAGAAGCGGGAGCTGGGAGTGACGAGAGAGCACCATGTGGAGGTTGTCGAATCGATGTGCCTGTCGAGCGTCATGTCAGAATTGGAAGAGGGTGTGAAGCAATCTGGCATCTATGCCCGATAACGGCAGGGGTAATGGTTGTCCAAGCTTGGACTTGACTCCTGAAGGCTTGATGGGTGAGAATGAGTTCCTTGCCTTCAAGTCAGTAACCCTAGAGGCTTGCAAGAAAAAGAAACCAGAAGGGTGAGAGATGGACAAGAAAAGCAATGAGGAGAACGGTCCGAGTGGCCCCAGGCGCACGAATTGCGGAGAATAGTGCAGACGATGAGCAAGTTGGAGCAGTGATGGTGTTACGTCTGAGTCTTGTCCCAAGGATCATGGTTCAAGACTTCGGAGAGGAAGGCACCGGATTGGTTCACGGCACTCAGACACGGTACGTGCTTGCCGTTCTGGTAGGATGATGCCAGGCCGGCTAGAGCTAGCCTGCAGGTGATGCTTTCCTTCCTGGTTTGAAGACAACTGCAAAGAGCTTGATGGGAATGCTTGCAAAGATAGCCAGCCAAATTCCCGTGTTGAACACTGTTGACAGAGGTGCAATCAGTACATTAATTATTAACGGGAATTGTCTTACCTGGGCCAACTTCCCAGTTCCCACACTCTGTGGATGTTCAGACCAGAACTTCTAAAGTATCCTACAGTTTCGTATTATGCCCCAAGTCTGTCCACACATCTAGTCCAACCCATTGTTCAGCCGCGCGTAGTGACCAAACGCGCTGCCCTCCTTTGGGGAATCGGTTGAGATCCGCGCAGTCGCCGCAGCTACACCTTACAGGACCGTGGCCGGAATAGGCCTCTGCAACGCTGGGCTCCTTTCCGACCTGCTTCTCCAGGTATGCTTCCAAAACGGCAAGCGCAAGCTCTT
Source organism: Podospora anserina S mat+ (assembly GCF_000226545.1). Lineage (NCBI taxonomy): Eukaryota > Fungi > Ascomycota > Sordariomycetes > Sordariales > Podosporaceae > Podospora > Podospora anserina. The sequence continues at coordinate 2,592,946 of NW_001914857.1, forward strand.
GGTAGCGGGGGAGTAGAGAGGGAAACGTTGGCTGCCTCTAGCGTAGATATGAGTTGGCGGACGAAGGGGAGCCAGAGGTAATGGGATTCGGCAGGCGGGACCTGGGCAGTGTTGGCGACAATCTTGGGGGAAAAGCGCATGGCTAGGTCGTCCCAGTTGAGTTCGATGCACCGGGCCAGGCACTCGGCCAAGAGATTGGGTGTGATGTAGGTCTCAGGATTCTGATGTGGTCCGTCCCGAATGGGCCTCATTTGGTAGTACGGATAGCCGTTACTGCGACTCTTTGAAGCATTGCGGAACTCGGCCTCTGCTGTTTCTACGGTCTGGAGCTTGGTGAGTGACATCGTATCGAACACGGACTTGAGCAGCAGCAGCTTGCAAATCTCCAAGCTCGCAGTCTTATGAAAGACGCCTTCGTTTGCTAGTTCAATGATTCTCATAACAGCAGCCGCAGCAAATGGTGTCAAGGAGGCTTGTTTTTCGATGACTGGGGTCAATCCAAGTATGAAGTCAGCCCGCGTGTCAGACCACGCGTGAAAGAATTATGCCTTGCCTTGTCTTCAAATAGTCAAAATCATGAAATTCCTTGATCATGGTGACAATGGCAGTCCCGGTCGACGCCATGACATTAGCCCCTAGGCAAGCTTCCAAGGCAGCAGGAACGACTTCATTGGCGGCCCATTGTCTAATCTGAGGATTGAATGAAGCATTGCTCGGCCGACCAAGCACTGTCAACAGTTGCATCCGAACAGCCGCTGGATGAGGCGAGATATACTGGGTGAGACTGGATAGTGTCAGCATTTGAACCGGGCATACTTTGAATAAACGTATACCTATCCTTGAATCTGTGTAAAATCAAACGAGTCCTCGGCTGCAGCCTTCTTGACGAGATCAAATAATGGCGTCCCGAGATTGAACCCGGCCTTGGTCCCGACCCAACCCTTGGACCGGCCAAACAGTTCGTACTCCCGGTTACTGCAGAACAGCCGCCAAGAACTTCAATGCAGTCTCTTCGTTGAAATCCCGCGTATCAGACTGCAAGATGTAGCCATATGGGTCCGGTTTGGCTGCCCATGCAAGCTGTGCGAGGGTGCGAACAATTTTCATTGTCGACTCGCGCACGTCTGGGTTGGAGCACTTCTCAAGGTAGCGTGGCAGAAGACCCTGTGCCTCTTTTTTTTGGACGTGCCTGTGATCAGGAACTGGTCGACCTCGTCGTTGGGAACAATGACGGCAACCTATCCCAGAGGATTAGTCGGACGGGCAATCGGAAGACAAGAGGAAAAACAAACCGCCAAGCGATACCAGTGTGACGCGGAGACTCCCTAAGGAAACATGATATGTCAGTTCAGTAGATACAAAGAAGACAAGACATGTGACATACCTCGTTGCCTGTGGACCCCCGAGTAATCTTCCTCCCCACGTGCGATATTCTCGAAAGGGTCTTCGTAATCCTGAACCAAGTTCTTGTCCAGGTCACCGTCTTCAATCTCCATGTTCTCGCGCAGCGTGTTTCCACCGGTCGTAGCGAGCTTCTTGATCTTGAACCTCGGGTCTATCATGTCAACCAATTCGTGCCAGCCTTCACCGTCACCTTCGTCGTCATCCTCGTCGGTCGACTCATATCTACCCCAACCTCTTCTACTACGGCGGTCGTATCGGTCGTAGTAGCCGCCACCGTCATAGCCGCACCCTCCATGTTGCCATTTTTCAATCACACCAAATAACAAGGTCGCATTGAGACTGTCGCATACATCCTCCAAGCAACGCATTCGGGTGACATCAGCGCCTTTCAGGCTGTGAAGCGAGGTTGGCCTCAGTGTATGTGTGGTGCAGCATGTAATACAGACGGTCAGCTTCCTTGTCATCGCTGCTCGGGCCCCGGGAGTCCAGCCAAGCACGCAGTGCATCTCGAACACCATACAGTCCCGGTGCATTCATGGCAGCCGATGGGCGGTTGACCTGAGGGGAAATGCCAAGGTTGTACGTCAAGCCCCAGCGGATGCCCGACGTGACAGGCAAGACCTCGTGTGTGCCATCGGAAAACCAGCATGCCATCGACGGTTGGACTTCTGACGTCTTGAACATCTTGGTAACATCCCTTTGCTTCACAACGAGGTCGCCACCTTGGTGCTCAGACGGAAGACAGATGACAAGAGCACCAAACATTCCCGGGATCTTCTCAGTACTGTAACCCCATGTTGGTAATCAGAAAGGTCATCAGAGGGTACCATCGGGGACAAACTCAGTGTGAGGCTTGAACATGGCACCCTTCTCGTAGATCAACACCTTGTACAGTTCGGCCCTCACGGGAGCAGTAATTCCCAGCTGCTGAGCGACTAGCTTGCAAGCAGCGCTGATGGTCGACTCCCACTGTGGGTGAAGCTCCAATTGGGCTGCATCCAGCACCCATGTGCTGCGAACCGAGGTGTCGACAAAGGCCTCGGTGCCTTTGCCATAGGGGGCTTGACGTGCCTTTTCAATCAGTTGTTGGGCACTGTCTTCCCCCAGAGGAAGGGCGACATGGCCAACATCGCGAACTGATATCGGGTAGAGGCTGGACTCGGTTAATTTGGCGAATGCCGCGAAGCTTCCGGCAGCCTTGATTCGATCCAATGCGTCGCAGAGCCCGTTCTTGATCTCGTCCAAAGGGGACTCGGACGGCGCAGGCGCGTCCGTAGTGCGATGAAATGATGCCACAAAGACGAGTTGTCCCGCTATAGGGTTGAAGTGGGCGAACATACAGACTGTCATTTCCAGGGAAATCCGATGCAGATTTCGGAAGACATACTGCCAAAAACTGAGGAAGATTTCTCTCCCTATCTTCTACATTCACACCCCTCAGTCTTCCAATGAATCTGAAGCATGTAAGCGCCGACAGAAAAACAAAATTGAAAATAAAACGGGTGGTAAAAAGTACAGGTACTTCGGTAGATCGAGCTTGTATTGTCAGGCTTAGGCGAAATGAGCATGAAGCATAACTTTTGCATATCTGGACATTTACCACTCCGATCTCTGAAGCTGAAATCATGATCATCTGTGTGCCATCGTAAAGATGCATTTTGCTGAGGATTCAGCTGAACGACTGGATTACGCTTCGATGTCCGTGCGCGTTTGTGCTGGCCTAGCGACTGACGTCGCTGTAATGGGACATCTTCATGTATGCCAGCGAAACACCGCCAATTTCGATGCTTCCAGTATGCGCAGTTGGCGCCAGCGCCAGCAAAATGCCTGATGTGCGGGATTGGCGATCTGGGCAGGACAGCACCTCGACCCTCGGAGACAGCAACAACAACCACCTTTGAGCTGCAACAATCGAACCCACTGAGGTTCGCGCTACGTATCTCAACAATTACTCGCGGTAGGTACTTCTTATCTATGTCTGAGAGCTTATCCTGGTTTCAGCTACTGATCTGTTGAGCCTACTAGTTTCGTCCATCCCCCCGGCCCACCTGCTCGCCTTTTCCCGCTGTCGGACAGTCATACGAGTAGCTACGAGAGCTGAGCTCGGCGGTTTTTCGACAATGCGCCTCCTGGAATGCAACAATACCGGCGATTTCAGTTTAACTCGTAACATTCCCAACGACCAGGTCCCACGGTATACGATACTTTCGCACACATAGGGCGACGAAAGAGGTTCTCTTCAGGGATATAACGGACGGGGTATATATAAAAGTAAAGCAGGCTGCGCTAAAATTAGGTTTTGCGGAGATCAAGCCGAACGCAATAGGCTAAAATTCTTCTAGGTCGACACATACTATATCGATAAATCCGACAGCATCGAAGTTCAGCATACCCTTAACTCCATATTTCAGTGGTACCGCAATATAATTAAATACTATATTTATCTTACAAACGTCTCAACCTGCTAGTAGGACGCCGACAGTAATCCTGGCTAGGAATTGACCTTTCGAAACTCTAGGTGGTTCACTCGTGGATGGACCCTCTAAGAACTCATTGCTTTAGTAATTATAGAATTCTTCTCTAAAGAGGGCGAGTGTCTAAGAAATAAGAATTCTTTAGAATAATAAATCTACGATATAACCAAGATTCCCCTAGGAGCTCTCTAAAGCAATATATTATCCGACTTCAGTATCGAAGAGCGTCTATCATAGGTCGGAAAGCGTAATATAATATAAAAAAAAGATAAAGCGTGCTCGCTATTCGGCATCTTTAATGTGATAATGCCGCTTCTGTATAGCGAAGGAGAAGACAAAGCATTTAAACGGGTACGAAAAAAATTAGCAAGTATAATTGCGATCTGTCCAGTCTACGTTCTACCGACCCGCGCCTTGACAAGAAGCGCATCGAGGAGGCAAAGGGTGGGTTGCTTGCTGGCGCTTACCGCTGGGTTTTCGACACCCCCGACTTCTACCGTTAGCATGACCAGTCAGAGAGCCGCCTTCTATGGATTAAAGGAGATCCTGGCAAGGGCAAGACCATGTTGCTCTGCGGCATCATTAAAGAGCTTGAGAGAGCCATTGTTGAAGACGGGCATTGTCGTAATTTAGCCTATTTCTTCTGCCAGGCTACCGACTCGCGCATCAATAACGCTATTGCCGTGTTACGTGGCTTGATCTACCTTCTTGGTCGCCAGCAACCACATCTCTTCTCCTACATACGCAAATTTACGGACGCGGGTACATCGCTCTCTGACGCAAATACGGGGTTCGCCCTCTCGGATATTTTGGAGGGGATGCTAGGAGATGCGAACTTGAAGCTAACCTACCTGGTCATCGACGCTCTGGACGAATGCATGGGTCGAGTCGTTGTTGGTTAGATCAAGCATGTATGCGGCCCAGCTGTGGCCACCATCGGCGAAAGATATCCTCGAGTTGTTCGTCCACTGACTTGCGCTCCCATTGACCCAGACCACAGCCTAGCCGCCGCCCAGAGTTGCAACGAACAAATGAACACAGAATGAAAAGGATAGTTCGGCTCTCACCGATATATTTCTGATCATGTTACATGTTCCTATGCCAAAGCCCTTGGACAATGTCCCCCACACTCTGCAGCCTCAACCTATTGAGGTTAGACATATTGAAAAGTAATAAGTTTTTGATAGAATACCCTGTGATTCTTCAAGACAGAAAACATGAATGTAAATAACTGATCCAAGACTCGTTATGAAATAACCAGCGGCAAATGAGTACTCTCACCGAAGGATGCTAGAAATGCACTCCTCGGAGACATACTGCGCTCTCACTATCCCAACTCCCACCCTTTTATATCCCCTGTCACCGTCTTCCTTCTGTACAATGATCATGTAATAACCTTTCCTAGCGTCTTCCACCTTATGGTCTTTCATCTCCGCGTCTAGGGCACCAACAATAACACAATTACAATCCTCAAACCGGATCTGATCCGCTATGTCAAACCATAAAGACCCTACTTCTTCCTCTCCATCCAAAATAACATACTTTTCTTCGTTTTGTCCCATTCGGCAACTTCCACCAAAGTTCCTCACTTTGACATTTAGTACCGATCTATCATCGGCAAAATCAAGGTCTTCGAAGCGTGGGACCCGAAAACTTGGGTTTGGATCCAAGATAAACTCAATGCCCCCGGAATATGCCATCCAAGACCATGATGGCACTTGATCATCATCATACTTGATCAGGGGTTTCTGCTCCTCGGTCCGCTTCCACAAAAGAAGAGAACCTAAACAAAAGCGGAAGATCCCGTACTTCGCTTTACTTTGCACCACCTTTTCCATCCGTTCAACAAGGCTGTGAATCGCAATGACCCTGTCTGTTTCATCGGTAAGACCGGATGTCGAATATTTCTGGAATAAAAACTGTATGAATTCGATGGTACGATAATACCCACTCCGCCAGAGTCTATCTAGGAAGTGTGGATCGAGGATGAAGTATTCCTTCCCAAACGGCCTAGAGCAAGATAAGACTTTGTACCATACGTAGTTTTTAATGATCAGACTTACGGTATAAGTTTTGTGAGCCGTTCACAAATCACCCCGTCCCCACATTCGCAATACACATGTGACGTAGTAAAATGAATGGTTCGCCGGGACAGCACTCGTTCTTGTAAGACCCAAGCTCGTTGCATGAGAGGCCCTGCGTCGACGTCTTCGTCGAAATGACATTGGCAAGCTGAGGAGGCCAAGGTATTTTGTGCTCCATCATCTGAGAAGCGTGACTGGGATTTGAGAAAGCCATCTTTCCAGTTATGTGCTGAGGTTACGGCAATAGTACAGTAAGCATTAGCGAAAATATTTTGCATAGTGTTAGCTTGGCTTTTCCAGTCGCCACCATCTCCTTGAATGATACAGAGAGCATCAATCCAGAGATATTGTTTGCCAAGTGCTCGAGTAATTTGAACAGTATCCTGAAAGGTCTTCGGCAACTGCTCAAAAAAAAAGTCTTTCAAACGTCTGTTTTCCTTGGTATTGCAGAATTGGCGTTTTTCATCTTCGGTAGGATTGCCCCAACGGTGTGACAATACAAGGTAGTCTTCATCCAGAGATTGGTTCTCTACCAGAGATAATTTTTTGGGGTCAGAGTCACCAACAAAGATAATTCTCTTTGGCCAGAAGCTGCCCTTTCCTCGTTTTTGGGGACAGTCGTGATTGTTGTCACAGTGCTGAAGCCACTCGCGCAACAGGAGAAGGTTTGGAATGACTGGCATGAAATCTGATGAATGACTAGTGGGGAAAGAATTTGATGACTGTTTGCTCTGAAATGTCGAAAGAAATGGGTCTTTAGTTGTACGTCGCCATGATCGCTAAAGAAAACGCCGATTAGTGGGAAATGTAAATTAGTCGGACGGATCCACTTACTTCCTACACCACCACACACACCGAGGTCAGTAATGATTCCCATCTCCGCTCTCTTGAGGGCATCCACTTACATACTACACCACCACACACACCGAGGTCAGTAATGATTCCCATCTCCGCTCTCTTGAGGGCATCGACTTACTTCCTACACCACCACACACAACGAGGTCAGTAATCACCATCAGGCTTCATCTACTAAACACACTTTTTATAACGTGGCTGTTATTTGAAATCGGACCATAGCTTTAAATTAGACACATACCGACTATACAAAGTTAGGTTTTATACTTCCAAGTGACAATTATCCCTTACCTCAAAGTCCCGATGAATCCGAACTCGTGCTGGAATTTTGGCAACAGACATTTCGGCCATGTTGCTCTGATAATGTCGTTTCTCCTTACACTCGGTTTGTGACAATGGCTAGTGATCAGGACTTGGAACAGTAGTTCAATTCAGCTGATAATCTTTAATGGCCTCGAAGTCCTTAGAGAAGAAAGTCTAGAGATACAAACAGGTTCTGAGGACGCGTATTTATCCGTCCTTTTGAAGTCCGTGCCCTAATGGCCTCAGGCAGCTGCCAAGTCCTTCCACATACCCTCTAGCCAATACCATTCCTTTGGTAGCCGCGAGGCACTTGATTTTCTGCCTTACTTCCAACCATTGGTTCTCGATTATGCAGGTAGATAGCGGTTGGGCCGTGATGCAGCTGGTTGGTTGTTTGCCGTGTGACACGGTTGCCGTTGCAATGATTGAAGACGTTTTCGATCCATGTTGCGTTGGTTTCTGCTTGGGGTCTGCCGGAAAATGTGAGCTACGACAATGCTTGCGATACGGGGCGGAGTCTCAACATAGCCATGGACTGCGTGCTAGACGAAGCTGGCGACGCTGCATGACGACGCCGGGTGATCATTTCAAACCACCCGCTGTACCTGTTAGCCGTGTTTTTGGTAGAGGTTGCTTGAATAACGATGCTTGCTGGGAAGAGGGGATGCTATTGCAACGGCAGCGACGACGAAATTTAACAGTGGCATCCTGCGCGGTTATCGCGCAGCGGTGGCTTGAAAACTGTGGTCTTGCTTTGTTTGGCTGTCGATTGTCCACGACACAGGCAACACGACACAGCTGAGACACAGAGAGGGGATCACTTGTGAGCGGGAGTGAGCTAGGTACGAAGGTACTTAGGGATTCACGGTCTATATATACGGAGGAACTAGACAGCTCGTAGATAGTTCCGCAGTATGCAATCACAGCTTGTATTGCGGTATCTTGTGTTTACATTGAGACATCTTGTTGTGCATTATTTAGCTGCAACGATCCAATATCTAGAAGTTCGCCCTCAACCGGTATCCCTTTCAGAGGTTCTGGACAGGGGATCGTCACAAGATGCCTCAATTCTTGAAGGACTGTATAGAATTAGAAGACGCATTGACTGGGCATTACAATGCAATACAGTTGAAGGGAATTTCACAAGCGCGAGTTCCCACACGTGCAAGGTCAAGAACCTGAAGAGCAATCTATATTCCCATCAACGCGTCGACGCGTTCCATGTCGTTTTTGATTTTCATCTCATTTCTTTTGTTTACATCCATATCCATGACGTGGTGCACCTGACGGCCAGTGCCAATTATTACCTTTCTTTTCCCCACCCGTTTTAGCTCAGGGGAAGATCCCAGATCGAAGCAACCATGACGTCGCGGGCAAAAGAACTGCCATATCAGAGAAAGTAAAAACAAAGTCAAAGTACAAAGCAATTAAACCCCAACTCCCACTCAAATACCCCAGATATCCCAAACCCATTGCCAACATACATTTCAAATCCAACCATGATCGTAATCCATGACAGGAAAATCCTTCACTCCCTCCTCCAGCCCTTCCCGCGATTTGTCTTTGCCATGCGTCACTCAAAGACATTGTGAATACCACACGCTTAACACGACACATTGATATGGAGATTCACAAACCGTCGATCCCAGGTGGTATATCCCACCACATGTTCCCCAGTGAGGCACCGGTGTGCCAGTCGGGGTTGACGAGCCCGATGTAGACTTGACAGACGCCGTCGTAGGCGATGGGACCTCTTCCGTGGAAAATTCAGTTGCTGTCGCGCTGAAAACAACAGTAGTTGTAATGGTAACGAATGCCGTTTGGCTGGATAGTAGGCTAGACAGGAGGCTAGCTAGTTGGCTGGATGATAGACTGGTTGAAATCGTTGTTTGGCTGGCTGTTTGCGTGGGCGGTAGACCGGATCCTTGACCAGACGACTGGCCATCACTCCCCAGCGCAGCCTGGATACTGTCCAAGAACCCAGTATTCCCATAAACCTGCGACATATCCCTTTGTAATCTGTTAGCTCTCATTCCCACACTTCCCCCTCATTAGAACCTACCACATCATCACCCCCCCAAAACTCTCAAACCCCTTCACGTACTCCACCACCCCCTTCAACACCTCCCCATTCACATACCCCCTCCCCGCCGCCTGACTCCCCGGCACCCCCAACAAAACCTTCACCCCCTTGTTCTTACTCTCCTCCCTAGCCCACCGATCCCACCTCTCAAAGTTGAACTGGCTCTCACCCTTCCCATCACCACCCCCAGAAGCCTTCCAACTATCAACCCCACACCAATTATTATAAAACTGCACCATCACAAAATCAAACCCCCACCCCATCCATCAACCCCCCCATCGCCGCATCAGGAAACGGGCACTGCGGCGCACCACTCATGTAAAACTTTTTCTTCCCACCATCCGCATCCATCAACCTCCTCAACTCCCCCACAAAATCAACCATATTCACCGCCACAGCCTCCAAGTCAATATCAAACCCATCCACCACCGCATCCCCAAACGGTCTCTCCACCTTTGACCCCTCCTTCTTCGGTCCAAACATCTCCCATACCGCCCCCGCCATCTGGACCGCCTCGGCAGGGGAGGAAAAACCCCCTTCGGTGTAAGTTGCTCCCCCGATAGACAAGAGTATAGATTTGTTGTGGGCCGTCTGGCAGGTTTGGATGTCTTCTTCGAGCTGAGGGCAGGAGAGGAGCTGGCTACCGGAGAAGAGGGTGCAATTGTCGCCCGCGTTGGCAAAGTTGATTGTCGTGGAGGGGGTCTTGATCGTGTAGAGGAAGGCGAGGGGGATGATGTTGATGGGGGTGTTGGCGCAGTAGTAGGAGAGGCGTTGCTGGCCGCCCGAGGTGAGTGAGATGGAGTTTTGGCCTGGGATTCAGATGAGTAGGAGAGAAAAGTTCGGGATGGAGGGGAGTTGGGAGAGAAACATACCCCAGTAGACGGCGATGTTGTTTGAGGCGGTGGGGTCGAAGCCCGCGAGGACTTTGTTGGAGAGAGAAAGGATGATGCCGCAGAGGGCGAGGAGATTGTGAGATCGAAGCATTTTTGGTGAACAATAAGTCGAAGGTTGTGGGAATTGAAAGGTTTGAAGGTCGTGGTTGGCGCTTGTCGAGGTGAATCGTGAATTGTAAATCGCTTGCTGACGTGCCCTTTATCTTCGAAAAACTCGATAACTGCCAAAGTACCTCGAGAATTGAACTGGTTCAGGCTGCCTGCTCACTGAATCGCTCCTTCCATGTGTGGTGTTCTTACCTCACGCGATAGTCTGACATCGATACTCACCTCATCCCTGCACCTCATCCCATGTCCTTCCTCTCGGAGGCAGTAACTTGAAAACTAAAAGGGAATAAAGTCAGGGAATTTCACCCGATCTTTCATCTCAAAGTATGGTAACTCCAACAACATGGCCACTGGGTCAAATCTGCTACGTTACACACTGGCAATAACACAGTCCAAACGATTGAGCTGTTCACATCTCACAGATTACACATCTCATGTAGGATCGTCTTTTAACCTCAGCCGTGATCAATATCTGTGGCATATGAAGGGATTTGGTGTATCCGTGATCGGAGGATACTGGATCGAAGCCGCCTCCTGATGGCCGGTGGAACATGATAACAACGCAACATTTCATGTTCACAAGAGAGCCGCTGAAATGTTGAAATGAGCGGGGTATGAAAGGAATCGGGAGATAGTGATCGTTGCATTTCGGGATCCGAGGCTACCTTGGGTATCTTGCGGTCAGATGCCTGTTCACATGCTCTGTGTTTGGTAGTTTGAGAAGAGCCGCTTGTCTCCTGCAACGTAGGATTTCGGACCTGTGAAAGCCTTCAAAATCAGTGTTCCCGAGTCAACCGTGATCGCTGGAAGTACCTTCGTAGGGCAAGCATGTACTCTGGTTTGGATATTGGTACCCAATTCTAAAGAGGCTCCATCTGCCCATAGCCCTGGACGATCTCTGAGAAGAGCGATCGGAACCGATGATCAACATTACTGGTAAATCTCAACATTAAACAACAAAAAGCAAAATGAAATTCGGCAGGTTGGAGTACTCCAGACCTCCCACATGACAGCCCCGGTACGTCCACACCAACATTGATACAAGTTCAAAAAAGACCACCCGTTGCTTGCCATAAGTACCCGAATTCCTGGTTCCACCGAAAAGAGTGGACTTCGATCTGTACCCATACGCAACATATTGATGAATAGCCTTGCACAAAGCTTGTTCCGTGGAGTTATTGATTTTCCCCCCTGTCTCTTGAAACTAGTCTTGATACATCGCAGGATAACAACCTTGGAGCCCACCTCCCGAGCAAGCTTCAAGCAGCAGCCAAGGCAAGCTTCCTTTCGCAGAATAACCAACGACTGGAATTCGAAGCTCAAACCCGTCGGTACAAGCGGGTTAGACAGGGCAAAGAATCTCATCTCGTCATTCCCGTCCCCAGCAACGACATCGACGACGTTGAGTCCACGTGCACGTCTGCGCTCACGACGACGGCCTCGCTGACGGCCACCTTCAAGTTCGGTTCCCTGCCCATGATCACTCGTCGTTTCAGCAATTTCGTTGCCTATGAGCGGACTTATGAAGCTGGCGGCCGGGTCCGGTTCAGTCAGTTTGGTAGTTGGGATGCTTCAAGTTGGATCTTGGGTAGTCAAGAGGGCTATTCCAGAATTCAAGCTTCTGTAAAACTTGCCGAAGAGCATATGGTATGGCCTCCTCCATTGCTTGCTTGGCGTGACCATGATTCAGCCCAAGTTTGTTGAGTCGTAGGTCCCCATAGGTACTCAACCTGACCATTCCAAATATCGGAGGCGAGGAACCAGGCCCCGCCACAAGTTCTGACAAAGCCCTTATTGAAGAATGGGTAATCACCTTAAATGTCGAAATATCCCTAGCGTGACCCTTCTGGATTATGTTGATGACGACTATTGAGCCGGGTTGATCTAGCCCGACCGTACCATCGGCATGAGCAATGCTGGGAGGGATGCCCAAGCACCACTTGGTGAAGGCGGCTGTCCATGCAGCGAATGATATAGAAGTTTCTATGACGATGCGAGTGACCTCAGCCGGCAGGAGCGTTTTATCAGCAGCCGACTCCTCTAACATCGCGTGCACAGCAAGGCCACTGTTGAAAGTATCCATCACCGAAACAAGACTGCAGATTAGACCCAAGAAATGCAATCCAGCGAGACTGCGGCCAAAACGGGCCACACTGTCGTTTGCCGCAAATCCAACCGTGACCTGGAGGAAGCTCAACACAGCTGGCGGAGGGGTGGGCACCACGCTGTGTTCCATCTTTCGACGCGTCTCGATGCTCATTGCGATTGTGTTTTCGAAGCGCTCACAGGCCAAAATGGCAAGGGGTTGAATGTTATCCGATGTTTCTGCCTGCAGGACACCTCTCGCGATAGTGATTCCAGACTGAGCAGTGGTGTCCAGGCTCCGTTGTGGTGAGATGGACATGGTCGAGTAATCTGTACGAGTCAGTCGAGAGGAACATGACGATCACTTGTGAGAGTCAAGGACGTACCGAAAGTTGTTGTTTTTTGACTCGATTCAAACGCCTCCTAAGACTGTGGATGTGTGTTTGGGAACAGAGATTGTATGTGACATGGAGTTGCTCGTGATTGCGTCCCGGTAGCGAAAGATCATAATTGTATCCAGGCAAAAGTTAGAGGCGTGGTTATCAACCAACATTTCAAGCGATTTGTGTTGAGTTGAGAAAACGATTCAAGTGTCCATTTTAGACGGGAGCACACATGTGTTTTCCTGCTGGAAGGAGCGCACTTGGTGGTGCCTTCCACAATGGAACAAGCTTTGCAGTTTGAACTCGATGCCTTCTGCCCACTCCACTTCAACTATCTCCCCCACCCCCATCACCCTCCTTATTATCATACGGTTTCTGCGCAAACCAAAAATAAAAGTAATAATACCTATGCACCTTCCCATCCATAACCGCCTCCCTCACCTTCGCACTAAAGACCTCTCTCTCCACTGCATCCATCCCCAAGTTTGCAAAGGCTTTCCCCAGCGCTGATAAGCTCTGCAACGCGGCCTCTTTCACATACAGCCCAATCAACCTCATCGTTTTATCTTTAGGCCACGTTCCCACTGGTGTCTTCTTCTTGACACAGGTAATATTGACGAAACCAGCTCGTTCAAGAAAGTTGCCCACCACAGCCGGCATGTTCAAATTCATTCCAAACTTGGCCATAGCTTCCACACATAAAGCCCAGAATTTCTTCATCACGTCCGTCTCGGGGTCCATGGTTCCGTCGTCACAACGAGGTTCCCCATGTGATTCTTGAAATTCGATCCAGCCTCCTGGTTTGAGGTGTCTGTTTGCTTTGTCAGCCTCATATTTCATCGGCAAAAAGGGGAACACATACTGATAGATCTGGTCCACCGCCTTCTGCAAATCCCTCAGCACAAGCGCCATGCCCCTTAAATGCACAAAGTCCCAGTCTGACCCGTTCGCCCACTCGTCTTCGACATCGTCAATCATGAACCTGACATTTGGCGGCACCCACTGTGGTTGGATCGGTGAGAGATCGAGCCCCAAGATTTCAGCCCCAGGGAACAGGTCCCCCATCTCGATAGCCCAGATTCCTGTGCCGGTCCCAATATCAATGATCTTTTGTGGGTTGGGTCCAATGGGTGAAAGGTAGGGTTTCCCGTCCTTTCGACACAAAACAATGTTAGTGAATAATTACCTAAGGGGCAACAAAGGGGCAACCCACCGTCAACTCCATCATCATCGCATGCTTCATATCCTCCCTATTCTGCTCCTGATCATCATTTGGAATTGGGTACCTCCCATATCGATAAGAATGATATCTCCTCCCATTCTCATACGTATGTGCATAAATGCTCGACGTCACCGACGTCGAAGCCTTGGACGACCCGTCCCATCCCTCAGCCAAGAACTCGTCTTCTTCCTCAGGGCCCTCCTCAGCCTCGATTGAATCAGGGAATTGCTCTGTCTGCCGTCTCCCATCTCCTGTTTCCTGCGAAAATGCTTCATCTTCCGGTATCGGGCCCGTTGTTGACGGTTGCGGTGGTTTTGGCGACGATCTTTTCGTCTGTGGTGGTAGTGGTGGTTCTAAATGTGAGGGGTCATCGGATGGCCCCCTTTGGGGTTCTGAAAGTCCTGACATCGGAGAGCTGTGCCGACCGTTGACGTCGACCGGGATTTAATGCACGTCACCGCGGGATGATTGTTGAGGATTCAGGAAGGAAATTTCCGCGTAGCTTTTGGTCCGTCGTCGCCGGTCTCAGGATCGATATCGGGATCACAGAATCGGAGCCTTTTCTCGTTCTTCGGCAGCTTCAAGAAATGACGGAGTGAAAGATGAACAAAATACCGTCAGACCCGACAGGACACACAGCTGGAATGCGGTGGTGGTGGTGGTTGGGACGGGCCGTCGGTTTGGCTATATAAAACATTAATATCCGCGTGCCACCTGGGCGGGCGCCCATCACCATCGCTTATGGAGCCCAGCCGACTTTTGCTGTAGACAGGATGCACGGCAGCACCATGGCTTTGATCTGTCGGGCCGTGGTCTCCGTCGGAGGGTTTTTAGCTGTCAATCTGTCGTAGAGGAGCCGTGATCCCAGCGCTGGGGTTCAACACCAGGTTGAAAAATCAGAGCAGCTTGGTTGAAAGAATCGGCGAGATTCGGCCCGCTTACATTTCGGGGAAGCGCTCTCTCGTTCGCGTCTGCAAAAGTGATAAGACCATGGAAGCTCCGCATAAAAGTGCCTTCCCATTCAAGGACAGGTTTCTTTGCCTTCCGTCACATCTTGCATCTGCACGAGAGTGGGAATACTGGCAATGCAGCCGCCCGTCATGGCCAATCAGAGTCAAGGTATCTGGACTTTTATCCCCTGTCCTCCCAACCTTGAAGCCGTGGTGTTTGGTTCTCTGCTTCGTTTAATTCTAGTAATGCAACGACCGGCGGCACGTACACAACGTCAAAATGCTGCTACCCGATCAGATCAGCCTGCCAGACCCGCCATAGCTTTTTCTCGGAGGTCGATCAAACGGCTTTAAAGCGTAGAGGTGGTGAGGTGTTTAACTCAAAGTCAGATAATCAAGATATGGTTATGTTGATCAATGTGGCTGACCAATGCACGTCTAGTGCTACACTACAATTCTCTACGTCTAGTAGTGATCAGCCTATGTTTGTCTAGACTTGCGATCTGTTGTTTCGTGAGACAGGTCCTGCATATGGCTTCCTGTCTGACAACCTTTGAGAAATTGAGATGACAGCAGCGTGCGTCGTGAGACTTTTCTGATTCTCTTGTTCAAAGACCGAGATGTCGATCCATGCCAGCTGGCCTTTATCTAACCCTGGAAGCTATTCGGGACCCAGCAGCCTTGACAAATCTTTTTAGTCTAGCATAGCAGATGGGAGTTGGACGCGGCTAGTGAAATAGCAATTCTGAGACTCTGTCGTGAAGTTGCCAGCTGAAACTAGCGACCGACGCTGCCGAAGAGGCTTGGAAGAGGTCACGTTGTGGACTATAATCAGGGGATCCAGGAGATTGTCTTGGTAACCCTCTGGCCGGCAAATCTTGTCGGTTCGCGTCCCGTCGCGGAACAACCTCCAAACCGAAAGATTGCCGCGCACGTGCCTCGTGTGCCTGGATCTGAGAGATTCTAGTGTTGCTAGCGCAGCGGTCCAGCAATGCTTATTTTGACATTCGAAGGGGTGGTGCACTGGTGTTGAAGATGCGGCGTTTTGTGTCGGATCACCAACAGGGAAAAACCGAGGCCTGTAACGCGGTCGTCCGGAAAAACGACCCATTCCGAGCAGCAGTGGGCAATCCAATCCGGGGCGAGGTCGGGTCTGGGGGAGCTCTGGGGAAGCTGTCCGGGGAAGCGGAGCTGGCCGCAACACCAAGCCCACCAGAGCCGTTTTGTCCTCGGTTACCCCACAGTTCGTGGCACGACATGCGGAGCGCTTCACAGGCCAAACACACCACCATTGGCCGCTAATCACACGAGAAACCACCACATGCCGAACCACTTGCTCCTCCCGCTCTGCCCATCATGTTCTCTCCTGGCCAGTCTGCCAGTTGTGCCCAACGCACCTGCTCTGCCTTTGCCATACATCAATTCGCATGTTTTCTTCTCTTTGTCCCACCCTCCAGAAACTTCCCACCTTTTCTGGGCTGGCCATCTACAGGCATCTATCCTTGAATCTACATACGCCGGAGAGAGAGAGAGGGGTATCTTATCCTCCCCACGCTCTAATTTGCTTGTCGATCTCTTGTCAACTCATCCTTGCATCTACTCCATACAACTACGTCTTCTTCCCCACGGGGCAACCTCCTCCCGCGGCAACCGAAGTGGGAATATAAACACTCCCCTTCGTCCCTGATTCCTGTCCTCTCGACCTGACCTCGACATCATCGCTTCGTTATACACACTTCAACAGTTCTCGCCCGCACTTCAAGATACCCTTTTTGTTGGTTTTGTGCTGTTTCGGTTCCTTGTAACAAACCACCACATTTCCACCCCCCACCCTTTTTACGTACTACTACAACTACCAAGGACGACAAACCACCACTCTGTCGAACCACCTCCGACTACCGAGAGAGAACACCTTTACTCTACCAAAAATGGCCTCTACTCAGCAGCAATCCCGCCTCCTTTCCACCTCTGCCCGCGTGCACCCCCCTTACCTTCCTCACCTCTACACCGCGGCTACCAAACCATCCCCCGTAGCAAGGGGCATCAAGTGGTATGCTCCCCCTCATTTCCCCTTTCTCCTCTCTGCCCAACAGCTTCTAACATGTTCTTTGTGTTTAGGGTCCCACCTCTCGCAGGCGCCCTCGCAGCAGGCTACGTAGCCGTCTCAACCTACCGCACCTCCGCCGCTGCCGCCCAGCAACGACAGGCCGAGGCTGAGCAGGCTGATCTGGAGAGAAGACGACAGAACGCCGCTTTGGCGGACGCCTACGGGGACAGGAGCAGCTTGGAGGAGCTGGAGAGGGCGATGAGGGTGTATGAGGCGCAGCGGGGCAACAACTAAGCAGGGGTGATGTTGCCCAGGAAGAGGGGGACTGACTGATGAGCGGGCTCTTGGAGGGTTCTCTCGTACTGACAGGGCAATGACAGGGGGAAATGGGAAATGTGGTGGAATTTTGGCTTTTTGATATCCTGTTTTGGTGTTTTTCTGGGTTGGTTTTTTGAAAGGCATTAGCATGGGTTATGAACTGGATGGATGGGGTTGGGCAAACGGGCACAAGGCATATTTTCTGGCGGGGCGTTGTTGGATGGGCAATCTGATGCAAGATCATGGGGAAGCTACGGCTGGCTATTCCTTGCAGATATTTTGGGAGAAAAAAATGTCAAAATAATATTCTATCTGCTCTGGTCATCATGTTGTGTGAATGATGCTGGGGTAGTGATGAGCGGGGGGTTGTTGCACACCCAGGCTCAAACACTGAGAAGCACGACCACCTCATCACCGGCCAAGACCTCCCTTCCACACATCCCGACGGTGGCAGAAGTCAAGCTTTGTCCCCCCCTGCAAGATCCATCACACTCAATCACATTTTACTCACCTTAAATCCGAGCAGAGTTCATCAAAAATACCTCGAATCTCTCCTGTTGTGCACGTATGATTGGGGCTATGGGGGAGATTTTGTACGGCATGATGTGGTGGTGTTGTCATACCTTTGCAGTGCAGATCTGCTGCGGGGGATGAGATGGTTGATGCCTGATGATTATTAAAGTTGGCGGCGTGCATATGCGGTGTTTGTGGTTGGATGAGTGAGTGATGGGCGGGGATCTGGGTTGATGGGTTGATCTTTGATGTGGGAGCATGGCACAGAGGGGGGGGAGGGGGTTTGTGAGACTGTGATTTGACGATGGGGGTGATAGGGCGTTGCGGAGGGCGTCGTACTTGCGAGGATGCGGGTGTTGCGAGTTGGGGAAGAGAAGGGTGATGAGTTGAGTTGCCGGTGAAATTTCAACGTGGGGGTTTGGAGGATGTTATTGGGTGGTTTTGATTGGGCTGTACATAAGAGTTGGGGATTTGAATTGCTTAATCGTAAGTAGGGTATGTGAGCTACTGCTTGTACATTTGTGGTGTGTATCTGAGATATGCATGAGAGAAGCTGGGCGTCAGTCATGTTGAGGAAGTGATGAGATGGCTCATGAGGCGAGACTTGCTCAGTTTCATTACGTCGGTGTAAGTGATCAAAAACCGAGGAGTGAGATACGAGGCTGGTAAGAAATGACAGAATAATTCTGTCCTGATCAGGCGGTTCATCAAAAATGAGATAGAGTTGTCGAAAACATTCCTGAGCACACTTCACTTCCCGGGTCAGGCTTGTGCCGAGCGGAATAAGTTGCCGCACGGAGTATGGGAACTATCCGATAGGAACCCTGGGTTGTTCTTGCTTTTTGGGATCTTTTTACCTTTCGACAATTGGAAAAACATGGGGCTCTGTCCTGGGTGTACCTTCCCTCTTGGGAACCCACAGATGTCCGCCAGTCACATACTTGAATTTCTACCCACTCAACACACCTACTCAACACAAAAGAGACTTACAGCACCAAAATTCTCCATGATAACAAGTCCTCAACCTCACCCGCCCTTTTCTTATCAACGCCCAGTCCGCTGCCGTTTCTGGGCAATTCCTCCCCAAATGGATGTAGCCCTGCTCAGCACGGCTCCCTACGGCCCATGACGTTGGGAAACTGTGAGACTGCTCGTTGGCACCCGATGGAACGGGGATAAGATTGGCAGAATGCTCCAGACAGGCAAGGCGGAAGCCGTGCAAAGTTGGCAAAGGGAGGCATCTGTCTACAAGATGAGACACCCAGACCTAGACCAGCTGTCTACAAGAGGAGAAGTGAGCACACCAGCGCAAGGGGTAAGACGATGTTTTCATACTCTATCCCATCATTGGCCTCAACTATGAACTCATCACACCCTTTAGTATCACGACTCAATCTTGGCTATCTCGATCATCACGACCTGCATCGGCAGTGCGACGGCAGCAAGTCATGTCAGCGATAGTCTCGCCCCAAACTCAACCCCCTCCCAGCCTCGTGTTGGAAGCCGATGATTATTACACTTGTTTTTTCATCTGAGAAAGACGTCACACTAAGGCTCGCCGGAATGCTCGCCGCGGGATACGCAACCCGATCTGGGGCTTGCAACACCTGCTTCGGAGTCCCATCCGTGAACTCGGTTAACGACGAGGAATGAGATGTCTCGCAACGCGCGAATCTCCCCCTTCCTCCCACTATTCCTCTCTCGTTCACGCGCAATCAGCATGAAGGATAAGATGTGTTTTGCATCAGCACAAGTTGTTCCGTTTTGTTCTGCTTTCTTCTGACTTACACACTCTAGGGGGAGCAATACGACAGCTCTCTTGTACATTTTGACCCCTAGACATATACCAGCACCAGTCCCATAGAAAGGGGCTCGAGATACCCAGCAAGACAACACGCAGAATGATAGTCAATCTCTACTGGATCACGCTTTTTGTTCTTCTTCCCGTCACAGTGTTGCTTATGAACAGGAGCCTACTGGCCAAAGCAGCACGAAGTTTCCTCGCCAAAGCAAAAAGACACACATCAGACACTCCACCACTATCACCAACAGATTCCGTCACAGGAGAAGATGACCATGAGCGAATCAAAGACAAGGAAGCGCGGGCGTTCCAGATCAAGTTTCTCAAGGTGTACCTTTTTGCCATGGCGGCCGACTGGTTGCAGGGGCCATACACTTACCCCCTCTTCAAGACGGAGTTTGAGTTTCCAGAAAAGACGGTCGCGTCACTGTACATGACGACGTTTATTGCTGCGGCAATCTCTTCACTCCTTGTCGGGTTTCTGGCGGACAAGTTTGGGAGAAGAAATGCCTGTCTAGCGTTCTGTCTCATCCACTCGCTCTCGGCGTTGAGCGTGCTTTCGAAGGATTTGAAAGTGCTGTATGCGGGACAAGCACTTGGTGGAATAGGGCTGGCGATGCTCTGGACGGTGTTTGAGAGTTGGATGGTGACTGAGTGGAACACTAGGAAGCTTGGAGATGAGAGGCTAGGGACCATGTTTGGGACCATGACGAGGGCCAACTGCAGTGCTGCTGTGTTGGGTGGGTTGATTGGCGATTTGGCTGTGGAGGTGTCGGGGACGAGAAAGGGACCTTTTGTGGTTGGTGTGGTAAGTGCATGGCCATTGTTTGTGGTGAAAAAGGCGAAATTAACGACGAACATAGGCTATTGAAGCTATTGCTGCGGCCATGCTTATTTGCTGCTGGGTAAGACACTCGCCATGACATTTTCTGGGCTACATACTGACTGATCTCGCAGAACGAGAACTACGGACAGCCAAAAGACAGCAAGGAGAAGCGCATGACTCCAAAGGATACCCTCAGACAGCTTGGAGGTAAGTGCCTGAAAGACCGCCAAGACCTTGCGGTTGCTAACGGATAAAGACATCAAAATCTGGGCACTCAGCTTCATCAGCTGCTGCTGGGAAGGCACCAATTTCTTGGTCCTCTTCTTCTGGCCTGGTATTCTCCAAGACGCACACAGACGCATCCACGGACCTGACGCTGAGGATGTGCCCTACGGCCCCATCTTCGCTGCCTTCATGTTGGCCATGATACTCGGCGCTCTGCTGTTCAGTGCCATCATGAAGAGAAAGAAGAGCCGCCTCGCCTTGCCCGTCGATCCTTCCCAATCTCCCAGCAAGACTTCCTGGTTGAAGAAAGCCTTCACCAATCCCCACAACCTGATGGGCATCGTCATCTTCATCGGCGGCGGCTGTCTACTGCAATCAGCATATGTCCCAATCGAGGTCCTCGCCTTCTTTGGCTACTTGTTGTTCGAGTTTTGCAACGGCATTTACGTGCCCTGCGTGGCGTACCATAGGGGTATCGTCGTCAACGAGGGCAACAGAGCTGGTTTGTACGGTCTGATGAAGCTACCTCACTTCCTGTTTGTGATCATTGCACTTGCGACTGCTGTTGAAGGTTAGTACTCTCTTCTCTCGCCTGATGGCCAAGTGTGCAGAGACTGATGATTCCCAGACCCTCGTCACCGGCAAACCGTCTTCCTCGCTTGCTTCTCCACCCTCGTTGCTGCCTCTCTGGCGAGCATCATTGGACTGAGGGGCTCGGCGCCGGAAGAGAAGAAGCCCGAGAATGACTTGGAGCAACTGATGGAGATGAGCGATGGTGACAGCTTTCGGGAGAAGATGCTCACGCCACACACCCTGGCTTCGGCTTCGACACCAACGCTGTCCACCACGAGGCCAACCACGGCTCATGAGATTATCATGGATAAGCAATCCTGAGCGACTCACAGGCGTGCCCTACCAAGGCAAACCACCAGCGACGATACCCAGAAAGATTCAACATGAACGACAACTAGCCCTTAGTGGTCAACAGCCAACTAACGAACGATGAAGTATGGTATGTGCGAGTAAGATGAACAGACGGGATAAGGGAAGGTACAAGTAACAAACATGGACAGGACGGGATTAACATGAGGACAACAACAAAAACAAGATAACCAACAACACATCTGTACTTTTCTGTAAATTAGTTATACCCGACATCTTAGTCCCTAAAACAACAAGGAAACAGACTTGATCATCCAGCCCCAATAGAGCTTGATCTCAAAAACAGCAATCTCTCTCATTGAACCCGATATCTACACCCTTGGTATCTCGAACTTTTTCACTTCTTAAAAGCCTTCCTCTTCCCCTGTTTATTCCCATCGGCAATCTCCCCCTCCTCATCCTCCCACTCCCCATCCTCCTCCATCTTCGAGTTGACCTGCTCCTCAGCATCCCCAGCCAACCCCTCGCTATCAAACCCCTTGTCATCCCCATCATACCCATACTCGTACAAATCACTATCGTAATCCTCCATATCCTCATCATCATCCTCTTCTTCCTCTTGCTGCCCCTTCTTCCCCTGCTGCTGCTGCTGCTGCTTATTCGCCTCCTTGGCAGCCTTCTTCCTCTCCACATTGGCCTTCTGCTCCTTCTTCCTCGCCTCCTTGTCCTTCCTCCTCTGCTCCCACTTCTTCTCCAGCTCCCTAATCTCCTCCCTTGTCTTGTGGACATACTCATGCCACATCACCTTGCCCGAGCACAGCCCTTCCTCCACCTTTGTCATGCGAAGCTTCATTCTCGGGCCGAGCTCGACTAACTTCACAGCCCGACGCTCAACATTGTCTTTACGCCCCGTGTCACCATCCTCATCATCACTCCCGTCTTCATTTTGTGCTTGTCTTGGCTTGTTGGAACTGTGAACCTTCCTCGCCGACGTCTCGAGAACCTCCACCTCGGCGTCGGTTTCGTACTCGCTTCCTGACGTGTTATCCGTCTCGTACCCCGCGCCGTTTTCACCCCCAATCATAAACTCGGAAATGTCTTTTAGCTTCCCCAGGTTGGGCAGCTGCCCCTTCTTTGACTTGGACGACTTTAGCAGTTTCTCGGCGGCGTTTAACCTCCTCAGTGGCTTCGACAGGCCGACTGGTTTGGTGGTGATGGCGTAGTGGCGAAAGTTGACGATGAACGTCCCGTCGTCTTCGGTGGATTGCTCCCTGTTAAGAAGGAGGACGCGACGGATGGATTTGAGGGGGGTTCGTTGCGGGTTGATTGGGGGGAAGAGAGACTGGAAAGCGGTCGTGGTGAGGGACTCGAGGTGGCGGGGGACTTTGGAGGTGTGGTCCGAGTTGGGGTTGGTGAAGTTGTTCATGACTAGGAGGGGAGGAGTGATGTACTCTTTGCCGCCCCCCTTGGGGTGTCGCTGGGCTCGCCGGACGTCCTTTGTCAAAGAGTACTTTTCTACGCGAAAGTGAAAGGTAGGGCCGCGGGGGGTGATGGCGAGGCGCATGTTGGTGTTGCCCGACTCGGAGCGGGAGAAGAGAAGGAGGTGGGAGACGCCGAGGGGGCCGCACATGGTCACGTAGTCGCGTAGGCGGTTGGCTTTGCGCTCTTTGAGGCGGGAGGCGGTGCCGGGTTCCATTACGCGCCGGACGTCGGCGGCAAGTTGAGAGATGCTGGTTCCTACTTCGCCGGCGCCCATGCGGATGACCATGGATTTCGGGTCTTTGGTGTTGATGTGGCCAGTGACGGCGGTGGGGGCGGCTGGGTTGTGAGCACCCAGGTGGGTTCTTCTCTTGGAGCGTTTCTTGGCCATTGTGGTGGTGGTTGATGTGTTTTCTCGGGTTTCGTAGGCAGAGAAATGTATGATGGAGGAAGCTTTCGACCTGCTGCAGCAAACCAATTGATGCGCCAGAGCTTTGGCGGCGCGCAGAGAAAATTTCGGTGGGGCCTTTGCTTATCGGGCCGCCCCACATGGCCGATAAGCCTGGAATTTTGGAAGATGGCTTTGTAGTTCGACAGCTTCTGAAAGTCTATTTCACCGGACAAACACTTTCTTGTAAGGTTTGATTGTCCGAAACACCGTCAAAATGTCGTCAGTCAAGCGCAGAAAGATCTCCGACAACCCTTCCGCGGTGAAGAAAAAGAAGACCGAAGCACCCAAGCCCAAAATCACACCTGGGCCAGAACCCAGAATCGAAGATGCAGTATCTGAGGCCTCAGATGCCGAGGAGTCGACCACCCTTGACAATGAGAACGGGGAGGCTGCCCCAAAGACCTTCAAGGATCTCGTATGTTGGAATTGATGGTCTGTATAGTGTTTGAGTCTTCTGCTGACTTGTACCCAGGGCATCGTCGACTCCCTGTGCGAAGCATGCGACCGACTCGGATACAAGCAACCAACCGCTATTCAGCAAGAGGCCATCCCACTTGCGCTTCAAGATCGCGACATCATTGGTATCGCCGAGACGGGTTCCGGAAAAACAGCCGCTTTTGCCCTTCCAATTCTTCAAGCTTTGCTCGACAAGCCCCAGCCCTTGTTCGCCCTCGTTCTTGCGCCGACAAGAGAACTTGCCGCCCAGATCGCCCAGTCCTTTGAAGCTCTCGGTTCCCTGATCAACCTCCGCTGCGCTCTTCTTCTTGGTGGTCTAGACATGGTACAGCAAGCTATCGCCCTCGGAAAGAAGCCTCACGTCGTCGTCGCAACCCCCGGTAGACTTCTCGACCATTTGGAAAAGACCAAGGGCTTCAGCTTGCGCAATCTTAGGTACTGCGTCATGGACGAAGCCGATCGCCTCCTCGACATGGACTTCGGCCCCATCCTCGAGAAGATCCTCAAGTTCCTCCCCCGCGAGCGCCGCACTTTTCTGTTCTCCGCCACCATGTCCAGCAAAGTCGAGTCCCTCCAGCGCGCCTCTCTCCGCGACCCCCTAAAGGTCAACGTCTCCACCTCCAAGTACCAAACCGTCTCGACGCTCGTCTCCAACTACCTCTTCATCCCTCACATTCACAAGGACACGTATTTCATCTACCTCTGTAATGAATTCGCCGGCAAGACAATGATCGTCTTTACCCGTACTGTTCTCGAGACGCAAAGAATTGCCATTCTGTTGCGCACTCTGGGCATGGGCGCTATCCCGCTCCACGGTGGCTTGTCTCAGTCAGCTCGTCTCGGTGCGCTGAGCAAGTTCCGCGCTGGGACGAGGAATATTCTTGTGGCTACTGATGTTGCGGCTCGTGGTTTGGATATTCCCAATGTGGACTGTGTCATCAATTATGATTTGCCGCAGGATTCGAAGACATATATTCATCGGGTTGGTCGTACGGCTCGTGCGGGCAAGTCCGGGCATGCTTTGAGTATTGTGACGCAATAGTGAGTTATCTGTCTCTACCTCTTGTTGACCTGAAAACTAACGTGAACAGTGACCTCGAAATCTGGACCCGCATCGAAGCCGCCCTCGGCACCAAGCTCACCGAGTACGCTTACGAAAAGGACGAGGTGATGGTTTTTAAGCCCCGTGTGGAAGAGGCTCAACGGCACGCGAGAAATGAGATGAAGAACTTGATTGATGACCGGGGGAAGAAGGGGTCGGTGCTGAAGGGCCACAGGGGGAAGAAGAGGGGTGCGCCCGGGTCTGGGAGGGATAATATGGATACTGAGGAGGGTTGAGAAGGCTCTGGAAGGTGATGAATCTTTTTATTTAGTCTGGCATGTGCGGAGTTTGAAAAAAGGTTGTTATTTCTTGGGAATAGGGGCGGGGGTGAGTGGAGGATAGAGAGCGCCGGAGTGGGTATATACCATCTTGGGGAGTTTTACGTGTAATGGGGGCGCGCTGGGTTGGTGAGTGAATACATTTGGATTAACTTTGTCACGTCCATCCTATTCCTGTTGAGTTCATCCTGCCCTGAAATGTGCATGCTATGTGAACTCACTGTCCATCCTCCAACACCCTCGTCCAATCCCACTTCCTCCACCTCTTTTTGAACCCCTCCACCCTCTCATCCCCCCTCGTCCACCTCCCCTGCTTCTTAATCACAGCGACATCAGCATCCAACATCCCCCCAATGACCTCCCTAGCAAACCCATCCCCCCTCGGCCAACTCCCGCTATCCTCCACCACATGCCCCAACCCCCCATCAAGCCCAAACCAAGCATGAAAATACGGCATCTCCTTTGCAATGCTCTTCCGGAACGCCATCCTCCCAAACCCGGGCTCCTTGCTCTTTTTGAGAGTATCAATCACCTTTTTGTGCTGGGACCACTCCTCCCCCGCGCTCATCATCGCTTCCCTGAAAAATGCCGGTGCCGTATCCCCTAGTTCGTAAGGGATGGGGACAGCAACCATAGCGGCGTGCTGCCTGCGCTGCGGGTTCGCGGCATTTTCGTAAAAAATGACTTCTCGTCCTTGGTCGTGATACATCCTCGTAAGCGACTTCATGAAATTCCTCATCTCCTCCCACTCATCATCGTCGCATTCAAGGAGATTTGTTCGATGCGACAAAGGGACGATGACGGCTCCGCCTTCCGCACCCGTCAGCTCCGGAGCCGGCGCCAAAGTGAGATACGTCCTCGTACCCAAAGAAACAACCGGCGCCACCGGCAAGTTTCCCGGCGGGTTCTTCTCCTCGTGATAACACAACGGACAACTGTCCAATATCCGATTCAACTTCTTGTACTCCGTCACAGCGACATTCTTCAAGCTCGAGTCAGTCTTGTGCACCCTCTTCGCCAATTTCTCCGCATTCTCATCCAGATACTCCAAATCATTGTCGAACTTCCCATCCTTGGCGATCCTCTCCGCCAGACGCATCCCTTCCCCGCCGGCTTCGCCTTTTGTACGGCGCTCTTCGCGGACCATGTCGTCCAGCGTCATCTCGTCGTTTTCCACCACTGTTCCGCGCTCAAGACCCCGTTTGTTGGTTACTGGCTTTACTTCCCCTCTTGACCCGCCGGCCAAGAGGCGCGAGTGGGAGGCGTCGAGGACTATGGCGTTGCTGGTTGCCTGGCCTGACTGGAACGCCGCCATGGCAGAGTTGAATTCTGCTTCCAGCTTGGGCACGTCGGGGGAGTTGCGGAGTTTGGCCTTCATGAGCTGGGCGCGGAGGCGGTTGAGGGCTGATTGATCCATGGGATGGGCAGGGGCAATTTTGTCTTCGATTAAGACGCCTTGTTCCAGTTCGGCGGGGGGTTTGCTCAGGGTCGGGAAGCCAGGGGGTGGTGGTGCATTCTTTTGGCTGGCGATTCTCTCCGCGTAGAGCTCCCCGGTTGGCTTCTCCTTGCCAACGTAGCCGCTTCCGTAGACCTTTCTCCTATCCACTTCAATCTTTTCCTCTCGCACATCGTCAAAATCCCGGAGACTGCCAAAGCGCTCAATCGCGACTTCGTCCACTGGCCGGCCGGTTTCCTCGGCGATGGTGTAGACAGCCTTGAGCTTCGTCATGCGCCATTGTGACCCGTCGTCGCCAAAGGTGTATCTGACCTCCCGCGGCTTGCCGGTCTCTGGCTCCTCTGCCGGCTTATTGCTCGCCTCTTCCAGGCCCCTGTTTAGTTCCCGATGATGCAACACCCTCTTCGGCTCCTCCCTCACAGGCGAGGGACTTTTCCGTTTGTTACGCTGGACATAGTCAATATCCAGCGCAGACGGCGCCGTCATCCACGAGTCTCGGACCAATGACGACTTGGATTCACCCGGCGCGAGTTCCTCGTCTGGCAGTGGTAGGTCTTCTTTCGGGTCGGATGCTTTTAAATCCTTCGTGTCCTTCCCGCTGCGCCGGTGCCTGTCTCTGTCTCTGTCCCGGTCATCATCTCTATGCCGGTGTCGATGCCGCCTTGACTCGTCGTCCTCATCATCCCGGCGGTACCGCTTATGCCTGCGGCTCTCATCGTCTTGGTCGTCGCGTCGTCGTCTTCGATCGCTGTCTCTGTCGCGCTCTGTTGACCTGTCTCGTCTCGACTCTCGATGGTGGTGTCTATGTTTTCTGTCTCTGCGCTCCTCCTTTTCCTTTTGGCGCTCACGCTCGGCCCTTTCGGCAGCGAGAGACTTTTCAAAGTCTTCGAGGCTGTCCATTTTCTGGGGTTGTTTGCTGGGGTTGATGGCGACGATGCATTGGAAATTTAAGAAGCCAGAGCCGCCAGTGACGTCGAGAACTGGGAGCTCCATTCAAATGTGCACCGTGCACGACGCTAGGATTATAGCGCCGATGCTTAGTGGGGTAGGGGTTGTACTAGGGGTGCCCCACTGTTGACTTCACTTTTTGGTGGCATCCTCCCCCACTGAACTCCAACATATTGAGTTGAGCAACACAGAAGTTGGAGACACAGCGGCAGTGCTGAAAGTATGTGCCATATCCTCTCATCATCTCGGAAGTGAATAACAACTTCTGACCACCACCTTTCCCCATCTCAAAACAACTCCAACCTCCAAAGTGGCTGAGCAAAACGGGAAGTAACCCTTCCGTTCGGCAGAGCCCATCCCCAACCTTCAACCTGACGTTGCCTCCCGCTGTCAACCACCTGTGACTATCCGAGTTTATCTCTGTACCATTCCAAACCTCGTCTTCGGGTTGGTCTCGAGAGAAAAGGACGCTTATGACTAGCTTCATTGTCCCCAACTCATGGCCGCCATGTGGCTTTATCCTCCAACAATGAATAGTCCCCTTCTCTTTTTGTTTCCACGTTTCAGGAATATCACGAGATGGTCCGGTTTTGCTCTATTGTCTCCCCGTACTCCCAGTTATTTGTCTTCCCGGCAATCTTCATCATTGAGATAGACTTGTCAGTGTGCAAGGAAGTACCTTGACCTAAAACCTCCGACAGACCGGTTTCCTTCCGGGCCCGCCCTAACGCGGCCATCCCATCCCATCTCAGCCTCTTCCTGTGTTTCCGGGATTGAAACGTGCCGGTGTTGTGTCTGTCTGTCCTGACCAAATCTGCCGACCAGCCAGGTGATCTGCTTGTGTACTGTACCAAGTATCGAGCTTGCTAATAATCTCGAGCTGCGATGACTGATGTCTTTGCAGGAGTTAATCAGCATTTAATATAGCTACAGGGCGCGCTGTGTATACTCGGATCCGATAGAGCTTGCTATCTTCGGCTGTGAAGCTTTTATTTAACATTGGTGTTATTTTCGCCCTGCGAAGCTTTTATTTAACATTGGTGTTATTTTCGCCTTGCGCTAGTTTGAGATTTGATAGTATTTGTTATTGCAAGCGTTTTATTTAAGCAGATCATAGTCTCAATAGCTATTCTAATCATAGTAGCTCCCTTAATTTTGAGTGGGAAGATATACTGCGTAAGCGCCGGTAGGAACGGCAACTACCTTGGTGTCCTGTCGTCTCGTATGCATCTCAGTGGCGGGCCGGGGGACAAGAACTCACCGCACCACCACACCATTTCCCACCAAAAGCGGTTTCTCGGATTAAAATGGTCAAAAAATGGAGAGATTGTCTCTGTGCCACGAGGCGACCGCGGTGGAATTGCGTCACTGTCGTTACACCGACATCTCTCGACGTAACTTCTCTTTCACACGTAGAACCGAGGGGTGATGATGACTGTCGTGAAATCAGGCAACAGGTGAGAAAATGTAATGTATTAACCACAAAATTGAGAAGTGCATATTCCCAGCCCGTAAATCCCCCAACAAGTGCGAAAAAAGAAACAAAAAAAAGATCCCAAAACGCCGACTTGCTTGTTCATTCCCATCATTAACCTTGATCCATTCATCTC
Organism: Podospora anserina S mat+; assembly: GCF_000226545.1. Classification (NCBI taxonomy): domain Eukaryota; kingdom Fungi; phylum Ascomycota; class Sordariomycetes; order Sordariales; family Podosporaceae; genus Podospora; species Podospora anserina. The sequence continues at coordinate 2,622,182 of NW_001914857.1, forward strand.
ACAAAAGAGCAAAAAAAAAAAAATGAAAAATACACCCCAGGGTATAACCTAACATCAATTCCTACATCCCATCCCATCCATCTTCAACACCATTTTTATATCCTTCAATCAAAACCACCCAGCTACACACCATCAATATCCATACCGCTGCTGCGTATACTGCTGCCCTTGCTGCTGCTGCTGCTGCCCCCCACCCGGCTGCAAAGGCGAAGGAACCTTTGCGTAATCAGCCGGGTTATACGCCGCATAAGGCGACTTCTGAATCGAATCATGCTTCCTCTGCCCCGTGTGATGCTCCTCATTCGTCTCCCTATGCGGCGCCAACTGCTGTTGCTGCCCTGGGTACCCCCCTTTCAGATCAGGGTTCGGAGACGTGATGCTTGACTGATAACTCGCCGGGCGTGAACCCGCATTCGACCACTGGCCCTGCTGCGAGTGTGGACTGCCGTGGTTGGTGGGGGGGCGGTTTGGATCAACTAATGACTCCCGGTTAGCTGAGCTCGGTGTGGGTTGCGGTGAAGGCAATGGTGAATTAAATTTCGGGGTGCGCTGACCGTTGGCAAAGACAAAGTCGCCAGGCATTTCGACGGCAAAGTTGTTGTTGTTGTTGGTTTGGCCAGCCTCTACGCCAGGGAGTTCCTGGGGGCCGTTATCATGGGGGATTTGCCCGTATTGGGGTGGTTGTTGCTGCTGTTGCTGGGCTGCTTGGATTTGCTGCTGGAGACCCCCCGGCCCTTGAGAGCCTGCCGTGCCGGGTCGTCCGTAGGGGTTGTGCACTGATGTGACTCTGGGGATTTGGTACGGCATTCTTGGTGAGTGCATCTGCGGCGGGGTGCTGCCGCCGTTGATAGACGGTGAGTAGTGAAGACTGGAAGGAGACGGCAATGGTGATCGTACAGTGTTGCGTCTGTCGGCTGGGTTGAGCGTCTTCAGCTTTCCGTCCTCAATCATGGCTGACAGCACACCGGCATCCAGCAGCTCGGCCTTCTTGATCATCCTCTGCACCATTTCGGCCGACGCCTTCTTCATCTGAGACCTGACATAGCTGACCATGGTGACGTTGCACTTGATTTCGATGTCCTCGCGGAGGTAGAGTCCGTCCGAAGGTACGCCTAATGCTTTGAGGCCAATCTCTGGCACCTCGGGGGGCTCGACACCGGGTTGGTTACCCGCGATGCGATAGGTGCTGCGCATGTCGATATTCATGGGCGCGTAGACGTGTGTTTGAAGTCCCCAGGGCATATCGTGAAAGCAGCCGTTGAACTTGATAGTCGAGGATCCCATCTTGCCGATTCCAGGTACGAGCTGGAGGCGCTCCGTGATCTCATACCAAGTCGAGTAATACTCATCGGTCTCGGCATTTTGAGGCGCCGCGATGGGCTTGTGGTCGATAACCAGCGGGTTGAGCGTGATGACTTCTGAATGGGAATGAAGAATATCAATGGCGAGTTGGCGGGGGATAAAGCCCGGGATGGGCGTGATGACGGTGAAGGTGTCCTTCTTCCGCAACATGGCGAATGAGTTGGTCCTGAACTCTTACGGTTGTATGAGAGAATAAAAGTTGGATATACAGTTCGAGATGGTGATGTGAGCGATTACCCGTTCCAGGTTGTTAGTTCTGGGGGATGCAGAATGAAAAACTAGAATAAAGCTGCCAGGTCGGCATGGGATATGGGGTAGGAGTGCTAAAAATGGTACAACAAAGAAGCTGTGATAGTATCAAAGAGGGGAGAGGGCGTGGGAAGCGGGTTGATCAGATGGGACCTGGGGTTTCTTGAACAAACGGCTGGGCTCTGGGCGGCCCTCGCTGTGAGTGGTTGAAGCTGCAGGACTGTTGGTCGCTCCCTGCTGGGCAGATGGGACCGGGACGTCTGCTCAGCCCAAAGAGGCCGGCCCAAAGCCGCCAGTCGCTCAATCCCCCCGCCAAGTGACAAGGTCAATCAACTATCTGGGCTGGGACTCGGAGACCCTTTGTCCCGGAGAGCCGTCCAGCACGATGACGTGAGACGGACGGCCGCGCCTCTTGTACGTACTACTTAATCGAGTAGTTTGCCATGCTGCTCTCTATCACTGCCCTCCTCTACATCCTCTACATCCTCTACATCCTCTACATCCTGTGATGAAGTAATGAAACATGGACAAAAGCTCAGTCCTTCGTATGGGTAACTTGAGACAAGCTGGTGGTTTTGATCGCTGGTCAAGCTCTTTAGTGTGAGAACCGTTAATGCTGTTGGGTCCACTTGACCCAAACGTGGAGGCCTTGGGTTTTTTGAATGTTTACCATGTGCGAGGAACCAGTGCACTGTCTTCCATGCCCGTGTAACCGAGAGTTGGGAGACGTGTCGCCAGCCCTTTTGTCAAGAGGCATATAGCTCATGTCGGTGGTGAGCATGAGCCCTCTGTTGGTGATATAAGTGATAGATTCTGATAGGTCCCGAGTATCTGATACCCACGGACACATGGAACACTGACTGTTGACATTTCCATGCATCCATGCTGGGCTGGAGGCTCTACAGTGGGGCACACAGTGAATTTAGCGTTGCGGTGGAAGCCTTCCCAAGTTTTGTTTGCCCCACCATGCTCGGAACCCCGCCGTCGGTTTGATTCTGTCACTGGTGCTTGGGGTCTGGACAATATTCTCCCCATCCCAAAAACAACCAACCATACCACAACAATGGCATCGACATCAGCAGACCCAGCGCAAACGCCAGAGACCAAGCCCCCCGTCGCCATCGTGGTGATTGGCATGGCAGGTTCGTGATGTGCGCCTCCGTTCCTTGCCCACCCTTCCACTAATCCAACATGACAGGCTCGGGCAAGACGACCTTCATGCAGAGAATCAACGCCTACCTCCACGAGAAGAAACAACCACCATACGTCATGAACCTCGATCCCGCCATCACCCACTCCCCCTTCCAGGCCAACATCGACATCCGCGACTCGGTCAACTACAAGAAGGTGATGGAAGAGTACAAGCTTGGCCCAAACGGAGGCATCATGACGTCTCTGAATCTCTTCGCCACAAAGGTTGACCAAGTCATGGGGATTCTCGAGAAGCGCGCCAAGCCCAACCCGGACAACCCTGCCCAAAAGCCCATTGATAAGATCCTCGTCGATACGCCCGGTCAGATCGAAGTGTTTGTCTGGTCAGCTTCGGGCACAATTCTTCTGGAGTCGCTCGCATCATCGTTCCCCACCGTCATCGCCTACGTAATCGACACCCCGCGCACGAGCTCAACGTCGACCTTTATGAGCAACATGCTTTATGCCTGCAGTATTCTCTACAAGATGAAGCTGCCTATGATCTTGGTGTTCAACAAGGCCGACGCGAAGGACCCATCCTTTGCCAAGGAGTGGATGACGGACTACGAAGCCTTCCAGGCTGCTCTTGCCGAGGATGAGAACAGCAATGCCTTTGGTGGTGTAGAGGGAGGGGACGGTGCTGGGAGTGGGTATATGGGCGGTCTTATCAACAGTATGAGCCTGATGCTCGAGGAGTTCTACTCTCACCTCAGCGTCGTCGGCGTCAGTTCGCTCCTCGGTACTGGTATCGATGAATTCTTTGAGGCTGTTGCGGAAAAGACAGAGGAGTTCAAGAAGGACTACCAGCCAGAGCTGGACCGGAGGCGCGAGGAGCGGGAGAAGAACAAGGAGAAGCAGCGCGAAAAGCAGCTTGCCAAGATGATGACTGACATGAACATGGGCGACTCGTCCATGTCCAAGGCTGTGGCCGATCTCAAGGCTGGCGACGAGGACGAGAAGGACGCCCCGACTCTGAGCTCTGACGAAGACGAAGACGAAGACGACATCGACATTGATGAGGATGACCGAGAAGGGCTGCAAGCTAGATACTCGGCCGCCATGCAGTCGGACTCTGTTGAGACGGATGCTAGCTTTGCAAAGTATATTTACTCTCAGCGCTAGGCGCACATGAGTAAAAGAGACTGGGCAGTGGGAGGAATAAAGGGTATATTTAGCATTTGACTCGGCGTTTAGACATGATACCAGGGTGTTTTTGGTAGCGGAAAAAGACGAAATTAAGTTTTCATGACCAGACTATATTCTGTTCCTGTCCAATGTACCCCCAACGCCATGATGTGCAAAATGCTGTTCCTGCCACCGAGCCGTAGCCACCCCCTCGTAAGGTGTTATCTATGGCAGCTCCATCTTTATGTTCCTCAATCCCATTCGTGTTTTTTAGTTTTCGTTCGCCTGAGTGTATGAATCGATCACCGAGCCTCGAACTGAACCATTCTATACACGAGATTTGTCAGCGTTTTGAGCGATGGACGGGGGAGAGGGGAGGGGGATGAACAAACCTTCTGGTGCGCTCCTTGTAGAGGACACGGGCACCGCACTTTTGGCAGCGGATGGGAGCGCCCTTTTCGAGGGGGACGCGGACGGCGCAGTCGCCGCAGCGGTAGATCATTGTGCCCGAGCTGGCGGCGACGTCGTCGCGCTGGGAGAAGGCGCCCGAGGGGGCTTCGTAGTCTTGGCCGGACATTTCTTTTTCCTGGTTGACGACGGTGAGTGATTGGGTGTAAGTGATTGCTTGGGAAGTGCGATGGATTGTTTGTGGATGAGATGGTTGACGATAGCGAATGGATGGACGGAGTGGAGGGGCTCTATCAAAGACAGATTGATGCGCGCGCTGACTGACGGGAGAGCAGCAGCAAGGCAGAAAAAAAGGCGGAGGGGGGCGGCAAAACCTTTGGCGGTGGGAAACGGACGGTGAAACAGCAGGGATCACGTGGTAGTTTGGGGTGATTGACAGGGGGTTTCCGGCAGGCAAGGAGACCCCGGGAGACGACGCTATCGGGAATCGAGACCCGGGGAAGGCTGCTGTCAGGTGAACCTTGACAGCAGTTGCTTCCCTTAAACAACAAACGAGTAAATACTGTATATTTTTTTTTGTATAAATTCTTGATACCCCAGACCTTTCACGGCTGGCATACCTCAAACATAACCATCCTTACCCTCCCTCACCAACAAAATAACCCATGTTCTCCAACGACAACCCCCCATCACCACCCACCCAACCACTCCCCTCCCCCTCAACCTTCGACACCACCACCCCCCCCTCTCAAGAAACCGACTGCCCCTTCTGTCACATCTCCCTCACCTACCCCCCCTACCCCCCATCCTCCCCCCCACCCCCTGATTCCCTCTCCCCAACCCTAACCCATCCCCACCCATCAACCCACCTGATCCTCTCCACCCCCCTTTTGATCGCCTTCCTCGACATAATGCCCCTCTCTGTAGGCCACCTCCTCCTCTGCCCCCGCGCCCACCGCCCAAAACTAACAGACGTCACCCCCGCCGAATCCGCCGAGCTGGGGAAGTACCTCCGGATCCTCTCGACAGCAGTCTCCAGAGCGACAGGCATCAAAGACTGGAACGTGGTGCAAAACAACGGAGCGGCGGCGGCGCAGGTGGTGCCCCATTGCCATTTTCACGTTATCCCCAGGCCAGAACTGAGGGATAAGAGGAATGAGAGGTTTACTAGTACCATGTTTGGGCGTGGGCAGAGGGATGAGTTGGATGAGGAGGAGGGGGAGAAGCTGGCGGGGGAGATTAGGGAGATGGTGAGGGTGGTGGTGAGGGATGATGAGGAGAGGGAGGGGAGGGGCAAGTTGTAGGGGGGGATATGAGCATGGATATGGGTGTTGATGGTGGGCTTGGATCAGCATGATGAAGCTATCATGTGTTGGGTGTGGAACGAGGAAGCGAGGTGTGCGTTGAGATACCCCCTTTTTGTATTTGGCGTTGAAAGTTCCATGAGAAAAGGCCCCGGGGCGATCTAGTGGAGGATGGAAACATGGCGGCGCGAAAATAGCAGCACAATTTCCCAAATGCTAAACACTCCGCTGGAGATAGAGTTCTCGATTGAAAATCCCCCACCCCCCTAAGCTACATAGCTGCCAACAAACAAGCGCAACTCGTCCGTCTCAAATCTACTCATCATCCCCAAAGAAAACCTTGATCGGCAACCAATCATCCCCACACACCTTGAACCGGTCAGGAATAGCATCAATCTTCTTGACCTCCTCCTCAGTCAACTCCCAATCATCCAGCTCAAAGTTGGCCTTGATCCTCGACTCAGTGACGCTCTTGGGCAGGACACTCCACCCCTTTTGAACCCCCCACGCGAGCAGCACCTGCTGCGGCGTCTTGCCTTTAGCTTCAGCAATAGCCTTGATCGTGTCGTTGGTGTACAACGGCGAGTCACTGCTTCCGAGAGGGGAGTACCCCGACGAGTGAATCCCCTTGGCCGTGTTGTAGGCGACCAGCTTAGGGGAGGGGTTGCCAGGGTGAAGTTCGATTTGGTTGACGGCCGGGACCATCTTTTCTCTCCATCAGCGACCCTTATCTCTCGAGATGGAATCAAAAAGAATGAACGTACCTTGCAAGAAGGATCACCAAGAAGCCTCTCCAGGTTCTTAATCCCAAAATTACTAACTCCGATAGCCTTCACCTTCCCCGTCTCCACCAGCTTCTGCATCTCCCTCCACGTATCGACAAAATCCCAATCCTGATACACCTCCCCCTTGCCCTCATTCTCCCCCTGCCTCTCCGGATCAATACTCGCCGGCCAATGCACCAAGAACAAATCGACATACTCCACCCCCAAGTTCTCCAAGCTCTTCTCCAACCCCTCCCTCACCCTCTTGTGCCAGGGGTTGTCCAGCTTGGTCGTCAGCCAGATCTCTTCCCGGGGGACGCCAGACGCCTTGATCCCCTGCCCGACTTCCTTCTCGTTGCGATACCCAAAGGCCGTGTCAATGTGGCGGTATCCATTCCGAAGAGCCGCCTCAACCGCCTTTCCGACCTCACCGGGGGAGGACTGCCAGGTTCCGAGGCCGATGGCTGGGATGGAGAGACCTGGGACGTTGAGGGGGTACCGTTTGCTAAAAGTGAACGTTAGTTAAGGCGGCGAAAGGGAAGAGAGCGGGAAACATACGTTGTCTTCTTAGTCGAAGCCATTGTTGCTAGCGAACGCGAGATGGCCGGGTATGAGTAAATGGAAGACGAAGATCGAAAAGGGCGGAGACTTGTCCTGGCTACTTGTCTGGGAATTGGTCTCAGAATAGAGAGCATGGTACAGCGTAAGGTATTTCAGAGACAAAAACAGCCCTCTTATAGGTAGAACGAAAGGCTTCGGTTACCTTCTACTCTCCTAATAATTTCCCACCCACTCCCTCAGCTTATGACGTTATCATATCCCCGCGCGCGGGATTCAATGAGGGGTTCGTCTGACCGCGCTACTGTACCTCAGGAGGAGCTTGAGCTCTGATGGTGACAATCTGGTGGGGTACAAGACCTGCAGGCCGAGCTGTCTGGGAGGGGCTTCATTGGTCTTTTGTGTGTCCAAAAGGGGGCTTGACGGGCCGACACTGCGGGTGTTGTACAATACGAAAAGAAAGGGTGGAGATTCGAATACGTTGACATAGTCTCTAGAAAAGACAAGATGGACGATCCTCTATCGCGGCTGAAGCGTCTCTTGAAGAGAACATACCCCTGACCAAGTGTCATCATGCATGCAGGTACCCGAGACCCAAGCAAGGGGTCAAAGTCCGAGATCAACAAGAGCCGCACTATATCAGTCGTCCCATGATATAAATGAACCCCAAAAACTTTGTCATGCTTCGCTATAATAAAACAACTCAAAGATTAAAGCCCGTCTTTCTTTTAACACCCCCCCATCCAACACCAACAAAAAAACGCTGCTAAATTGACCCTCAGTACATCTGCGCTTTGACACCAGTAAAAAGATTCGAGTAATGAACCATAAAGTTCTTGATGGACTCGGCAGGCTTGGGCGAAGCTGTGCGATCACCGATGCGGTGGATTTCCTAACCCTCTGTGCCACTGCTTCTGAAAGTAGCACAAAGCGCCGCGTAGTGGTGCGTGAGGTCCAGGACGTTCTGCGGCAGGTTAGTGGCCTGAATGATGCTCCGAATCTTGACGGCGCCCTCATCCTCAATAAGAATGCGAATTGTGTGTAGCAGCTCGGGCGAGAACTCGCTGTACCACCTATACTGCCAAGTTACCAGCCGGATGACTGCCGCAACCGCATCTCGTGTGAGCTTGGTCTTCATAAACACCTTCAAGATACCCGCAAGGGCCTTGGGGCTAAACCGCTGTCCGAGACAGGCACGGTACGCCTCCACAGCCTCGTCCGTGTGCTGGAGGCGCTCGGCAAGGCTGCCAAGAATCTCCCACTCCTCAGGGGACTTCTTGTACTGCATGCTTTGAGCGCGGTACTGAGCCATCTGGGTACGCCATATTGTGTAGACGCGGAGGTCCTCGTAGAGTACCATGAAAAGGCTGTCAAGCCAACGCTCACACAGCCGCTTGTTATTAAGCCGGGAGGAGTGGTCCTCGGAACCCTGTCCAATGTTAGCAACTGGCCCTACGTGGTCAGACACTGCTGCACTCACCTTCTCTTCTGCCTTCTTCACCACATCGGGGTCCATGGCACTCGAAGGTCTCTCGATATCTTCGGGCTTTCCATTGGCCGCTGGTGGCGCCAGATTTTCACCGTCAGCTTCCTGGCCAGCTTCTTCGCTCTTTTCAGCCACCTCAGTCTCCCCCACCGCGGTTTCTCCGTTAACGCCTGGGTCAGGGCTTCCGCGAAGAACATCGGTGCTAGGATTTCGGTTCGCGGGGTAATGCGAGGATTCCTGCTTCTCACGGTACTCGTCTTCCATGACGAAGACGTTGCTCCGGATCTTGAGCAGCTGGTCCCAGCCAATCTTGGCTGTCATTTCGGTCAAGATGGCGTAGGCCTGCTTGAAGGTGCCACGATAAGTGGCCGCGCGGAGGCCCAAGAGACTCGGGTCAATCTGCTCCGAGTAACGAAAATCGGGCTCACTGTCGATCTCGTCTAGCCTCGTCTCGGGGAGGGTTGGCAAGTGATACTCCTTCGGCTCCGGCATGATCGGTGCATCCTTATCCTGGTAGGTAAACATCGGGCACGAGTTGAGTGTCGTCAGCGCATTTTCCCAATCTTCCATGGCCACATAGACCTGGGCGAGTCTAGCCCATGTTCCAAACTCGCTTGGTGCTGCGATGGTGCTTCGGTCGGCGCAGCCAAGAGCCAGCCGTAGTCTCTCTTCCCTCTGTTCGGGAGTGGTGGCAGTCTCGGCCTTCTTCAACAGGAATTCGGCTTGCGTGTCCAGCATGACATAATCCATGGGCATTTCCTTGATGGCTTCGTGCAGGACGCGGATGCCTTGTACCTCCTCGTTGCCCATGAACATGACCTTGGCCAGCAAAGATGCAACCTCAACGTTCTGCGTGCGCAATTTCTCGAACAAGTTGATACCCGAGGCGTAGCGACCGGTAGTGTGAAAGTATTTTATGAGACCAGTCGTGAGATGGTTCGAAACAACGTTGGGTACCTGTACAACCGAGTCGGACCCGAGCGACCAGCCTGCCCGTCCATTAGCAATCGCTCGTCGTTGACGTATTCTGGTATGACAACGTACCCCTGAAAAATAGCTGCTCGGCTGCGCTGAGGAAGCGATGTTCGGTCTCCGTGTTAGTGACGGGGTTGAACCGTCTCACGCACATGATCTTCCTTATAGCATCACCTGTTCCATCGTCGGCATAAGAATAGGCTCGCAACACACTGCAGAGATATGTCTCTAGCCAGAGCTCGTCGGTTGCCTTGCGCTTTTCGCCGCGCTCGTCAATACAGTAAGCTTCTACTGAACCAGGAAAGGGGGCATGCACGCGCATATCGACTCGGGAGAAGGCATTGTAGCAGCTGGAAAGAAGGAGTTGTCAGCTAACGTGCTGAATACACAATCGTGGGTATAGGCGTACCAGTAGGTGCCCTCGAGCGTCTTTGTGGTTGCCGAGGGGCCAAACTCTTTGTATGCAAGAGTGTTGATGTAGGCAGCCAGACTGGCTGACGACGAGGCATCTACACCAGTGACATGGTGGTACACCCCAACTTGCTTGGTTTGTTGTCTCAATGGTTGTTTGACGAGGTGGACGAGGTCAGGGGGCCCCAGTTCACGAAGGGAGCTCAGAGACTCGGTGCGAGCCTCAATTGCTTCGTGCAGGACCTCTTCCGTGACCCTGAGAGCAGTGTTAGTGGTTATTGAAGAGTGCCTGGCAATGACTGAGGTGGAGGCCGACGAACTCGGGAACCGCTGGCGCTACCATGATGGATGCGCCGTTGCGACGGGAATGAGATGCCCCTCAGGGAGCTCGAGAAGACGAAGCTGGTCTTAAGAAGAAGACGGGAGCTTGGACCTTGCGGTTGGATTGGAACCTGGGTGGGTAGTGGCGATTGAGAGCTGAAGCGGTGCTATTTGGATATAAACATGTATGCGCGCTGCAATCCCCAAGTCCAGAAACGTCTGATGCGCCAACTGCACAAGACTGGACGAATGCGAGGGGGTGATGTCGGGTTGTTCTGGTCTGGCCTACCCCGTGGTGTTGCTGCACAGTGGCCCAAATGCCAAATGTCTCCTGCAGCCGACAGCTTTAGTGGGGCACAGTGGGATTGGTGTTCCTTGTAAGGCCGCGCACGGTCCCGGGCCGGGCAGGCATATCGTCACTCTCAGCACTTCGGGCGGTGCCAAGAGAGTGCCAATGAAAGCTGCCGGCCGGCATGTCGCGTCTCGAAATATACCAACCGCGATTTGGTTATTGGAGGATTTGGAGATGGACATGCGCATTCGACTACTTGCGCATACGATACATGGCAGCAGCTTGAGACTTTCAACCCTAGCCTACCACTGATAGTCGCGCCAGTTCATCCAACGGAGTCCTGCATGACCACTTTGGCATTTCACCGGCGTCAACATGGCAAGTCTCTTGCACCGTCCCGTCCAGCTCCATCAACCATGGAGAAACCACACAGAACCAATGCTAATCGCTTCGCCGCCCAGCCTGCATTTCAAGCAATCAATGTCGAACCCGACGAAATCGTCGATGAGGAGATCGACAACACTCGAGATATCCAGGTGGAAGATGCCCTGAAGCTATTCCAAACCGCCCTCAAACTACACTCGCAAGGCCCCAAGTTCTTCGATGACGCGGCCGACGCCTATAACGCCCTTTTCGGCTCCGAAATCTTCAAATATCCAGAGGCAAAGACCGAGTACGAGCGGGCCGAAGCGGGCGAAGATGGCGTCCTGGCTGTTGAGCCCACGTTTGCGACAGTGCTCGATGCCGCTGCCGCAGAGACCGACACCCTGAGCAACACCCTCCCACAAGCCTTCTACCTCGCGTACAAAAACCACGGCCAATTTATCGTCGATCGGATTAGGCGCAAGATCCGAAAAGCTTTCGTGGCCAAGTCGGCCGCTCTTGAGGATCCAGCTGTGTTGGAAGATGCCAGGAAGGCACTGGAGGATTTCAGCGCCGCGCTCGACCGTGACCCCTCAGACGCCGAGTTATGGAGAAAAACCGCCCGCATGGCTGCTTTCCTGAAAAGCAGCCGGATTAGTCGCTACAGCTTGGAGGCTGCCATCGAATTGGACGATGACCCTGCGGTGGACGAGGTGGAGCCCCCTTCGTTGGCAGAAGGATATGCGGGCGAGGATCTCAAAGACCAGCTTCAAGTCTTGGGGGATGAAATGGCGCTGGGCCATCCGATAATGAAGCCCTTTGTGGAACGAGGACTTCCTCCCATGCTGAAACGGTATCAAGATCCAATACCCTTTCTTCCGAATCCTGCCAAGTCATTGGCTGTGCCCAAGAAACAGACAACAGATGTCCCACCCCCACGACATGTTATTTCTGCCGCGAGCTCCTCCTGGACAGAGCTGGGTGCGGCCATGGTGCGTTTCGTCGAGGAAGAGGGGCTTTCAGGACAGGCGGTGTTTTTGGAAACTCCAGATGCGGCGGACGATGAGGATATCCAGATGGAAATAGATATGCAACTTTTGCCTCCGGATTCCTCGCCTCCTCCCGACAGGCCATCTGAATTTGCTGTGAAAGACGAACAAGCTTCGGGCGAGCAATCCGAGAAACCACAAGCGGCTGAGGAAGAATCCACGCCAATGGTGGCAGAGCCGGCATCCCTGGGTGAAGCAACGGGCAAGGAGCGTGCTTTGCCTTCCAGGAAGCGTTCTCAGTCAGTTGCTGGGCTTCCCGATCCCCCGGAAGAAGAGGCGGCCGAGGGCAAGCGGAGCAAGCGGACTCGACGGCGGGAAACAGGGCGACGAGAAACAGCGGCGGAAGAGATTGTGGATCCTGCCCGGCTTCTCGCGACGCAATTGCAACCGTTACAGGCCGCTGACCAGAATCTGTTTCAAACGACCAAGAATCTTCTGGAGAATCTTGGAGTAACGGACCATGTGACACTGGAAAGAATAGCTGAGGTCCTTGATTCGTGTGCGTCTGACGACCGGATGGGGAAGATTCAGAATCTATCAACCGTTGATCTTCGAGATTCGATTCTCCAGTTTGACGAGGAGAATGCCACTGTCCTGCTAAGTAAGCGTGAGCGCCCGCAGCTCAGTCTCTCGGCCTTCCTTGAGCACACCAAGTCAGGGTCTCAGCGAGCAAATGAGGCCCCGACGTTCGATGAGACCCGGGGCGTTCGAGCTTTTGTTGAAAAGATCAACAATGGATGGTACCCAGTTCAAGACGTGGTGTTTGAGTTTCTCAAGATCATTATGCCTACATACACTGGGACCAAATGGCCAGACCACACCAAGACAACGCTGTCGGATGTTATCACACAGTTTGGCTCCAGCATATACGAGAGGGTCACCTACGAGCTCGACTTGTGCCTTGCGAAGGGCGACCATGAGGCGCATCTTGAGCTAGTCAAGCTGGTACATATGGTGTTTGAACTCTACCTGGACGTCTATGAACGCACCACCAACCCTAACAGCACGGCAGAAGAAAGCACCAAGGTTGAGATTCAGCTGCGTGTGGACAAGTGGATGGACCTCACGACGGAAGTCACAAGACAACGGAATCCAAACACAGACGACGAGCTCTCGTCACGCTTCCTGTGGGCTGGAGTGTATGCCACAACATTGGCGAAAGACACACCACGAGATCATATCCTCAACTGTTGGCACAGCATGTACGATCATCTTCTCGAGTCCTCCATCAGCGAAATCACATTGCCCAACAACGCTGTTATGCCCGAAATTTCAACCGCTGCTGCCGAACGCGAGATATCAAAGTTGACGACGATGGACTTCTTCTTGGGTCTCTTCCAGGAGGACATGGGTGATCCAACCTCTGTGATTGACAGTCTAGAACCGGTTTTGAACCCGGAAAATGTTTACATCACGGTGCCTGGCACGTCGGAGCCAAATGGAACCGACGGTGACCACTCATGGGCAAAGCAACAGAAGTTGCCGCTCTTGGAGTGCGCAAGCCAGAGTCTGATGGACTTGTGGAAGTTCCTCAAGCGGAGCAGCACGGAGCTCAGGCTGTTGCTATGGTCACGACTGGGCGAGGCGTACGGCAAGATTAGCTATGCGACCAAACAGTTCTCGTGCTTTTTGAGGAGCATCGAAACCATCATCACCGACTTTGAACATGCAGATTACCTCGAGACACCACCCGAACCAAGGAGGGCCCTGTTTATGACCATGATCAAGGCGCTGGATGATCTGATCATACAATCATTGCACTTGGCCTTGAACGACAACAGCGCATTCGACATCATTGATGAGGAGCACTTGAAGTCAACCCTCTCGGCCCTCGCCAAACTCAGCTGTCTCCTTCATGTAGCAGCCATGTACGAGGACGAGACTCGCATCGGGATGAGACCGGCGCCGGCCAACAACTCAACTCTACGATCGTTCCTCAACAAGCTTCAGGAGATGCAGGTGAGAACTTGGTCCCTTCAGTATACCATGCTCAAGGTCGGCATTCAGCAGCATCCAGACGCTTTCCCCAACTACGAAAACGACTTGGCCGAGTACCTGGCGGCCGTTCATCAAGTTCTCGGTCTGCGCAAGAGCTGCAAGTCGTCCAACAAGATCTTCCTCAAGATGATGCGGGTGGAGCTCCTGAAGCAGAGGAACATTGAGAACTGGGAAGATTACCTGGGGCAGGTCCTTTACGATCTGCACGGCTTGAAGCTCGGAGTTGGTATCTGGGAGGTTCAGGAGCATGGCTGCGAGCCTGAGAATCTCGAGAAGCGCCAGGCTCTGCAGCTTGTCGAGAAGATCACCGTCCTTGCCAACAGGATGTCGATGAAGGATCTCCTGAAATCGGATCTCAAGACCACGATTGAACGGATGCAGCAGGCGATTGGGACTACCAAGTCCAATCCCCAGATGACGCACAATCTGCGCAATTACACCGAGTACCTCAAGACTCCCATCCACCCCTTGCACCTCTTCCAGGCGCTCGACGGCAGTATCGACCTCGACGCCGTCACCATTAACACCGTGGACAGCGCTCCCGCCAAGCACGGGTGGTACTTCCTCCTCGGCATGATCGGTCTCACCAAGTTCAAGGGCGTCGAGCTCGCGCGGCGCCAAACACCGGGCGCTACTGACGATCTCCGCATTGGCGCCACGTACCTGCGCCTCCAGCTTCAGTTCACCCCCGACCGTTGGGATGCGTGGTTCCGTCTGGCCGAGTGCTTCGACTATGAGCTGGACGAGTCTGTCCTCTGGAGCGCGGACAAGATGAACAAGGACCGGGCTGAGCTGGTGAAGTTCCAGCGAAGCTCTATCCATTGTTACACGCTGGCGTTGTCGCATTCGTATGCCTGGTCGGCTGACCCGCACGCGTATGGGGCTTCAGAAGATGAGAAGGAGGCGCTGAACGACATGTACCGCGAGTTTGGCATGCGGATGTATGCCTCCAGCCGGGAGCCGTTTGCGATGGAGCCGTTCAAGCACTCTGATCAGGAGAGGTGGTTTATCGAGCCAGAAGGGATCGAGACTTTCCGACGGATTCGTCACAACGAGATGACAGATTATCAGGTCTGGAAGTTTGCGGCTCACTTGTTCCGCAAGGCGATGGAGGGCAAGCCAAAGGAGTGGAAGAACCCTTACATGGTGGCGAAGTGCCTGTGGAAGATGTACACCAAGGCGCCCGAGGAGCTGGATGAGAAGACTCGCCGGCATCGTCCCACAGTGAAGATGATTCTGAGGGCGCTCGAGAAGACAGTGGAGGTGTTGTCGGCGTTGCCGAAGCCTCGCAGTGGTCAGGATCCGATTCTCGAGCCGCACTACAAGATTGTCTCTGTGGTTGACAAGCTGGTTCGTCGGGGGGATTTACCCCGTCAAGAAGCTGCTGATCTTCTTCAGCGTCAGCCGTACGCTATCGACAGAGGGAAACCAGTTACGGTCGATACCCCTGAGGAGTGGGAGGCGTACATTATTCGGTGCTTGCGGTACTTGCGAGACAAGGATAAGTCCAACTGGCAACATCGCATTATCATGCGGCATGCTCGGGTGCTCTTTCCCGACTCCGTGGACGAGAACGACCCTGCCAACGTCGACGCCGCCAAGGCAGCCTTTGCCGTCTTGAGAGAAAACATGTTCACCAAGACCATGGTGATGAACGTCTGGAAGTGTGAAGCCGAGCGTTCTGGTCGGCACTACGTCTACACCTGGCGCTACATCAAATACGTCGCCAAGATCCTCGCCGCCCTGAACGACAGAACCAACCTCGAGGCTGTCCTCCGACGTATTCGCAAGCGCGGCGCCGACTTTTACTACTTCAACGAGCTCTGGCAGTACTGTGTCCAAATCTACCTCAAGCTGATCAGGCAAACCTTCAACGTCCCCTCCGCCGGCGAGGACGCCTTCAAGACGTTGAATACCGAAGAATTCGACGTCGTAGGCGAGAAAATCACCGAGTGGGCCACCACGCCCGCAGCAGAATCCCACCCTGCCCTCAACGCAATGAAGGAAGCGGTCGAGCTGAAGAAGTTGAACTCCAACCTCATGAAGGCGGGTCCCATCGACGACCTGATCACAGACTGCTACTCAACCATCTACCTCGATGTCAGACCTGAGCTGCCCCGGCCAGCTGAACATAGCACCGAAACCCAACCGGGTGAAGATTCCTCTCAGCAACCACCACCGTCCGCTTCTCAAGACGGGGTTGGGGTTGGGGTTCCGGCGGCGGAACTCAAAAGCAAGCTCCTCCAGAACCTGGTCGCCCAAGAAGAAAAGACCGTTCTCGGCTCGTTGCGGGCGGTGTCGGAGCAGCCTGACCGTTCTGAAAAAGCGTCCGTGGCAGGGGATGCAGCACCGCGAAGCCACAGACTGGGCGTTCGTCGGCCGAACATCCTGCGCAAGGCGGACGATGCCGTGCAGGCTGTTTTGCGGGTTGCTGAGGCGCCAAAGTCGGCGGTTAGCGGTGCCTCCCGCGGCAGAGGTAAAAATGGGCGGACGCCAAGGGAGAGTGAGGATGAGGAGGGGGAGGAGGAGGGGGAGGATGTGGAGATGAAGGATGCCGGTGCTGCTGCGGGTGGACATTCGAGGAAGGCGAGTAAGGCGAGTAATAATGCTGGGGGGGTTGTGGGGGTTGGGAGCGAAAGGTCGACTCCTGGGCCCGGGGGTTGGAATGATGATGATGACGATGAGAGTGACTTGAGTGC
>NW_001914857.1:2638886-2641436 GCF_000226545.1 Podospora anserina S mat+
TTCATGAGGAGGAGGTGGTGGATTGAGGTGGAGTAGGGGGAGCAGTTTGATGATGAGGATGATTAGGATGATTATGATGAATATGATGGTGAGGAGGAGGAAGACGAGGACGATGATGAGGATGAGGCGGAAGAGGCTGAGGAAGAAGAGGAGGAGGACGGGCATGAGCGGCCGGTGGAGATGGCGGAGGCTGGAGATGGGGAGGATGATGAAGAGGCTACTGAGGATGAGGGGCTAGAGCAGGATGTCGAGTAGGGCTTTGCTGTTAAGCTCAGTGGCGGGTGCATATGTGTTCTGGGTGGTTAAATTGAGGGCGTCCGTGATTTCGGGTAGCTGTTTGAAGCGAAAAGGGTTATGGGGGCATTGCAAATGTTGCGTTGATTTGCATGTTTTATGATGAGTCCATCATGACCTATTTCCACAGCGCTGCCTTCTAGTCTAGTATTTCTAAGAATTTACAGTTACTCTTGCCGCATTCTGTCAGTTCATCCTCGCCTGCTGATAAAAGCAATGACATCAAAGCTCACGAGAGCTACCCCTGTATTTGGAGGCGGGGCTAGCCCGCCTGCCGGGAAAGTCCCACCATCCTGCTGGGCAAGCAGCACCCCGCGCGTCACCTGCAACCCCACCAAACTCACCTGCCTTGTCTGCCTGCCCTGCATGTGCTTGGGGTCCTGTCTTGGCCGACGCCTCTAAAGCTTCCTCTTTACAAACACTTTTACTTTCCTCCAGGCATCTTCTTACTTCCACTCTCAAATCCCATAACTCGTCGACATCTTCTCCCTCTCAAACCAAACTCTTCCTCCCGTAACGAGCTACCACCTTATCTATTCCAACCAAAACCGAGCCCCTCATCACCAAATCAGGCAAAACAGCAACCATGTCTTCGTCCAAGAGAATCACCAAGGTACTTACTTTTCCCTCCCCTCCCTTTCCCCTTTCCCCCCCAATAACTGACTAACCTTTTGCCCTTCAGGAGCTAAACGACTGCCTCACCTCCCCACCCCCCTCCATCACCATCACCCTCCCCTCGGAATCCAACATCTCCCTCTGGCACATCACCCTCACCGCACCCCCAGAATCAATCTACTCCGGCGGCAAATTCGGCCTGATTGTGCAATTTCCCCCAGAATACCCTTTCAAACCTCCCACCATCACCTTCGCAACCCGCATCTACCACCCCAACATCACCAACGAGACAAACGGCTCTATCTGCCTTTCGTTGCTCAAAACAGACAATTGGAAGCCGTCAACCAAGATTGTCACTGTGCTGGAGGCAATTAGACAACTGCTTGTCGAGCCGCAGCCGGATGACCCATTGGAAACAAGAATCGCGGAGCAGTACAAGAATGAGAGGAAGGAGTTCGAGAAGGAGGCGAGGGCGTATGTGGGGAGGTATGCCAAGGGGCCGGTGCAGTTTGGCACCGAGGCGGGGGCGGCGACGACTGGGGGGGAGGGACAACAGCAGCAACAACAGGTGTCTTAGTTTGATGTTTGGGGTCTTTGGACCGGGGGGGGGTGCCGCCGAGGTTTCCTCCGAGAACGACGAATGCTCTTTTGGAGCGGCGGCGGGCGGCGTCTTGGTGGGCTGATGTTTGAGGGGCTTGGAGCTGGGGCGTGTTGGGAAGGTTTTTGGGGGGTGGTGTTGCTGGACCTGCTGTTTGGAGGGGGTTCGTGTGGTGGTTTGGGAGAGGAGGATGGGGGAGAAGGTAGTTGGGGGAAAAGAGATTGTAATTGTGTGTTTTTTGGTTGGGTTTGACCTATTACAGCGAAGTCTACCAAGACAGTTATTCGGGATATGATACATGTTGAGGGGTTGGTCGGTGGTGAAGACATGGCAGCGGTAGTCATTTAATCAATCAAATACAAGCACTTCAAATTACTGAGGTCACCATCACAAAACATCATGTATTTGATCTCGAGATGTGAACAAACGCGCTCCTTTGTATTTTTCGACTCCCCTCTTCCTTCGCATTCACTAACTAGCCAGCCAGTCCCTAACTTACACACACCACAACATGCTGAAGAAGAACGAACAGAAGGGAAATATGAACAAGAAGAAAAGTCTTCACAGAAAATGAAAAGAGATGATGCTATGCTATTTTGAACCACCCAAAATAAACAAACAAAAAAAGCCCAGAATATGCCCCCCCCTGATCACCGTTTGTTTTGCCGCCTTTGCCATTTGCCTTCTCCAAATAGGTACAAGAACCCCAGAGAGACCCTCGCCGTTTATAATGCTTTGACTCCCTTCCCTCCAACCTTCTTCTCGTTTTTCCCCGGAGCTAATGATTTTTCGCAAAGTGTGTTTTGACAAAAGAAAGCCTCGGTTGCTGTCACAACGTCCCCGACGTGACAGCACTCGGTTGTGATGTGATGCGATGTGGTCTAAAACAAAAGAAATTCCTTGCTTCAAAACGTCACCCCCACCCTCCTCCAAGCAGCAGGAGCAAAGCCAGAGACAGGCCGAGGATCACTCTACATCACCTCCGCAGCCCTGACCTGCTCCTTGTTCCCCCCCGACTTATTCCCCCCCACCCTTCCAAAAAC